>NW_005871050.1:32105169-32207168 GCF_000147115.1 Myotis lucifugus | reverse complement strand
CTGGCCGGTCACCCCTACTCCCTCTTTGCCAGCTGGTTGCCCCCAACTGCCCTCCCCTGGCCAGCCTTGTCACCCCCACACAGCCTGCTGTCATTTGGTCATCCCTCACTAACCCCCATGCTGGCCTGGTTGGCGCACGCAGTCTGCTGTTCAGTTGTTACTGTTACTGTGACGGTGTCCCGGACAATTTGCATTTTCTCTATTATTAGTGTAGATCCTACAATGACCATAAGGATGCATTTATCCTTTCAAATTAGTGTTCTGAATTTCTCTGGATAAATAAATAAAGTGAAATTGCTGGATTCTTCTTTGTTACTTGTTAAAGCTTTTGTTTTAAAGTCTATTTCAGTGATGGCGAACCTATGACACACGTGTCAGGTGACACACGAACTCATTGTTTTGGTTGATTTTTCTTTGTTAAATGGCATTTAAATATATAAAATAAATATCAAAAATATAAATCTTTGTTTTACTATTGTTGCAAATATAAAAAAATTTCTATATGTGACACGGCACCAGAGTTAAGTTAGGGTTTTTCAAAATGCTGACACGCTGAGCTCAAAAGGTTCGCCATCACTGGGCTAGGCCATTGGGAGCATATTTGGCTGGTTAAAGTAGGACACGTGATTCCCATTGTACCTACAGGGATGGAGCCTGGGGGAAAGAGAGCCACAGTAGGGTAGAGGCGACTAAATTTCTGGTTGCAGTTCTAGTATTAGCTGGCTGCGTGACTGTGGGCACAGTACTTGGCTTCTCTTTGTCTGAGTCTTCATTTGGACAAAGGAAGTGGAGATTTAGGGCATAGGCTCTCTCTGCCTCTTCTGAGTAAGTAGTTATGAAAATCATTTAGCCCGACAAAGCCTCACTTTCCTCCTCTGTAAACCAGGGACAGCAGCAGTGTCCACCTCAAAAGATTGCTGCAAACACATGTACAGCAGTCAGCATGCAACCTTAGGAAACACTCCATAAACGTTAGCTATTTGCATCTCATCAGAGATCCTCATTCTGCAGAGTTTGAGCTGTTGAACAGTGTGACCTTTCAGGTCTGTCATTGGTCCCAGTGTTCAAGTCACTGGAACCTGGCTTTTCATTCCAGAGGAAGCATGACATTCTGAGGATGAGAAGATGTGGTTTGCTGGTTGCCTGAGACAGCCTTTCAGAATACATGCAGATAAATGTGTGTCATGTGTGATTTCATGCAAATGCCCTCCTCATTTCCAAGCACCCTTGGGAACACTGCCATAGAGACCAATGCCCCCTGGCTCCTGAGGCTACCTGCCCACAATTCTGCATACAGCAGAGTAAGGGCTGTGGGGAGGAAAATAATTTTTCCTCTATCCTTCTAGGTTCTTGGTTGAGATCCCCCATAATAAAAGACAGTTAACAGAAGAAAAACAAAAATAAATTTAATAAAATGTATACCTCCTGTATACTGGGAAGAGACCCAGGAAAACTGAGTAACTCAAGAAACCAAGATGGAGGCATAGGTAAACACTGGAGATTGCTGCCTCACACAACCACTTCAAAAATACAACTAAAAGACGGAACGGACATCATCCAGAACCACAGGAAGGCTGGCTGAGTGGAAATTCTATAACTAGAAGGAAAGAGAAAAGCATACTGAGACTCAGAGGAGGTGCGGTGCGGAAGTAAAATACAAAGGTGCGGAGGTGCATGCGGAGAGGGCTGGCGGCTGAGGACATGATTGTCTTTTTCAATTGGGAGGGAGTCTCAGGCTCTGAGCTCCAGTTCCGGGCGAGTCTCTAGGGACCCAGACTCATACGGGAGAAACGGGATGGTCTGGCATCGGTCAGAACTCGAGGGCAGCTTTCTCTTGGAGGCACTCGCAGCGATTGCTAGGGCCTCTGAGGGCAGGACTGAGAGCAGCCATACTGCTCGCTCCACCAACCCTGTTGATCCCCTGGGACCCCGCCCCGCCCAAGCCCTGCATGGAGGCTTTTGCATATGAAAGGTCCGGCCCTTTGTAATCTGAAAATTACTTAACAAACTGCAGCTGCCCCAAGGCCCCAGGGCAACTTGCATTACTTTACAGCTGGCTTCTGCTGGGTAGCCTCAGGCAGAGGCTAGATTAGCGCCTCCTTAGATCCAAGAGCCAGTGTACCCAGTGGTCAGAATGGACCATACAGATTACAACTCCTCAGGTTCATAAGGGACACACTCAGGGGGCAGACTCAGTGAGCACCAAAGCCCCACTGAAGCAAGTCTTGCCCCAGAAGGGTGTCTCCAGCACAGTTCTCCCACCATAGACACAGCTGATTCTCACAGCCAATTGGCCCGGAGGTCAATTCTTCCCAGTGATACCTACAACAATCAAGGCTTAATTACAACAAGACTGTGCACAAAGCCCTCAAAGGGGTGCACCAAGAGTGTCCACTTCAGGTAATTGGGGAGGTTGAGCCACTGGGCCCTATAGGACACCTAGCACAGAAAGCCACTCTATCAACACAGGGAAGCAGCCAAAATGTGGAAACAAAGAAACAGGTCACAAATGACAGAAATGGAGGAAAGCAAACTACTGGATACAGAGTTCAAAACCATGGTTATAAGGTTTTTTAAGAATTTTCTAGAAACTGCAGATAAATTTAGTGAGACCCTCGATAAATCTAGTGAGACCCTCGAGGATATGAAAAAACACCAACTAGAAATTAAGCATACACTGACTGGAATAAAGAATATTATACAGACTCCCAACAGCAGACCAGAGGAGCGCAAGAATCAAGTCAAAGATTTGAAATACGAAGAAGCAAAAAACACCCAACCAGAAAAGCAAAATGGAAAAAAAACAAAAACGAAAATAGTGTAAGGAGCCTCTGGGACAGCTTCAAGCGCACCAACATCAGAATAATAGGGGTGCCAGAAGAAGAGAGAGAGCAAGATATTGAAAACCTATTTGAAGAAATAATGACAGAAAACTTCCCCTACCTGGGGAAAGAAATAGACTTACAAGTCCAGGAAGTGAAGAGAACCCCAAACAAAAGGAATCCAAAGAGGACCACACCAAGACACATCATAATTAAAATGCCAAGAGCAAAAGACAAAGAGAGAATCTTAAAAGCAGCAAGAGAAAGAAAGTCAGTTACCTACAAGGGAGTACCCATAGGACTGTCAGCTGATTTCTCAACAGAAACTATGCAGGCCAGAAGGGAGTGGCAAGAAATATTCAAAGTGATGAATACCAAGAACCTACAACCAAGATTACTTTATCCAGCAAAGCTATCATTCAGAAGTGAAGGTCAGATAAAGAGCTTCACAGATAAGAAAAAGCTAAAGGAGTTCATCACCACCAAACCAGTATTATATGAAATGCTGAAAGGTATCCTTTAAGAAGAGGAAGAAGCCCTAGCCGGCTTGGCTCAGTGGATAGAGCGTCAGCCTGCGGACTGAAGGGTCCCAGGTTCGATTCCGGCCAAGGGCACATGCCTGGGTTGCAGGCTCAATCTCCAGTGGGGTGCGTGCAGGAGGCAACCAATCAATGATTCTCTCTCATCATTGATGTTTCTATCTCTCTCTCTCCTTCTCCCTTCCTCTCTGAAACCAATAAAGAAATATATTAAAAAAAAAAGAAGAGGAAGAAGAAGAAAATCAACAAGTGAATCTAAGAATCAAGTGAATAAATAATTTGATGAACAGAATGAACTGGTGATTATAATAGAATCAGGGACATAGAAAGGGAATGGACTGACTATTCTTGGGGGAAAAAGGGGTGTGGGAGATGCGGGAAGAGACTGGACAAAAATCGTACACCTATGGATGAGGACAGTGAGTGGGGAGTGAGGGTGGAGGGTGGGGTGGGAACTGGGTGGAGGGGAGTTATGGGGGAAAAAAGAGGAACAAATGTAATCTGAACAATAAAGATTTAATTAAAAAAAACATAAATAAAAAAACTGAGTAACTCCCCAAGTGATCCAAGTCACCACCTTCAATATTATCTCCAGTAACTGAGATAAAAATAAGATGCTTGGGGGTGCAGTTATGTAAGTTACCAGGCAAAGCACAGTGAACAGGGTAAGGCTGTTATGTAGGTTTAAATCTCTGTCTTTTCCATTATGAGTCTCTTGAGGTTTAGATTCATCTTTCTCTTTATGATACAGAGGGAGACACTCTTACAAATAAATATTTCCCTTATTAATTAATGTAAATGTCTCTTGCAAAAGAGTAACTTCTACTCAGTTTTTGGAGCTTTTTTGGGGGGTTTTTTGGGTCTGCTGTTTTTTGGGTTTTGTGTGTTTGTTTGCTTGCTTTTTTTGTTTTGTTTTGTTTTTAAATCAGCCTGAAGTAATCCTTATTCCAAAGAGGAATAAAGGGGTGGGGAAAAGTAGGTTTGCAGTTGTTCATATGGAAAATACAATAATTAATAAATAATAATGTAAGAATAAACTGTTTCATGTACTCACAACTGTAACTTACCTTTGTTTACCCCTATATTTTAGTGTGGCAAATTCTGCTACATTTCTATGGCCACCCCCAGGAGCCAGAGACAAGATGAGCCAGGGCCAAGCCAAGAGGGCAGCAAGTCCCAGTGCCTTCCCATCTACAGCCTCCGGGTGTCCAGCCAACAAACAGGAAATGTAGCACATTCACTGGTCTCTTACCCCAGATCTGGCTGCCTTAGCTTCTCTGTTGGCTTTATATGGGAACCTATGAAAATGGGGCCCTGGTTTGTCACCTTTCAAGGCCGCTAATGGTGTTGCAAGCAACCTTGCCAACAGAGCAACTAGGACTGGCCCCATGGAGGATTGCCACTCTGTACTGTTGTCCAATCTGGGGCTGCCACCGATGCTTCCCCTTCCATTTTTAAAAATTTATTTATCCATGCATGAATTACAAAATATTTAGCTGTCACTTTTCCTGTGCCTGGCCCTGCACTAGGTGCTGTAGGGTGCTCAGCAAAGAGAAAAACAGACAGAGGCCTTGACCTCAGCAGCTTATATTCTAGTGAGCAGGTTGGAGGGGAGGCATTTATAAAGAAACACACACAGAGATGTGATAAACAGAAGAAAATAAAAATCAGGATATTGTGAACACCTCTAAGATGGAGTAGGAGACTAGAAAAGAACTCTGAGGAGATGTTAAAGCCTGACCCTGAGGAAGAGAAGGCACCAGCCAGAGAGTTGGGTGCAGGAGGCCAAGGTGTGTCCTTACCCTGAGGCAAGGGCATTTCCAAGCCCTCTTTCCTTGGCAGAGTCAGGTTCTCTGAGATCTGAATGCCTGTTGGCTTTTACTTGTCAAACTCTGACTGCTGCCACCCAGATTGTTCCATGTACAACCCTCAGACCACATGCATCAGAGTTGGCTAGAAAGCTAGATAAAATGTAGATGCCTGGGCCTCACCATCCCCTGGTTACTTGGATTGAACAGGTTGGGGTGGAGCCCAAGACTTTTCATTTATTTATTTTTACTTTTTAAATTTTAACTTTTAATTATTGGGAAGATGTTGATTAATAATATTATACAGATTTTAAGTGTAGATTTCTATGGTACATGATCTGTACAGTGGGGCCTTGACTTACTAGTGTCCCGACTAACGAGTTTTTTTGAGATACCAGCTGTCTCTCTGCCGATTTTTTGCATTGAGTTGACAGAGTAATTTGAGTTAACGAGCTCCTTAATGAGCTCCTTAACGAGCTCGGTCTCGGAACGAATTAAACTCGTAAGTCAAGGCCCCACTGTATATTGCTTTGTGTGCCAACCACCCAAATATCAATAGAAAATATATCCTCTGGTGAGGATTGACCAAATCATCTTCTGTCTCTCTCTCTCTCTCTCTCTCTCTCTCTCTCTCTCTCTATATATATATATATATATATATATATATATATATATATATATATTCCCCTTTTACCCTTTATTAGCCCCTCACACTCTTTCCCTCTGGTAACTACCATACTTTGTGTCTATTGAGTTTCAGTTTTATATCTCATATATGAGTAAAATGATATGATTCTTAGCTTTTTCTGACTGACTGATTTTGCTTAGCATAATTCCAAGGCCCACCTATGTTGTTGCAAATATCTTTGCGAATAATTGTTTTCAAATTTTTCCAGGAGATACCCAGGAGAGGGGTTGCTGGGTCATATGGTAACTCTATTCTTAATTTTTTGAGGATCTGGCATACTGTTTTCTATAGTGGCTGTTTCAATTTACATTCCCACCAGCAGTGAATGAGGGTTTCTTTCTCTCCACAACCTCTCCAACATTTATTACTTGTCTTGTTGATAATAGCAAGAATTTTTATTTTTAACAAGGTCCTCAGTTGGTTATACTATGGTTGGCATGCTGCTTATGGGTCTTTCTTGGAAAATATTGGCAGGATAAAGTCTAAATATATTGGCATAACTGCCATTTTTATTATTATAGCCACTGGTCACCTGCCTATATGCTGCCCATGCTCCACTCACCAACAATCCCATCCTCCACATAACTGGAGTGAGTAATCATTGTATAACAAAAACCTGAGCTTCCATCCCTTTGCTGAAAACCCATTTTTATTGTCTATTACTTTTAAAATACATTCAGATTCCTTAGTCGGGATTAGCTAGTTCTTTGTGCTTTTGATTCTGCCTCAGTTTCAGTGCCTGTTGTTTCCCATTTACCCTCTTCATCTCCACACCTCAATTAGTGCCTGATGCAGTTTAGACACTGGGAAGATATTTGTTACTGTGAAAACGAGGGGCTTAAACATTTCATATTTCACTGATGGACCATGGAATATTACTAGTCACGAAAATAACATCTATGAGAGATGTTTATATCATCTATGAGAGATGTTTATATTTAACATAACATCTATGGTAGATGTTATGTTAACATCTATGAAGATAGCTCTGTTCAAATATTGAACTATCTTCAAATATTGGAAGGTCTATGTCATATGAAACATGTGTTCTGAATGGCTCCATGACCCATTGATGGAAGTCACAAGAAGTCAGAATTTAATTCCATATAAGGAAGCATGTGCCATCATTTCAAAGATGTAATCATCTATACTGTAAAATGGTAAGTTCCCTGTCATCTGCAATATTGATTCTATGACCACTTGGCAGGCATTTGGTAAAAGTACTCAAACATGGCATAGAATTTGGAAGAAATAACTACCTACCATTGCTGAAATAGGATTCTTTGGAGAAATAAAAGTGAATGGGAAAAGTAAAGAAAACGAACTCTGCATTCCAGGGAAGTAGAGTATTGTGGCTTATCTTACCATATATTCCATACTCATATACATCATACATGGAATACCTGTTTTCCATACCATAGAACAGACCAAAAATAATATCCCTGATTTTTCTTTTTTGATGATTCAGTAAGTAATTTAGCTTCTTACAATGTCTATGGGTTATCATTACAAGCATGAATTCTCATTATAATTTTGAAGTGTAGAAATGTCAGTTAAGAAAAATCTCTGCCAGAATGTTAGGCAAATCAGCTTTTATTACTGTAAAAAAGTATTCTAGGGGGAAAAACAATAAAAAATATATAATTGCCTGGGTAGCTCAGTTGGTTAGATCGTCATCCTGATATGCCAAGGTTGTGTGTTTGAGCCCTGGTCAGGGCACATATAAGATTCAACTAAGGAACGTATAAATAAGTGGAACAACAAATCTCTCTCTCTCTCTCTCTCTCTCTCTCTCTCTCTCTCTCTCTCTCTCTCTCTGTAAAATCAATTTTAAAAGTGTATCATGCCCTAGCCAGTGTTACAGCATCTGCCCATGCATTGGAGGGTCTTGGAATCAATTCCCAATCAAGGGCATGTACTTGGGTTGCAGGTGGGACCCGTGTGTGAGGCAACCAATAGATGCCAATAGATGTGTCTCTCTCACATTGATGTCTCTCTCTCTCTCTCTCTCTCTCTCTCTCTCTCTCTCTCCTCCATCCCACTCTCTCTAAATATCAATGAAAAAAAATATCCTCAGGTGAGGATTGACCAAAAAATGTATCATGCAGAGATATAATAATTCCCCAGCTCAATTTAATATGTTACAAATTTTTTTTCATTAAAACAAATAGCCTTGACAATCTAAAGAATAACATAACAGATCAGAAAGCTCATTTGGCTCATATATAGCTAATAACAAAAGCTAACAATTGCTAAATAATTAAACAGCAATTTTCACAATTGCCAATAACTATTTTTCTTATTGTATCACTATATAAAAGAAAGGAGGATAATGTGGAACTGATGAATATGATGTTTTTGAAACTGTAAGGTATCTTTTTCCTTATTCTGTTTATTAAGACACTTAGATTTTAGTCATTTGGGTAATTTTCAATCAGACTTAAAGACTTGGGTGCTGATATAAACCAACAGCTCTGATTTCAACAACACTTTTCAGTAGCTTTTAAAATTGTATTTATTTTTTTAATATACATTTTTATTGATTTCAGAGAATAAGGGAGAAGGAGAGAGAGATAGAAACATCAATGATGAAAGGGAATTATTGATTGGCTGTCTCCCGCATGCCCCCTACTGGGGATCAATCCCGCAACCGCAACCGGGGCAGGTGCCCTTGACCAGAATCAAACCCAGGACCCTTCAGTCTGAAGGCCAACACTCTATCCACTGAGCCAAACCAGCTAGGGTTTCAATAGCTTTCTTTAAAAATTCAATAAGGCATAGGCTATTGGGGAGACACACATTCTCAGCAGTTTCTGGGTTTACTTCCTTGGGAGGAATAATAAGGGCATCACTGATTTTAAAGAAATTTTTCTCAGGCAAGAGCTACTTGCTTCTTTCCCTTCCACTGTCTAAAACACGGTAAACCCTGCTCTGCTTAGAATCTTACTTTTCCTCTTTGCGCTTCTGATTTCATTTCCTCCTCATCCCTATGTTTATGCATCTCCCAAACTAAATAACATAAATAGATTTTGGGGATCTATTGTAGAACATGGTGATTAAGGTTAACAGTACTGTGTTGTATATGTAAAAGTTGCTAAGAGGGTATAGCTTTAATGTTCTCACCATAACAACAACAACAAAATAGTAATTATGTGAGGTGAATGATGTGTTAACTAACCTTATTGTAGTAATTATTTGGCAATGTATATGTGTATCAAATCATCACACCTTAAATTTACATAATGTTATATGCCAATTATATCTCAAGGAAGCTGGAATTTTTTTGAAGAAAAAAAAACAAGTCTTGGCCTCAGTGAAGTGTGTTGAAAACAACACTGGACTGAGAAGCAGGAGATGAGAGTTCTAAGGCCTGATCTATCATTCACCAGTTGTGTGGCCTTCAGGAATTTGCTTAACTTCTCTGTTCCCCAGTTTTATTACCTATAAAAAAAGAGGATGGGATCATATTCTTAGCGTTGGTTCCAAAATTTGATCTAAAGTATCACACACATCAGCATGCTTTCTGCACCTCACCGCTAGACTAGGATCATCTTCCATTTTTCAAAATTCCTCTAAGAAGCATGTTTGTTTTAAAGAGGGTCTTTGCATCTAACGGGTGTCCCAAAATTCATGCAAGATTTGAATTTAATGGTGCTCGCTATCGTGACATGATAATCCAGTTTTTTTGTGCCTAAATTGCAAGATATGGATGTGGACGACATGTGGTTTCAACAAGATGGTGCCACATGCCATACAGCCTGAGAAACAATTCAATTACTGCATGAGTCATTTCCTGGTCGTGTAATTTCCCGTTTTGGTGGTCAGAATTGGCTGCCCAGATCACGCGATTTTACGCCGTTAGACTTTTTTCTTTGGGGTTTTTTGAAGTCTAAGGTTTATGCCAACAAGCCCACTACCACCCACGCCTTGAAGGAGGAAATTGAGCGCTGTATCAACGAAATTCAGCCACATTTATGCAAAACGGTCATGGAAAATTTCAACAAAAGAGTGCGTATGTGCCAGCAATGCTGTGGAGGCCATTTACCCGGTATGCTATTCTATACATAACCCTATACTATATACTTCATGAATCAATAAAAATTTACAATTTTTAATTATAAACCTGTGTTTTCTATCAAAATTACTTCTTGTGTGAATTTTGGGACACCCTTTATTAAATACTGCAATTCTTTTCCAACTATGTCACAACAACTTGTGTTGTGAAGTTCTTTTTAAATATTTATTAACCTCTGAGCACATTCAATATAAGTCATGCAGTAATAGTCATGAGAAGAGAAAAAAATCTATTCTGGAATCTATTTTTATCTTAATGTGAAATAAATATGCTAACACTACATGGGGAATAAGCTGATTAATATCATGAAGGAAAGAAAGAGTTTATTTCTCATCTGCTCTACTCCAAGCACATTGCTAGGCTCTTGTGCATATTATTTCTAGTAATCTTCACAACAATCTGTTAATAAATACATCATTTAACCTAAGTGCCCATCAGCAGATGAGTGGATTAAAAAACCGTGGTACATCTACACAATGGAATACTATGCCGCTATAAAAAAGAAGGAACTTTTACCATTTGCAACAGCATGGATGGAACTGGAGAGCATTACGCCAAGTGAAATAAGCCAGTTGGAGAAAGGTAAATATCACATGATCTCACTCATATGTGGGATATAATGATCAACATAAAGTGATGAACAAAATAGATCCAGAGACAAATGGCAGGGGCAGTGGTGGTGGTGGTGGTGGGTGTTAGAGAAAAACCAAAGGACTTGTATGCATGCATATTAGCATAACCAATGGACACAGACACTGGGGCGGTGGGAGCTTGCCCTTGGGAGTGGGAGTGGTGGGGGAGAGGGCCAATTCCTGGAAAAGGAGATATATGTAAAACTTTAGACAATAAAAATAAAATAAAATGGCCTAATTAGTAGACTGTAAGAATACATAAAAAAGAAAGAGAAATAAATCATTTTCTCCATATACAAGCTAAAGAAACTGAAGCTCGGGAATCTTACATTACTAGTCTAAGGTAACAAATCTATGAAGTGGCAGGACTGGGATTTAAATCTAGGAGATTAAAATGTATGTGTTTATAAGATCGTGAATATACTAAATGTCACCAAATTGTACACTTTAAAATGGTAAATGTTATGTGAATTTTTTTTCTCCAAAGGCAAAACAAAATAAAAAAATCAGAAAAAAAGAATGTGTTTATAATTTGTGTCAATGTCACTATTCACAGTATGGTACACTGGAAAGTACCTAAGACTCAGATCTCTGACTAGTCAGCTCCATGACCTTGAACAAGTCAGCTCACCCCTCCAAATATCCATTTTCCTATATATACAAAAAATGAGTGGAGATGGACTAAATAGATGATTTCTAGGTGCCCCTTCAGCTCTACAGGTCTGTGGTCTCTGTTTCCTCTATGGCATAACATTCACTGGTCTTTATTGCCCTCTTGTGGCAAAGCTGAACTATTATAATCATTGTATTTGTACAAGATTTCAGAATAATTGGTTTATTAAAAATAACAATAAACCCAAATCAAACCAACCATTTGACATCATGCAAGAAAAGAACCTGGATGAATAGATATTTTGCTTTCTACCAATTTTTTTTATCATGCTGACACAAACTTAGACAAATTTTCTCTAAGTAAAAATAAATACATAGTCTCAGATGTGGTGAGGAACAAAAGAGGTCAAGTAGGCATTTCTCTATCCTCTGACCCTAGTTTTCTATTTTATTAGAACACAACCCTTTCAATAATCTGTCAGTATTTTTATATTTTTTATTTTTATTTTATTTTTTTAATTTAAATTCTTTATTGTTTAAAGCAGTGGTTGGCAAACTGTGGCTCACGAGCCACATGAGGCTCTTTGGCCCCTTGAGTGTGGCCATGAAGTTTCAATCACACTGTTCGTGCGTGCCCGCATGTGGTATTTTGTGGAAGAGCCACACTCAAGGGGCCGCAGTTTGCCGACCACTGGTTTAAAGTATTACATATGTGTCCTTTTCCCCCCATTGACCTCTCCCCAGCTGTTCCCAACCCCAAGCACATGTCCTCACCCCCCTACTGTCTGTGTCCATGGGTTATGCTTATATGCATGCATACAAGTCCTTTGGTTGATCTTTTATCCCTTCCCCCTCCTCTATCTTCCCTCTGAGGTTGGACAGTCTGTTCAATGCTTCTCTGTCTCTGGATCTATTTTTGTTCATCAGTTTATGTTGTTCATTATATTCCACAGATGAGTGAGATCATGTGATATTTATCTTTCTCTGACTGGCTTATTTCACTTAGCATAATGCTCTTTAGGTCCTTCCATGCTGTTGCAAATGGTAAGAGTTCCTTCTTTTTTATAGCAGTGTAGTATTCCATTGTGTAGATGTACCACAGTTTTTTAATCTACTCATCTGATTATCTGATAAGTGTTTAATCTCCAAAATTTATAGAGAATTCATACAACTTAACAAAAGGAAGATAAACAGTGGAGAAATATCCTGTACATCCAGCCTTAATTACTTTAACTTTTTTCACTTGTAATGCTGATGGCAAAACACCCATTGAATTACATTGGTGTCAGAATAAGCCAAAGGAAAATGGTCTGGTTAAATGGAAAGATTCCAAGTCTGGTTTATGGAAGGGTCCCTTTATTAACCTTTGGTTGAGGATATGCTGTGTGTTTCCTGAAAACTCCTCCAAGCCCATGTGGAAACTTCAACAATGGATTCGAGTCAGGAACTGACCAGGATACTCCAACCACAGATAGCAGTAGCCCCAAACAACACGTTGAGGAGACAGAGGAGAAACAGTCCAGAGGTGGGGGATGGTAAAGACACCTTTCCATGTTAGCAGTCATCAGCTGTGCATTGGCACAGGTTGCCCTGGACAAAGCCAAAGAAGGTTGGACCTGCATTGTCATTTCCCACCGTTTGTCCACCATCCAGAACTCAAATATCATTGCTGTAATGTCACAAGGGGACAGTGATTAGCAAGGGGACTCAAAGAACTGATGTCCCAGAAAGGAGCTTACTGCAAACTAGTTCCTTTGATGCCTGACAATTTTTAAAAGGACATGAAAGAACTCAATCCCTTTCATTGAATCTAAAAGTCTTAAAAGGACTCAAGCCCTGCAAATGGCATACACCTTTCTAAATTTATTAAGAAACAAAAAAGGGGGAAATGCCAGAGGCTAAGACCAACAAGCAGTTAACATATAAATGTGAGGAGTCAGTTAGAAGGCTGATGGACTTTGATATTCAGCAAAGGCTGAAAATCAGCATAATATTGCCTGCTGTTGGCTGAATGGCTGAAGGCAATCCCCTAACCCAGTGGTCGGCAAACTGGCTCAGCCAACCGCGGCTCGCTAGCCACATGCAGCTCTTTGGCCCCTTGAGTGTGGCTCTTCCACAAAATACTGACTTCTGCACATGGGCCACGAAGTTTCAATCACATTGTACATGCGTGCCCGCATGTGGTATTTTGTGGAACAACCACACTTAAGGGGCCAAAGAGCCGCATGTGGCTCTCGAGCCGCAGTTTGCAAACCACGGCCCTAACCTGATAATCCTTTCATTGTTTACCAAACCTTACCATTGGTATGCCTGTTTGCTTTGCTGAAGGGCAAATGTGTATTCTAGTAAATAAAAAGCTGATGTGTCCAGAGATTCAGGGAGCTTCTCTACTAGAGTGAAGCCTCCACCTGGCTCCCCCATGCCTTCTAAATTTATATTTCTTGCCTAGTATATCCATTTGTTCGCAGCACCTTCTCCAGATCTTGAAACCTAGCTGCAAATGGATGCAACATTCACAATAAACAATCCAATCAAAAAAGGGGCAAAGGACATAGACATTTTTCAAAAGAGGACATACAGAAGGCCAAGAGACATATGAAAAACATGCTCAAAGTCACTATCATCCAAGAGATGCAAATCAAAATGACAATGAGGTCCCATCTCACACCTGTCAGAATGGCTGTCATCAACAAATCAACAAACAACAAGTGCTGGCGAGGATGTGGAGAAAAAGGAACCCTCCTGCACTGCTGGTGGGAATGCAGACTGGTGCAGCCACTGTGGGAAAGTGGGAAACAGTATGGAGTTTCCTCAAAAAATTAAAAATGGAACTCCCATTTCACCCAGTAATCCCATTTGTAGGAATATATCCCAAGAAATCAGAAACACCAATCAGGAAGAATATATGCACCCCTATGTTCATAGCAGCACAATTTACAATAGATAAAATTTGGAAACAGCCTAAGTGTCAGTATTTTTTTTTAAAGTAGCATAAACACAGTTAAAAGGGAAGAGATATGGAATAAAATTGCAGAAAACCAGCAATATGAATAAGATCATAGGTTAATTCCCATAATATAAAAAGAGTTTCTAGCACTCAATAAGAAACAAAAAGTTTCCCATCACAAATGGGCTAAGGACTAGAATGGGCTATTCAATTCAAGAAAAAAAAAGGTTAATAAATATATGCACAACTATTCACACTCAGAGTAAAAGAAATGCAAATCAAAACATGAGCTCATTTTCACCCATCAAATTGGGAAAATGTGGTTTAAAAGTAAGCTAATATTTTATGAGTGATTGATAGGTCTCCTCTTATTCTACTGGTATTGATGTAATTTGAGACAACTTTCTAGAGGGAAAATTGTCAATTATATATTAAAATCCATATTCTTTGACCCATAAATCTTACTTATTTGAAATAAACAGAGATGTGAATTAAGGTTAATATTAGGGATATTCACCACAGTTTTATTTTATAAAAATGAGACAGTTGGAAAACAAATGTCTAGCAATAACTCCTTGATTACATATATTATAGTAAATTCTTCAATAGAATATTATGCAAGCATTAAATATAATTCCTAGAAGAATATATGATGACAGATAAAAGTCCTATATTATCAAGTGAAAAGATTAGAATCAGTGTGTGTAATATAATATAAATTTTGCTATATAAGTATAAAAAAATACACATTAAAAAGCAATATAAAATTTGGCTGCCTCAGAATAATAGAGTTACAGATGACTTTTATTTTCTTTATCTTGCTTATCTGTTTCTTTTGTTCCTCAATTTTTTTTTACCATGAGTGTGTATAACATTTGTAATCAGAAAAAAAGAAAGACAAGGTTTTAAAGTATTTACAGGTGACACAGTTTTCCTGTTGGAAACAAATTGAAAAAGAGATGATTCAAATGTTATACCAACACTTATTCATCTATCAGCAGATTCTATATTGAGCAATATGTTAAGGGACACACCCTTGGATGTGTTGTTTCTAAGGCAGCCAAGAAAAGTGAAGGAGAAATGAGAAGAGATAAACCGATCTCTTGTTTCCTCACTAATGAATCACAGGATTTGTATTTTTACTCTAATCAGTACACCTAATGTTGAATTCAGAGCTATTTCTTTCATTACGGTAGCATTTCTCATGGTAATTCCTTTTTATCAACAATTTAAGTAGAAGAAGCGCAGTTTGACATGTTTGGCTAAAATTCAGGAGTGCTAAAGTGAGACTTATTACACATTTACCCATAATTCATAGAGCATAAAAGGAATTGACAGCTGACTAAAAAAATATACATACTTGCACTCACAAAACCCACCATTTAAACAGGCACTTAAATATGGCTGAACCAAAATTCTCCATGTTGCCTTGGAGAAGACAACGAAATTTACAAAGACACACAGATCACTGCAGTAGTTCTAATATGACTAAAGGTGACAATTCCTTCACATCCAAAGCTGTGAAGACACTTATTCTCAGCCCTCACCCCTTAAAAACAAAACCAAACCTCATACAAATATCACCACCTCCACTAGCAAAATAAAAGGCAGATCCTTGCTTAACAGATTTTACAAATATATCAATAAGGGGATATTTAATACCCTTTCTTTAAATATGCCTAGTTTCTATTATTATCCCTTTCTTTTCTTAAAGATAAAGGAATAAAGAATGAGGGCTTTATTTGTGATGGTAACTTAAGGAAATTAAAGACAGAAAAAAAAGGTAACTCTGTGAGGTGATGGCTATGTTAATTAGCTTGATTGTGGTAATTATTTTACAGTATTTACATACATCAAATCATCAAGTTGAACACCTTAAATAAATTCAGTTTTATTTGCCAATTATACCTCAATGAAGGCAGGAGGAAGAAAGAGGCCAATCTGGAAAAACTCATGCATAAATGTTAACATTTTATCAAAAGATGTATCACAGTTTACCTGCTTTATAATCAAGATTAAGAGAAGCACTCCGCTGTAATAAATCCTACATCTCCATAGCAAAAAGAGAAAAAAGTGAAATTATTATCTGGATCACTGGAGAAAAAAAAATTGTTGCAGTTAGAACTACTGCAGGTAGTTAAAATGACAGTAGAGATACCCATACCAACTCCTATACTGAAATTGATGCCTCAAATTTCCAGTGTGTTAAAATTTCAATTACAGAAGTGAAGGGAAACCATCTATTCCACACCCTCCAGTTTCTGGAAGGACCATAGGGCAAACTATTCCCAAAAAATTGAGGATCTATTCTATTTCTTAAGACATCAAGAGAAAGAGGTTTCCTATTGGGCTATCAATCAGGCAGAAAAATAGCAAAGATAGAAAGCTAGTTTTCTGATTTTTAAATATCAGAATATTTAAAAGTTTGGAATGAGCAAATCCTTTTTAAGGGGCTTATGACTCTATGATCTTATATAGATTAAAAGTTACATCATTATAACCTAATAAAAAGATTTCAGGTGCTTTATTTTATTTTTTTAAAATATATTTTATTGATTTTTTACAGAGAGGTAGGGAGAGGGATAGAGAGTTAGAAACATCGATGAGAGAGAAACATCGATCAGCTGCCTCCTGCACACTCCCTACTGGGGATGTGCCCGCAACCAAGGTACATGCCCTTGACCGGAATCGAACCTGGGACCCTTGAGTCTGCAGGCTGACGCTCTATCCACTGAGCCAAACCGGTTAGGGCTCAGGTGCTTTATTTGAAGCAGAGTCTGATAATCTGTTAAATGATTATTCTCAGAGATAAAACCACTACAGGAGGCAAACAAATCTGCCCCCCCACCACCATGATTTTGACCGCCCAAAGTTCCAACAGTTAAAAGTAGAATGAAGAGAAAAGACGGCTAAAGCTGAGACAGATTGAATAAATAAAATGAAATTACGTGCTGTGGCGGTACTTGAGTAATTTTAAAGTTGCCACCGTGTACATTCAAGCCAGCTGATACTGATCTTTTAAGTCCAATATATGGAAACAAGAGAACAGAATATTTAACAAAATTATCCTGTTTTCTGATTTATTTCGCCTATATTTTCATGTTTCCTAAATTCTGGACAGTATACCAGTCAAGAAAATAAAAGGAATATGTATATTCTATTTATATTCTGTGGTGCTTTAGCATTTGGTTTAAATTATAATGAAGACATAAAGTGGAGAGTCAAGATCCAATTTCCAGTCCCAACACTCTTCATACATTAAAAAGTGGCATAAAATAAAAGGAACTTCCCCACCTTATTTTTTTTAGTTTATTTCCCAATCAATAGAAGAGTATCTATCTGATCACTAGGTAGTAGCTGCTTGGAGTACCACGTGAAAAAAATGATCCAGAGGCCACATGCAATGCAGCCTGAAAGAGTGACTTGATTGATAAGTACTGTCTGTCACACCCACCAGTCACTCAAAAAGAGAAAAAGGAAAGAAGCACAAGCATTGTATACAGGTTATTCAAAAAGCACTTTTTATTTACTTTAACACAGATGACTTTTTACACTTGAAACAAAACATCTGATACACAATTTTGAGTTTTTAGCAGCACCTGCAACAAGAGGATTGTGGAATACCTCAGGGTAAAGTAGAGATGGCTGAGGCAGGCACAAATTAACCTGAAATTTATCAATCCACTGAAGACATATGGAATCTGAGGCCCCCTGATATTAGCCCAATACATGAAAATACAAAATAAATATTCTGTATGACATTCTAATGAACCATTGAAAAACAGTATAGTTTCAATTAGAAATAGCTTATTCAAAAACTTAGTGTTCATGAAAAAAACTACTGAAAATACTGTACTGCACATTCTCGGGACACAATTTCTAAGCCTATATGCACAGTTCTTGGGACTCACAGATCTCAGCTTTTAATGTTTTTTAATCTTATTCAAATTATACAGCAACACCTCACCAAAATGCCACTGTTTTCTGTCACTTAATGTTAAATGCTTTTTTAAAGATATTGTGTAGTGATTTGGCAGAAAAAAAGTTGGCATGGCTAAGAGGAAAGGGGCTTCAGTTGACCTGCCGATAAAATTAACACTTGTGTTGAATGGACAGGAGACCTATGAATGGGATATCCACACAATTTTTTTTTTACTTAAATGACCACATGCCATTCTGATAGAGACAAGTACTTTTGTGAGTGAATGGAGGTCTTTATGAAGGCCTGAGATCTACAAATAGAAACTATTTTAAGCAGAGTGCAAGTAGAAAGAGAAGGCCCCAGGTCTCATGCACTTTAAAACAGTTAGCATTTAACAGTTCTGACGTACAGATTTTCACCCTAACATGATTGTAGCAAAATGATCATAGAATTTGGAAACCAGTGTGGCTGGCTATAGGCATAGGCAGGATCGGGACCAATTCTTATGAGCTACAGGGTCCCAGTTCTGTCTTTGACTTCTGGCATAAATGTTAGTTTGCCAATGGGGTCAGGACTATATTTAAATTGGAAATATTGAGTATGACTGGGTTGAAATGCCATCTTAAATTTGTCTAGGTGGCCAAAAAGTCCCAGAGCTCTTAAAGTACATAAGGTCCCATGTGTAAGGCTGATTCCATATGTGACTACAATGGAGAGTTCTAAGCTGTATTCTTGTGAAAGCTCCCACCCCCTCCTTGGCCCAGGTCTCTTTTGGGGGTCATTTATAACTGCTCCTCACTAACTTGGGTCACTATTTTTATCATAGATGTTTAAAAAGTACAGATAAAAAGCTATGCAGGACAAACAAGTCAACCAACAAGAACCAGAAGGCATATAGATAGCTGTCAGTCATAGTAATCAAATTTTGACAAACCACTTTTGTATTTTAATATGCTTTCTTTAGGACATTTATATCGGCACACAATTATTACTTAGATCTCAAGAATTTTTCCTGCCATATTACAAAAGCAAAAGATAGAGCTATGTAGTTACTGTTAAATGCTGATCCCAGAATAGTTTGAGCATTTTAAAAGTCCCTCTCCATAGTCTTAGCTATTGTCTTAAGATGCATCGAATTGTAACATGGCACTGAAATGTAGTTTGTAGCTTGTAGACTTATAGAACTTAGAGCTGGAAGGGACCTGAAAAGAAACATTCAGCCAGTACAGAAATCCTTTTAATGGTATTTTAACAGATGGTCATCCAGCATCTACTTGAGTATTTTTACTGGAAAGTTTACTATTAAGGCAGTCTATTCCACTGTTGGACAATTCTAATTATGAGAAATTAATTCTAATTTCTCATAATTAGAGAAATTATGGGTTAAAGTATGGTCTCTTGTCATTTTTAATATCCTAGTTTGGCCAGCTGAACATACAGTACAACATACAAAACAACAACAACAACAACAAAAACCCAGTTTCTTCTTGTACAATAAATATTGGAGTTAAGGAAGCTTGTGAGAAAAGCCCATTATCCCCCACTCTTTTCTGAAGGCTTCTCTGAAAGCACAGCATGATGGACCAAATGACCATCAAAATTATGAGCAGAGAGCACTGCATCCAAAGCCATATACTAAGCAGCATTGCTAAATTGATAAGAGGTTGTCAGAGAAGCAACATCCCTAGGCAGCAAAAGTAGACTTATGAAGTAAAAGCAGACCAACCATTTATTTGCAAGGGTGGTTGGCATATTTAAGCATAATACATTCTCTAGTACCCTGTTACTTCAAACACAAGGAATATAATCAATTTTCAATGTCATCAGTGTATCTCTTATTGAGGTGGTATATTTTGAAAAGCTCAGATGGCAGCAAAGCATACATAAAGGTTTAAACAAGGCAGTGTACATCATTATACTTTTGTATTCCTAATCATTACAACCTCTTTATAATTCAAGCTTAGGAAATCCTTGTTTGCATTACTATTTTATTGTAATAAAGCTCAGAGTATTATTTTCCCCCTTTGGCAGAGATATCAGAAACTGTTTGGCAAGAGTTGGTGGTGACATTTATTAGTTGATTAATGGAACACTTTAAGGAATAGCTATAGCTCTTTAATTCCTTCATGCAGCTGGGTTCTAAGTTTAAACTGTGATTTGAAAAAATATTTAAATCGCTCAGGACTAAAGTTTTCTGAAGTGTCCTGATGCACACAAGAAGGAAATAGCAGAAATCACGTAAAATACACTTGGCTTGATAAAGCACTTTTTAACAAGTTGCTTTACAACTTCAGCTTGAAAGGCTCTAATTAACAATTACAACCTTATCTCTTACCCTTTCTTTTTTTGTGTGTGTGCACTCTTAGAGGGGCACAGTTATTCTTACACTATTGACTGACCAATTTGGGGTACACCTTTAAAAGGCTTCTTACTTTTAACAACATGAAGATCCTGCTTTGGAACCACTGTTCAAGTCAATAGTGTGACCTAACATGCAATGCTCCAACTGTTCCTCTACAGCCAACACCTGCCTGACAGCTTCTTCAAAGGCCACTGTCACATTAGTATCATCTTTGGCACTTGTTTCTAGATAAGGATAATCTCCATTCTCTATGCACCAGGCTTGTGCCTCCTCAGTAGTCACTTGCCTATCCTCTTTGTCTACCTTGTTACCCAGAACTACAAAAGGGAAGTGCTCAGGGTCTTTCACATCTGCATAGTAGATGAATTCTTTCTGCCAGTTACCAAGGTTCTCAAAGCTCTGTCGGTCATCCACACTGAAGGTCAAGAGGCAGCAGTCTGCTCCCCTGTAGAAGGGTGTTCTAAGACTCTTGAAACGTTCCTGTCCTGCAGTGTCCCAGATCTGGAGAGTTACAAAACGTCCATCTACCTCCAGATCTCGATTTAAGAACTCTACCCCTATGGTATGAAAAGCCTGGGAGTCAAATTTATTCGTTACATAACGGTTCATAAGCGAGCTTTTCCCAACTCCACCATCACCCAAGAGAATGACCTTTAAGAGCAGGGATTTACCACTCATTGTTGCAGCACCAGATGGGGAAGAGTTTCTAACCAAGATAACCTGAAAATAAAATAAAAAGTAAGAGGGAAAACAGTTAAATTTGAAATTGAAATCAACTTCATAATAAATTTCTCCGAATTATGGAGCCTTCTAATTTAGCTTCTCTTGATTCATGCTCATTAACTGATATAGTATAACAGAAGGAATAAAACTTTTTTTGCATGAGGGAGAAAATAGGTCTTACTTGTCTGAGGTCTATTGTCTATGCCAGGAATGGCTGAATGCCATGGGTAAGTGGACTAGCAAATGGTGCTGCAATTTGGTTCAGTTCTGACCCTATTCTCTCTTTGATGAGAACACCTAGAACAGGAATGCCACTCAAATGTATAACCATATTAGCTTCAGATTTTGACAGTTCTAAACAGGCAAATAGTGTGAAATTGATTTGGAGTTTGAAGTCTGTTCCTGATATACTAAGGAGAAAAGGTTATATGAGTTAGAATTCTGTCAGTAGATGTTTAGGTTAGAATTAGACCAAACTTGGAAGAGAGAAAAAGGTCAAGTTTCTTCTGGCATTTGCCTCATTATACTTGCATTAATATGGATGCCCTCACAAGTAAAGGATCATCCATAATCTTTTCTTCATGGAACAATAGCAATTAAGTTGATGACAGTTGACTGGTACCAATATAATAGCTGTCACTCAGGAAGAATATCTGAATAGCTTATTAATTTTTAGTTTTAGGTTCTAATTTCATGCTAGCACTAAAGAAAGATATTGTAATTTCTAAAGTACTAATAATTATACTGAACCCTTTTGTTACCTCTGTAACATGTCTATACATGAAATACCTAGAATGCATCTTAAGATAAAAAGATCAAATGCTTACTGAACAACTACCTTGTACTAGATTATGTTAGGTACTTTCACACCAGCTCCATTGTGGAAACTCAACAATGATGCTGTTAATTGGGTGTTATTTATGCACGAGACCCAAAGAGATGAAAAGTAATCACTAATCAAACAGTACATACAAAAATGTTTCTGGAGTCAAATACATTTGAAATGTAATTTTAAAAACCTTCAGTAGTCCTTAAAATTATATTGGTGTGCATGTGTACTAATCATATATTTTTCTAAACAGTCATTTTTAGAAGATCCAATGGAAAAAAATATAAAATATTATCTATACAGTTGAGTATAAAATATAAACCTACCCAGTTGGGTCTTTGTCACAATCTTGTCTTTTTCTTGTTGTTATTGTTTTCCTGTTCTAGGATTCTAAAAAACAAATTGGGAAACATTTTTTTAAAATCTATCATAAAATAAATTATATATATATATATATATATATATATATATATATATTAATAAAAGGGTAATATGCTAATTAGACTGGGAGACCTTTCAGGAGACCTTGCGGACGTTCTTCTGGATAAAGCCATAGTGACGGGCCCGAGGTAGAGGCAGTTAGAAGCCAAGAGGGGAGGGTGATCAGGCTGGTGGGGGGTGGGGCCAGCAGACCAGCAGGGGGGCCAGTTGGGGGCAAGCAGACCATCATTGGGGATCAGTTGGAGGTGGTCAGGACAGCAGGGGGGGGCAGTTTGGAGTGAGCAGGCCAGTGGGGAGGCTAGGTGGGGCTGAGCAGGCCAGCAAGGGGGGCATTTGGGAATGAGCAGGCTGGCAGGAGAGGCATTTAGGGGAGAGTACACTGGCATGGGGGGCAGTTAGGGGTGATCAGGCTGGAGGTGGGGGCATTAGGAGGCAAGCAAGCTGGTGGCAGGGGGCAGTTGGGGGCGAGCAGGCCGGCAGGCAGAGTGATTAGGGGCAACCAGGGAGGCAGGCAGGCAGGTGAGCGGTTAGGAGCCAGCAGTCCCAGATTGCGAGAGGGACGTCCAACTGCCGGTTTAGGCCCGATCCCTGTAAACCGGCAGTAGGACATCCTTCGAGGCGTCCCAGATTGGAGAGGATGCAGGCCGGGCTGAGGAGCACCCCCTCCCCCATGCACGAGTTTCATGCACCGGACCACTAGTGTGTGTGTGTGTGTGTATATATATATATATATTGCTCAAGTCAGGAAAACAACAGACCAACCTCAACTTAGCTACAGAGAATGCTTTTCATAAATATACTTGAGTTTAAAATGCTATAAATGTTTAATATGGACAAATAATTTTATTGCAAAAACTTAAACTTGTCCTAATTTGAGTGTACTTTATGTAATTTTAAACTTCTATATTGTCTCTCTATTGAGCTCTCCAATCAAAGTAAACCAAAGAAAGTAGGTGATATTCACAGTAGAAGATATTCAGGAAAGGGAAAGCACAGAGATTCTATGTCAGAGATGAAACTCCTTCCCTTTATACCAGGGGTCCTCAAACTTTTTAAACAGGGGGCCAGTTCACTGTCCCTCAGACCGTTGGAGGGCCGGACTATAGTTTTAAAAAAAACTATGAACCCAAACTGAATTTTACTAATTTCCCAAAAAGCGATGATATATTTTTTTAAAGAGGTTCTGTGGTCTAATAATATTGCACATTATGTCCTGTCTTGGAGATCCAAAATGAATTATTAATATGTTAAAGGTTCTGAGAAGTCCAGCAGTTTACAATTTTAGTTTTGTCTAGTCCAGTCACATTCGGCTCTTTGGCCCCTTGAGTGTGGCTCTTCCACAAAATACCACGTGCAGGCGTGCACGTTACAGTGCGATTGAAACTTTGTGGCCCATGCACAGAAGTCGGTTTTCGGCCTGGGCGAGTCTATTTTGAAGAAGTGGCGTTAGAAGGAGTGGGGGGTGTCCGTCGGTCGCGCGATGGGATACGCAGAGCGGGGGAGGTACATTGTTTTGAGGTACGTTCGCTGAGGTCGACCCCTTCCAACTCTCCCATCCACACTCATCTATCTGAAACAAGTATACAAGACGAGTGTGGATTGGAGAGTTGGAAAGGGTCGACCTCAGCGAACGTACCTCAATCAGATTGAGGACGTTTTTAGCAAAGGCCAGCTTAGGAGTACCCTAATTAAGTTAATAACAATGTACCTCCCTATAGAGTTTAAGTTTAAAAAATTTGTCTCTCAAAAGAAATTTCAATCGTTGTACTGTTGATACTTGGCTCTGTTGACCAATGAGTTTGCCGACCACTGTCCTAGACACTCATCAATCTTCCTTGAGTTTGTCTCTGCATTTGATTTCACAAGATCAGAGAAGAAAAGGTTATGTTTGGGGATTCCCTATTTACAATATATTCTATTGGCTAATTATTTTACTCATTAATTTTGATCATCTGTCTTGAACACAAGTTTTAGTATTTAACTGGCTTTATTAAATTGAAACGCAACATCATTTAACATTTTAGTTAATTATGGCAAGAATCTTATTTAACCATCATCAAGAATATTGGTCTAAACAGCATGGGATGGCCAGAGAGGAAGGGGTGGGGGTTGGGTGGAGGTGGGCTAAGGGGGGGGGGGATGGGAGACATGTGTAATAGTGTCAACAATAAAAATAAAGTAAAAAAAGAAAAGAATACTGGTCATCCAGCCAGCATGGCTTAGTGGTTGAACATCGACCTATGAACCAGGAGGTCATAGTTCAATTCTTGGTCAGGGCACATGCCCAGGTTGTGGGCTTGATCTCCAGTGTGGGGCATGCAGGAGGTAGCCAAGCAATGATTCTCTCTCATCATTGATATTTCTATTTCTCTCTCCCTCTCCCTCTCCCTTCCCCTCTGAAATCATATATATATATATATATATATATATATATATATATATATATATATAAAGAATACTGGCCTAAAAAGAAAAACAGTCCTTAGATTTGTTGAGTATTCTTTCATAGTGAGGAATAAGAAACTTTATTTATTTTTTTTATTATTATTATTTTTTTAATTGCTTAAAGCATTACAAAGGGTATTACATATGTGTCCTTTTTCCCCCCCACCCTTGACAAGCCCCTGCCCTCCCTTACCCCCCAGTGTCTTATGTCCATTAGTTATGGTTATATGGATGCATACAAGTCCTTCGGTTGATCTCTTACTCCCCTCCCTCCTGTCCCCCAACCCTCCCCGGCCTTCCCACTGAAGACCGACAATCGGTTTGAGGCAGCTCTGCCACTGTATTTAGGAATAAGAAACTTTAAAAAACAATCTCTCTTGCTTAATAATCTCATGTAATTTTAAAATTGTTTTATTGTTGAGAGTATTATAGATGTACCCCACTTCCCCCCCTTTTGCTCTCCTCCACCCAGCTCCCCCCCCCATACCTCATGCCTCCACTGCACTATTATCTGTGTCCATGGGCTATGCATGTATGCATATAAGTTCTCTTCCTGCTCCCCTTCCTTCTAAGATCTGTAACTCTGTTCTATGCTTCCAGGTCTCTGGACCTATTTTGTTTGTCATGTTATTTTCTTCAAATATAAATAAAGAATATTATAAGGGATTTATTCGAAATATAAATTAGTAATTATGAATTTAAATAATGTCTTTTAAATTGATAGGCTTTATCCTCCTTCTTGGTCTATATCTATTCTAACGTATTCTCAAGTTTACCACAATTCTTTATTTTTGTCCTCTTTTCTCTGTTCTCAAACTGCTGTCTTTGGCACTAGCTCAAGTGACAAACATTTCTTTAAATGGAGATGAAAGAAGTGTTTGTAAACCTCTTTATTTTTAATACTGGTCTGTGTGATAACTTTCATAACAGAACTCTTGAACTCTCACTTAGAAAAGTAATAGAAGGAAGTGAAAACTTGGGCACAATACTGGTAGTATTAAGGGCTTGTGCCAAATAAACTTTAAATATCTAGCAAACAGGTGGTTCATATCATTCAATGACTTACTAACTCTACTTTCCTTACTGCGGATATATCAGATGATGGGTCAAGGACTGAGTGCATATGGAAACCAAATACTCAGCTCCAGGAATAATGATGAAGTATTAATAACTATCTGAGATAATGCTGCAGTTGCTTGTGCATTCCCTATTTGGTCATGTGCACACATAACTTCTGGGTACATTGGGAGGAAAAGCAATGTGGTTCAATGTCAAGTGCACTGGGCTGGCAGCAATCCGGAGATAAGAGTCTTCATCGCTGCTTTCCCATTAATTTAGTTTATGAAATTGGACAGGTCACTTAATCTTTCTGTGTTTCAATATCGTCCTATATAAAAATAGAACTGATAATACCTGTCCTACTTAACTCATAGGGGTGAATAACTTATGAAGCCTGCAAAAATTTGTATGCATTTATTGAAATTTTTGGTTTGAGATGTTTGTTCCTCTTGCTCCTCTACCTCCTTTCACTCACTGGTGGGAGCCTTATGACTCAGTATTAACCCTTCTCAAAAGGGCCTGCCAGTAGGAATATAACAATTCTTCATTTTCTTTGTCTTCCATATTTGAAAACGCCTTGTTTCCCAATAATTTTGAGTATCTGCCACAGAATCTCAGTGTGGAGGGACCTTAAGGATTTTCTCATCCAATCCTGCTATTGATGCTTGAGAAAACATTTGAGTGCCTATTGGGTGCAAATTCCTTACTAAAGTGACCCTCTATTCACCTCTGCTATCTCCAGCTCTTGTTGTTTGCTGGAAGTAGAGATGAATACAGTTCAGGCTTGTCTCCTTGCCTTCACTCACTAAATCCTGTTGATTTTTCCTTGGAATATCCTTTTCTGATCCTCTGCTACCATCCTCATTTTGGCCCACATCTCCTTGCATCTGATCTATTATGAAAGCTTCCTGAATGTTCTCTCCCTTGCCTCTGGTTTCTCCTTACCTAATCTATTTTGCAAAGCTTAATCACTTGAGCACTTACTGTTGGACATGCATACGTGTTTTAGGCGAGGTCTTATCCTCAAGGAGTTTACAAATTAACATATAAGCTTCAGATCTCATGGTTTACAGTTGAAACAGTAGCATTATACCAACCTTATTTTGTTACCAAAACCTTATTTCCAAGTATGTCTTTCTGACACAACCAAATTTTAAATTCCCAGATAGTAAGGGCCTTGTTTGTATGTCTTTGAAGCCACTTCAACATGCAGTAGCAGAGTCCTCATATAGCTAATTAATAAATATTTGTTCATTAATTAACTGTTTAAGTAGGTGTCCAAAACTAATGCCTCTAAATTTATGCCAAGGTACAATAGAGCCACAGTTCTGTAAGAAATCCAAATACTATTATTTACTAGTATAAGGTGACTAAAGAGCAGAAGTTATGGTCTTATATGGATCACTTTTTAGATGGAATATAACAGAAATTCCACCTGTTGAAAGTTGGTGGAAATACTCAAGTTTTCCTCCCTTTCCCTCACATTTTAAAAATAAGTATACAGATCCCTCCATTCCCATCAAAAACTAGAGGAGAATAATTATCTCCATTTTGTGTTTTTAGTGGTTGCTGGCATCCCTACCATCATCATCATCACTGAAAATGAGTGTGATCTTCTTTAGTACATACTTAAAAAACTAGCACAGTATACAAAAAATCAATTTTCCTCCCCCAGAATATGCCAAATTTAAATCAAACCTTGAAAAAGATAACATAATGTAGGCAAAAGAACGCTTTGATAACTCTAAATACATTTAATAGGTAAATCAAACCCCTTATACATCCTTTATGGATCCCATGTCAAGTTAGGATTTGGACTAAAATGTTTATTCTGATTTTGGTCCCATTCAGAGAAAGATCTGGCTTTAACAGACCAACTATCCTAGAGATGCAATTCTCCTTTCCTATCCCATGGCCCCAAATAGATTAACAAGCATTCTCTAAGGATAGCTTATTCACTTTTTATTCCAATTAGGGTATACATCTTAGACAGTAAGGTGAATTAGGAATTCATATAACAGATACTTGCCAGCTTTCTTTGCTCTTCAACATACTTGAAACCTTCTGAATCTGCTGTGCTGGCACCCACTGATTGTATTTAGTTGGGAGTGGGAATGGAGGTGAGGAAGAAGGCAGTACAATCATGAGAGAGAAGTTGAAGCTTTGAAAATAGTACATTTTAGTGTGATGATGGAGAGAAGAGAGATAGAAATGCAAATTGGCAAGTCAGTTGCCATGGGTAGAATGATGCTCAAATCCATAGTGCAGATTGGGAGCAAGTCTTGAAAGGGATTGTACTGCATGGCTGGGGCTGGGGGTGAGAGTGGCACTGGCTGCAATCTGCACAGGGGAGGAGCCATAGTTGGGGTTGTAGGGAAAGCCCATCTTGTGGTGACATACTGGTTGAGGCTACTCAACTCACTATTGATTCCTGGCACAATATTTGTTAATACTGCACTGGAGAACTGGGAGAGGCGTTCTTTAATCTATGTGAAAATCAATACAAATAAGAAATGATAAAATATTTGAGTTCCTCCACCTCAAACGGTGTAGGTTATTTCCAATTCAACCTGATGCTTAGTGGTGGTGATGGGGTTCCTAGCAGGTAAGCCCTCTGACGTGTACACTGGATTCATTTTGTAGAGCTAACAAATAATCAGCTACATCCATGCACTGAGTCCAACAGTCACAGCTGTCATGCCACTGAAATGCTATTCTCACATTTATGTCCATATTTAGATCTTATATGCATCTAGAAAGGGACCAATGTGGAATTTCACCTCTAACCTTTCATTCCTCAGGATGACAGCTCCGTGGCTATGAGCCTGAAAGGCATACTAGATAGCAATTTGGCACTGTCCCCAGGCCACTTCTTCCCAAGTAGACTAGCTAGAGACAAATAGGTAAGGTTTGGGTAAGTGATCAAAGTACCGGAGAGAAGATTCCTTAGGAGAACCAGGAAGGTTTTCTCTATGACAGGGGCACTGTTAGCATTGGGGATCTAAAAAGTGTGATGTCAGGCATAGTTTCAGCTACCTCGGACCCAGGTCCTCTCATCTCACCCCCAGCTCTTAGAACCAGAGGGCGTGGCGCATGCGCACTGAGCCACACCCGTTCCCCACGGAGTCCTACCCCTCCCTGCCCAGCTCTGGCAGCCGCTTGGATTACTCAGCAACGACCCCCACCTCCCCTACAGTCACCTACCCCCCAACTCTGACCCCTGCACTGCTGAGGGCCTTTTCCCAAGGTGCGAGTGCCCCCAGAAATTACCTAGACTTCCCTTTATTCATCTTTCCCCAAACCCCCCACCTCCGGGCCTCTGGGGTCCCGGCTGTTGGCCTCGCTCCCTGCCCACGCACAATCACCTTACCCGACACAATGGGGACAAAGATAGAAGAGAGCCACGGGCACCAGGCAGTCAGCTCTGAGAGCCGGCCGCCCGGCTCCTCAGCGACACTGTCACTGCTCCTACTGCCTCCCCGTCCTCAGTGGGGCAGCAAGTGCAGCTTGGACCTCGGTGGCCTGACAGCTGCTGCTCGCGCCCGCCTGCCGTTACTGCCGCGCAGCGTCTCGAGCCCGCGCCTGCGAGGGGAGGGGGCGGGGCCCGCGCCGCCTCCTCGGGCCCCTTTCTTGTCGCTGGGGACCCGGCTGTCTCTGGCCCTTGCAGGTCCAGAGCGCACCCTGTCTCGCTGTTTCCTTTAATGCTCATTGTCCAACCCAGGTCTCCCTTGTCATCCTCCCCTCCCCTCAGTAGGCAGAGCGACAATGGACCGTCAAATATTGCTCTCCCACTTAGCTCCTCTGCAGCCGGGTTCCACAGCCCCATTTTCCGCAGTTACCCTTTGACCTAACTCATTTACCTTACCGCTAAACCCTCTACTTTTGCCAAAAGGATAGCACATATATTCTCTGTTTCAAACAGCGCAGGGAAATACATTAATAGGAAATACATTACACAACACATTACTAGGTCCTCTAGCTGGCTACTGCTCATAAAATTCTCATGGCAATCCAAAAATAAAGATTCACATCTGTACCTCAGGCATAGAAGGCACACCATCCTTTACCCTTACCAGTTAGTATTCTCGAGGGGCACACAGAGAGCATTGCTAGACGTTTCTGGAAATGTTGCTGAGGTAAAATGAAATATTCCACTTATGCCCAGCTTCTTTTTGTTGTCTCCTCTGGCCCTCTGTACCTCCAACTTTGTGATTTATTCTTTCCTGTTATCAAAGGAGGATTAGCTCCTGGGGTTATTTAGCCCATAGGTAGATCCACCTGTGAATCTTCTCTGATCTCTGAGAACCTGTGCCTGTATGGCACTGTCCCTCACTCACCATGTGCCCCTTAAAGGTCCTCACAATAACCTCCCTCCATCTAGGCCAGTCTCACTCTACCTCTTCACAAGTGAACTATTTAATCAATCCCACATGGCCCAATTAAACTGTCACTTCCTCAGAGTAACCTTTCTCAATAACCCCAAAGTGGAGAGACTGCCTTGATTTATTCTCTTGCAGACTCCTGGTTTTTCTTCATAATATTTACCTGTTCATGATTAGATGTTTAAATGTGTGATTATTTCAATTGACAACTGCCTTCCTCCACTAAACTATATTGCACTATAAAGTCAAGCATTGGGACTGTCTAGATTCACCATCATATCCCCAGGGCCTAGGGCAGGGGTGGGCAAACTTTTTGACTCGAGGGCCACAGTGGGTTCTTAAACTGGACCGGAGGGCCGGAACAAAAGCATGGATGGAGTGTTTGTGTGAACTAATATAAATTCAAAGTAAACATCATTACATAAAAGGGTACGGTCTTTTTTTTTTTTTTTTTAGTTTTATTCATTTCAAACGGGCCGGATCCGGCTCGCGGGCCGTAGTTTGCCCACGGCTGGCCTAGGACAATGCTTGTTACATAGGACATGCTCAGAAAATATTTGTTGAATATGAATGCCTATCATATCATCAATAAGTATTGTTCTCTAAAAATAAAATGAAGAGTTCTAATCGAATCCCTTGTGCTCCTACTTAAACCACTTCCTCCCCTCTCCTCCAAACACACTAAAGCCCTCTTCTGATGGAGGGGAGATACACATAGTCCTCAATTTTTTACTCCCACATTTGTATCTGTAATAACAGGAAACTTTTGAGCACAGGCCTCAATATATCTATATATATTTATAGATTATATACATGTACTACTGTGCAAATATATTTTATATATTACATTATGCATAAATTGTAATACATACACATAAAAATACTCCAACATCGCCCTAACCAGTTTGGCTCCGTGGATAGAGCGTCGGCCTGCGAACTGAAGGGTCCCAGGTTCGATTCCGGTCAAGGGCATGTACCCTAGTTGTGGGCACATCCCCAGTGGGAGGTGTGCAGGAGGCAGCTGATCGATGTTTCTCTCTCATTGATGTTTCTAACTCTCTATCCCTCTCCCTTCATCTCTGTAAAAAATCAATAAAATATATTTAAAAATACTCCAACATGGACATTTTAAAAGAATGAGGAAAAAAGAAATACATTGCAATGTGGTTTTTAAAAACATTTATGGTTGAAAGTATTACATATGTCCCCTTCCCCCCGCAACCTCTTTTAGCCGCCTTCACCCCCATCCCAGTTTTTCACCACCCTATTCTCTGTATCCATGGGTTATGCATATATGCATACAAGTTCTTTTGTTGATATCTTCCCATCCAACCACCCTCCCCTGCCTTCCACCTCAGATTGCACAGTCTGTTCCATGCTTATATGTATCTGGATCTATTTTGTTCATCAGTTTATTTTTTTCATTAGATTCCACATATGAGTGAGATCCTGTAATACTTATTTTTCTCTGACTGGCTTATTTCACTTAGCATAATACTCTCCAGGTCTCTCCATGCTGTCTCAAAGGGTAAGAGAGCCTTCTTTTTTTTTTTACTGCTGCATAGTATTCCAATTACCACAGCTTTTTATCTACTCATCTACTGATTGGCACTTTAGCTATTGTAAATTGTGCTGCTGTGAACATAGGGGTACATACATTCTTTCTGATTGTTGATTCAGGTCTCTTAGGATATATTCCTAGAAGTGGGATCACTGGGTCTGTTACAGAGTAGGAAAATTTTTAGGCCTGCTTAATTACCTAGCCACCTCAGCAGCTTGACAGCCTGTGCAAAGTTTTTTAGGAACTGAGCTCCCACACCTGAGCAATGGCCCACAAAGAGCAAACAGATCAACACACCTGAGCAACAGCCTACAAAGAACAGACAGATCAAAATTAAGAATAGTTCTGACCTTTAAGTTACCCAGAAATGAATAACAGGAGGATGATGAATAGCTTGGCTAAAACTACGCAATTAGCTTTTGTAACGTGGCTTTGCTTGCTATGGGAACCTGAACACGGATGTAGTTGTCCCCTTTAAATATTGGACTCTGCAGATGGTCGGGGCCACTTCTCTCCTGGGTTTCCTGAGTGGAGGAGCGGACACTGGCCAGTCAATAAAGGCTCTCTAAATTTTAATCAGTCTGAAGTTCTGGTCATTCTGTCACTCGCGCTCCACAGCAGGTCAAATGGCAATTCCATTCTTAATTTATTGAGGAAACTCCATACTGTTTTCCATAATGGCTGCACCAGTCTGCATTCCCGCCAGCGGTGTACTAGGGTTCCTTTTTCTGCACATCCTCACCAGCACTTGTCATTTGTTGATGGTAGCCATTCTGACAGGTGTGAGATGGTACCTCATTGTTGTTTTGATTTGCATCTCTCGGATGATTAGTGACTTTGAGCATGTTTTCATATGTCTCTTGGCTTTCTGAATGTCCTCTTTTGAAAAGTGTCTATTTAGGTCCTTTGTCCATTTTTGAATTGGATTGTTTGTCTTCCTTTTGTTAAGTTGCATGACTTCCTTATATATTTTGGATTTTAACTCTTTATCAGATGTATCATTACCAAATATGTTCTCCCATATATTGAACCCTTTTCATTTTATTGACAGTTTATTTTGCTGTGCAGAAGCTTTTTATTTTGATGTAGTCTCATTTGTGCATTTCTCCTTAGTTTGCCTTGCCCTCAGAGATGTATCCATAAACATATTGCTACGACAGTGGTCGGCAAACTCATTAGTTAACAGAGCCAAATATCAACAGTACAACGATTGAAATTTCTTATGAGAGACAAATTTTTTAAACTTAAACTCTATAGGGAGGTACATTGTTATTAATTAGGGTACTCCTAAGTTGGCCTTTGCTAAAAACGTCCTCAATCTGATTGAGGTACGTTCGCTGAGGTCGACCTCTTCCAACTCTCCCATCCACACTCGTCTTGTATACTTGCGTGCGATTTTTGGAGGCGACTAGCACTAACCACTGCACAATGAGACTGCTGACTGACTGGCTCACTCAACTCCTGCATGAATCGGGCATGCCTGCGCCGCGTCTCTCGTTGCCCGACCGACACCCCCCACTTCTTCTAATCCCACTTCGTCAAAATAGACTCACCCAGGCCGAAAACCGACTTCTGCGCATGGGCCACGAAGTTTCAATTGTACTGTCCGTGCACGCCTGCACGTGGTATTTTGTGGAAGAGCCACACTCAAGGGGCTAAAGAGTCACATGTGGCTCATGAGCCGTGGTTTGCCAACCACTGTGTTACGAGATATTTCTGAAATTTTGGTGTGGTTTATTCTAGGATTTTTTTAGTTTGACATCTTACATTTAAGTCTTTGATCCATTTTGAGTTTATTTTTGTGTATGGTGTAAATTAGTGGTCTAGTTTCATTTTTTCTCATGCATCTGTCCAACTTTCCCAACACCGCTTATTGAAGAGACTGTTCTGACTCCATGGTATGTTCTTGCTTCCTTTGTCAAATATTAATTGAGTGTAATGGCTTGGGTTAATTTCTGGGGTCTCTGTTCTGTTTCATTGATCTATATGCCTGTTCTTGTAACAGTACCAGGCTCTTTTTATTACAGTGGCTTTGTAAGATAACTTGATATATGGTATTGTGATCCCTCCAACTTTGTTCTTCTTTCTCAAGACTGGGGTGGATATTTGGGGTATTTTTTGCTTCCATATGGATTTTTGGAGTATTTGTTCTAGAACTGTGAAATATGCCATTGGTATTTTAATAGGGATTGCATTGAATCTGTACATTGCTTTGGGTAGTATGGACATTTTTATGATGTTGATTCTACCAATCCATGAACATGGTATATTTTTCCACTCATTTAGATCATCCTCTGGCTCTCTTTTTCAACATCCTGTAGCTTTGCAAGTTCAGGTCTTTTACCTCCTTGGTTAAGTTTATTACTAAGTATCTTAAATTTTTTCTTGCAATGGCAAATGGGATTGTTTAATTTCTCTTTCTGAGAATTCATTACTGGTGTATAAAATGCCATTTATTTCTGGATGTTTATTTTGTATCCTGCTACATTGCTGAATTAATTTATTAAATCTAGTAGTTTTTTGGTGGGGTCTTTGGGGCATTCTATGTACAGTATCATGTCATCTGTGCATAATGACAGTTTTACTTCCTTCTTTCCAATTTGGATGTCTTTTATTTCTTCTTGTCTGATCGCTGTGGCTAGCACTTCCAGTACTATGTCGAACAGGAGTGGTAAAAGCAGACATCCCTGTCTTGCTCCTGTTTTTAGGGGAAGTGGTTTTAGTTTTTGCCCATTGAGTATGATGTTCGCTGTAGGTTTGTCACATATGGCCTTTATTATGTTGAGGTATGATCCCTCCATTCCCACTTTGCTGAGAGTTTTTATAAAAAAGGGTGTTGGATTTTGTCAAATGTTTTTTCTGCATCAATTGATAAGATCATGTGATTTTTGTCTTGCATTTTGTTTATGTGACCTATCACATTAATTGATTTGCAAATATTGTACCACTTTTGCATTCCTGGAATAAATCTTACTTTGGTCATGTGTATGATCTTTTTAATATATTGCTGGATCTGATTTGCTAAGATTTTGTTGAGGATCTTAGCATCTTTGTTCATCAGGGATATTGGCCTGTAATTCTCTTTCTTTGTAGTGTCTTTATCTGATTTTATAATTAGGATAATGCTGGCCTCATAAAAAGTGGTGGAAAGTGTTCCTTCCTCTTAGATTTTTTGGAATAGTTTGAGGAGGATATGTGTCAGTTGTTCTTTGAAGGTTTAGTAAAACTCTCTTGAGAAGCCTCCAAGACCAAGGCTTTTGCTTGCTGGGATTTTTTTGATTACTGCTTCTATTTCATCAGTTGTTATTATCTTGTTCAGGTTTTCTGCTTTGTCCTGATTCAGTTTTGGAAAATTGTGTTTTTTTAGGAATTTGTCCATTTCATCTACATTTTCCAGCTTTTTGGCCTATAGTTGTTCACAGTATTTTCTTACAATTCTTTGTATTTCTGTGGTGTCAATTATTACTTCTCCAATTTCAATTCTGATTTTATTTATTTGGGTCCTCTCTCTTTGTTTCTTAATGAGTCTGGCTAATGGTTTATCAATCTTGTTTATCTTTTCAAAAAACCAGCCCAAGTTGTAAGGTCAACTAGTTTATTATTAATATTTTTTTTTAGGTAGGCCTGTGGTGGTATGAACTTCCCTCTGAAAGTTCAAAACTGCTTTTGCTGTGTCCCATAGATTTGGAGTTGTTTTTTGTTCATTTCTTACCAGGGAGTTTTTATTTCTTTCCTGATCTCATTGATACCCCATTCATTGTTTAATAACATGCTATTTAGCCTCTTCCATGTGTTTGAATGTTTTTGAGGGTCTTTTTTTTTTACTATTGTTGATTTCTAATTATATTCCATTGTAATCTGAGAAGATGCTTGCTATGATTTCAATATTCTTGAACTGGTATAGACTGGTTTTGTGTCCTAATATATGATCTATTTTTGAGAATGACCCATGTGCACTTGAGAGAAGAATGTATATTCTGCTCCTTCTGGGTGAACTCTTCTATAAATATCAAATCCATCTGATCCAGTGTGTCACTTAGAGTCTCTGTTTTCTTGTTAATTATTATTATTATTATTATTATTATTATTATTATTTTTGGTCTGGAAGATCTATCCAGTGAAGTCAGTGGGTGTTAAAGTCCCTTACTATAACTGTATTGCTGTTGATCTCTCCCTTAAAGTCCTCTAGAAGTTTTTTTAAAAATATATATTTAGGTGCTTCTATATTGTGTGCATATATGTTCACCAGGGTTATATCCACTTGTTGGATTGATTCATTTAGTATTATGTAGTGAACTTTATTGTCTCTTATGATGGCCTTCATTTGAAGTCTACTTTGTCAGATATGAATATTGCTATCCCAGCTTTTTTTTGGTTTCCATTTGCATGGAAAATTTTTTTTCATCCCTTCACTCTCATCCTGTGTGAGTCTTTTGTTCTGAGGTGGGTCTCTTGTAGACAGCATATAGTTGGTTCATGATTTTGTATCTATTCAGTTACCCTATATATTTTGATTGTAGCATTTAATCCATTTGCATTTAAGGTTATTATTGATATTGCCAGTTTAATTTTTTATGTCTATGATTGTCTCTATTTCTTTTCATTACAGTAATAGCTTTAGCATTTCCTTCAGTTCTGGTTTGATAGTAATAATCTTTAGCCTTTTTTTTCTGGGAAGCTCTTCATTTCACCATCTATTTTGAATGATAGCTTTTCTGGATATAGTAATCTTGGTTTCAGATTCTTGCTTTTCATTACCTTGAATACTTCATTCCGTTCCTTTCTGGCCTGTAGAGTTTCTGAAGAGAAATCAGCTGACATCCTTATGGGAGCTCCTTTGTAGGTAACAAATTGCTTTTCTCTTGCGGCCTTTAAGATCCTCTCTTTTGAGAAACCAAGATGGCGGCATAGGTTAACGCCGGAGTTTGCTGCCTCGAACAACCACTTCAAAAATACAACTAAAAGACAGAACGGACATCATCCAGAACCACAGGAAGGCTGGCTGATTGGAAGTTATACAACTAGGAGGAACCGAGAATCAGAGGAGGCACAGTGCTGAAGTAAAATACTAAAGGTGCGGAGTGCGTGCGGCGCGGGGCTGGTGCTGAGGGTGTTTCAATCCGGAGGGAACCTCAGACTCTGAGCTCCAGATCCGGGCGAGTCTCTAGGGACCCAGACTCAAATGGGAGAAGCGGGACTGTCTGGCTTCGGTCCCTCCGAGGTTTGCAGCAGTTGCTAGGACAGAGAGGCAGAGCCCCTGGGGACGGACTGAGAGCAGCCATAACTGCTCCTTCCTCCACCCTGTTGATCCTGTGGGACCCTCCCCGCCCAAGCCCTGCACAGAGCCATTTGCCGGATAGCCTCAGGCAAAGGCTAGATTAGCACCTCCCTAGAGGACAGAAGTTCTCCCACTGCAAACACAGCTGATTCTCACAGCCAGTTGGCCTGGAGGTCAAGTAGTAATTACCTACAACAATCAAGGCTTGACTACAAGACTGCTCACAGAGACCACAAGGGGGTGCACCAAGAGTGTCTACCTCAGGTAATTGGGACACTTAACACGGAAAGCCACTCTATCGACACAGCAAAGAATAAAAAAATGCCGAGACAAAGAAACAGGCCACAAAGAACAGAACCAGAGGAAAGCAGGCTACTGGACATAGAATTCAAAACCACACTTTTGAGGTCTCTCAAGAGGCTTCTAGAGGCTGTCAATAAACTTGATGAGATGTACACGAAATCTAATGAGACCCTCGATGGTGTGATAAAGGACCAACTAGAAAGTAAGCATACACTGACTGAAATAAAGAATATTATACAGACTCCCAACAGCAGACCAGAGGAGTGCAAGAATCAAGTCAAAGATTTGAAATGCGAGGAAGCAAAAAGCACCCAACCGGAAAAGCAAAATGAAAAAAGAATCCGAAAGTGTGAAGATAGTGTAAGGAGCCTCTGGGACAGCTACAAGCGTACCAACATCAGAATAATAGGGGTGCCAGAAGAAGAGAGAGAGCAAGATATTGAAAACCTATTTGAAGAAATAATGACAGAAAATTTCCCCTACTTGGTGAAAGAAATAGATTTACAAATCCAGGAAGAGCAGAGAACCCCAAACAAAAGGAATCCAAAGAGGACCACACCAAGACACATCATAATTAAAATGCCAAGAGCAAAAGACAAAGAGAGAATCTTAAAAGCAGCAAGAGAAAGAGACTCAATTACCTACAAGGGAATACCCATACGACTGTCAGCTGGTTTCTCAACAGAAACTTTGCAGGCCAGAAGGGAGTGGCAAGAAATATTCAAAGTGATGAATACCAAGAACCTACAACCAAGAGTACTTTATCCAGCAAAGCTATCATTCAGAAGTGAAGGTCAGATAAAGAGCTTCACAGATAAGGAAAAGCTAAAGGAGTTCATCACCACCAAACCAGTATTATATGAAATGCTGAAAGGTATCCTTTAAAAAGAGGAAGAAGAAGGTAAAGATACAAATTATGAACAACAAATACATATCTATCAACAAGTGAATCTAAAAATCAAGTGAATAAATAATCTGATGAACAGAATGAACGGTGATTATAATAGAATCAGGGACATAGTCAGGGAATGGACTGACTATGCTTGGGGGGGGGGAAGGGGTGTGGGAAATGCGGGAAGAGACTGGACAAAAATCATGCACCTATGGATGAGGACAGTGGGTGGGGAGTGAGGGCAGAGGGTGGGGTGGGAACCGGGCGGAGGGGAGCTATGGGGGAAAAAAAGAGGAACAAATGTAATAATCTGAACAATAAAGATTTAATTAAAATTTTAAAAAAGGAGGCAAAAAAATCCTCTGTCTTTAATTTTTGGCATTTTAATTATAATTTTCTGGTTGTGGGGCTGTGTAGGTTCTTCGTGCTCGGGACTTTGTGCTTCCTGAACTTATGTAACTTTTTCCTTCACCAAGTTAGGGAAGTTTTATGCAAATATTTCTTCAAACATGTTCTCTTTCCCTTATTCACTTTCTTCCCCTTCTGCTGCTCTTTTATGAGAATATTGTTACCTTTCATGTTGTCCCACAGCTCCCTTAAGCTGTCCTCACATTTTTAATTTTTTTTTCTTTTTGGACCTCTGATTGAATGACTTTTTCTACCCTGTCTTCTAATTCACTTATCGATCCTTGGCTTCCCCTAATCTGCTGTGTATTCATTTCACTGTGTTTTTTAATAGTGCTATGTCATTCTTCATAGTTACTATATCTTTTCTCATACTGTTGAGAATTTTTACCATCATTATTCTGAACTCTATATCAGATTAATTTCTTCTCTCCATTTTATTTAGCTCCTCTTCTGTAGAATTCTTTTGTTCTTTCACTTGTGACTTGCTTTTAAGTCTCCCCATTTTGGCCACCTGTTTGGGTTTGTCTCCCTTTATTAGGTAGACCTATTACGAATCCCAATATCTAGTGCAGCACAATGTCAGACACTGTTGTGACTGGCCCTGAGTACATTTTTGGAGTTATCAACAATCCACAGCTTGCAGCTCCCTCTGCTGGGGCTAGGTGCCTTTCCAAAGGACCAAGATGTGCACCAGAGTCTGCTTTTCCAGTAGTTTGCTTTCTTTCATTTCTTTCATTTGTGACATGTTTCTTTGTCTCCGGATTTTGGTTGCTTCCCTGTGTTTGTTTCTATGTATTGGCTAGAGCTGCTATGTCTCATTGAGTTGGTAGAGTTGCCTTGTGTAGTAGGTCCTGAACTGGAAACTCTAGGTGCACCCCTTTGTGGGCTTTAAACACAATCTTGTTGTAGTTGATACTTGATTGCTGTTGGTGTCATTGGGAGGAATTGACCTCCAGGCCAATTGGCTGTGAGAACCAGCTGTGACTACAGTGGAAGAGCTACTATGCAAGAGACACTCCTATGGAGCAGGACTTGCTTCATGGGGCTTTGGTGCTCACTGAGTCTGCCCCTTGAGTATCTCACTTACGGATGTGTAGAGTTGTAATCTGGTATGGTCTAACACTGACCACAGGGTACATTGGTTCTTGGGTCTCTAGGGAGGTGCAAAGTTAGCAACTTCCTGGGGCCACCCAGAAGGAGCTACAGAGAGATCTTCAGGTTCTCCTCTTTGTATCGGGTTTGGAAGTGCTCAGAGGAGGCCCAGCTATGAAGCAAGGCAGGCTTGTGCTGGTGCCAGGTCTTGGGCCTTTTATTGATATGTTTGGAGATCCCTGACCCAGCTGCAGCTTGTTTGAGAGATTTTAGCATGATCAAGGACAGGACATTCATATGCAAAAGCTGCAGCATGCAGCTTGGGTGGGGTTGTAAATTGGATGAGGCAGGGTATTAGGGAATCACCAGGGCAGAGTTAACAGAAATGGCTGCCATTCAGCCCTGTGATGGGGAGGTCCCAGCATAGAAACAATGATCCCTCCAAGCACCTCCATCTGGGAGAAACTGCCCCCTAGTTCCTACAACTCAGTTCCAGACAACTCAGTCCCTCCTCATCTGTGTCCCCCAGAGCCTTGCCCTGGTGCTGGAGCTCTGAGAAGCAGGACCTTGTAAGTTCAGTTTGTGGTGCCAACCTTTTAAGAGGAACAGCTGGGTCTCCAGCAGCCTCTGTGTCATTGAGCCCCAATCCACACTGGTTTTTACAGCCAGTAGTTATGGGAACATCTTTTCTCAGCTCTGGGACCCTGGGCTGGGCTGCTGGTGTGGAGCTGGGACCTCTTGCTTTTCATGGGCCGGGCAGCCTCCATAGAAATGGTCTCCCAAATGATAAAAAGTGGCATACATGGGTGTAGGACCAGCCTGTCCCTTGCCTTCACACCTCCTACCACTCAAAGTGTGCTTTCTTATTTACTTCTCTAGTTGTAGGACTTACATTCAGCCAGCTTTCCAGTGGTTCTGGATGATGGTTGTTCTGTATTTTAGATGTAATTTTGATGTGGTTGTGGAAGGCTGCAAGTACAGGCGTTTACCTACACTGCCATCTTGATTCCTCCTCTCATTATGGTTTTAATTTGCATTTTTCTGATTATTAGTGATGTAGAGCATCTTTTCATCTGTCTATTTACCATCTTTAGAGAAGTGTTTATTCAGGTCCTCTGCACATATTTTAACTGGGATTTTTGTTGTTGTTACTCCTCACCCATGATATTTTTTTCCATTGATTTTTTTAGAGAGAGTTAAAAGGAGGGGGAGAGACACAGAGAGAGAAATATCGATGTGAGAGAGACACATCAATCGGTTGCCTTCCACACATGTCCCAACCAGGGCCAGGGATTGAGCCTGCAACTGAGGTATATGGCCTTGACCAGAATAGAACTCAGGACCCTTCAGTGTGTGGGCCGATGCTCTATCCACTGGCCAAACCGGCTACGGTTGGACTGTGTATGTTTTGTTTGTTTGTTTGTTTTGTTTTGTTTTGTTCTGTTTTTGGTGTTGAGGTGTATGAGCTCGTTGGCAAATATATTCTTCCATTCAGTATGTTGTCTTTTCATTTTGTTGATGGTTTCCTTTGCTGTGCAAAAAATTATAGTTTAATATATTCTCATTTGCTTATTTTTCTTTTTCCCCCTTTATCTGAAGAGATCTATAGAAAAATATTGCTTAGAGAAATGTCTGAGATTTTACTGCATACGTTTTCTTCTAGGACTTTTTATGTTTTTGAGTCTTACATTTAAATCTTTAATTTGCTTTCAGATTATTCTTATATATGGGTAAGAAGGTTTTCTAGTTTTATTTTTTTCAATGACATTTATTGAATAGACTGTCTTTACCCCATTTTATGTTCTTGCCTCCTTTGTCAAATATTAATTGACTATAAACATGTGGGTTTCTTTCTGGGCTCTCAATTCTATTCCATTGATCTATATGTGTGTTTCTATGCCAGTAACACGCTCTTTTGATTATTATAGCTTTATAATATGGTTTCATATTAGGGAAGGTGATACCTCCAATTTTGTTCTTCTTTCTCAAGATTTCTGTGGCTATTCAGTGTCTTTTGTGGTTCTATATAAATTTTTGAATTATTTGTTCTAGTTCTGTGAAATATACCATTGGTATTATAAATAAGAATTGCATTGAATCTATATCTTGCTTTGTGTAATATGAACATTTTAATGATGTTAACCCTTCCTATCCATAGGAATGGTATATGCTTACCTTTACTTGCACGTTCTTCAATTTCTTACTCACTGTCTTTTAATTCTCTGAGTACAAGTCTTTTACCTTGATTAAATTTATTTCTGGGTACCTTATTCTTTATACAATTACTAGAGGCCTGGTTCACAAAAATTTGTGCACTTGGGGGGTCCCTCAGCCCTGCCTATGCCCTCTTGCAGGTGGGGACACCTCAGAGGATGTCCACCTGCTGGCTTAGGCCCACTCCCTGGGGGATTGTGCCCAAGCTGGCAGTCAGACATCCCTCTGGCAGCCTGGCAGCCCTAGGAGCATGTCCACTTACCAGCAGGGAGCAGACCGAAGCTGCAGTCGGATATCCTTAGTGCTGCTGAGGAGGTGGGAGAGGCTCCTGCCACCACCACTGTGTTGGCAGCCATCAGCCTGGCTTGTGGCTGAGCAGAGCTCCCCCTGTGGGAGCGCACTGACCACCAGGGAACAGCTCCTGCATTGAGCATCTGCCCACTGGTGTTCAGTGTGTGTCATAGTGACCAGTCATTCCCAGTTGTTCTGCTGTTAGGGTCAATTTGCACATTACCCTTTTAGTGTATAGGATAGAGACCTGGTGCACGGATGGGGGCCGGTTGGTTTGCCCTGAAGGGTGTCCCGGATCAGGGTGGGGGTCCTGCTGGGGTGCCTGGCCAGCCTGTGTGAGGGGCTGATGGGTATTTGCAGGCTGGTCACACCCTCTTCAGGGTGGGGGTCCCCACTGGGGTGCCTGGCCAGCCTGGGTGAGGGGCTGATGGCTGTTTGCAGGCTGGTCAAGCTCCCCACAGTGGGGACCCTCACCCCATGGAGGTTTGGCCATCCTGGGTGAGTGGCTGATGGCTGTTTTCAGGCTGGCCACACCCCCTTTAGGGTTGGGGTCCCCACTGGGGTGCCTGGCCAGTCTGGGTGAGGGGCTGAGGGCCATTTTCAGGCTGGCCAAACCCCCCGGTGACGGAAGCTCCCAGCCTCTCCTTTTTTTCTTTTTTTTTTATTCTGGGATTTGTTTACCTTCTATAATTGAAACTTCGTAGCCTTGAGTGGAGCTCAGAGCCGGCCAGGGTGGGGCGGGAAGCTTGGCTTCCTCCATCACCAGGGGCAACCCAAGCCTCCTGCTTGCTCCAGCTTAGTGACCATGGCCGGCTGAAAGCAAGTATCTGGAGTTTATTTATCTTCTGTAATTGAAACTTTGTTGCCTTGAGTGGAGCTCAGAGCCAGCTGTGGCAGGTAGGAAGCTTGGCTTCCTCCATCACTGGGGCAACCAAGCCTCCTGCTTGCTCCAGTTCCGTGGCTGCCGGCCACCAGCTTGGTTGGGTTAATTTGCATATAGTCGCTCTGATTGGCTGTTGGGCGTAGCTTAAGACATAGCAAAGGTATGGTCAATTTGCATGTTTGTCTTTTATTAGTGTAGATAAATGGGATTGTTTTCTCACTTTCCCTTTCTGATATTTTATTCTTGATGTATAAAAATGCAACTGATTTTTAAATTTTAATTTTGTATCCTGCTACTTTACTAAATTCCTTCATTAGTTTTAGTATTTTTTTGCGTGGAATCTTTAAGGTTCTCTATATACAGTATCATGTCATCTGCAAGTAATGACAGTTTTCTTCTTTTAATTTGGATGCCTTTTATTTCTTTTTTAAAATATATTTTTATTGATTTCAGAGAGGAAGGGAAAGGGAGAGAGAGATATAAACATCAATGATGAGAAAGAATCATCAATCGGCTGCCTCCTGCATGCCCTCCACCAGGGGTGGAGCCCGTCACCCTGTCCTATGCCCTGAATGGGAATTGAATTGTGGCCTCCTGGTACATAGGTCAATGCTCAACTCCTGAGCCTTACTGGCCAGATTGTCTGTAATATTTTCTTATAATCCTTTGTATTTCTGGTTGTAGGTCTTTGCTTTTGTCAGTTGCTATTCTCCTCTTTTCTTTTAGATTTTATTTATTTGGTTCTCTCTCATTGATTCTATTTATTTATTTATTTATTTAATATATATTTTTTATTAGTTAAGGTATTACAAATGTGTCCTCATCCCCCCATTAACCCCCAACCTCCCACCCCCCTCTCTCATTGATTCTTGATGAATCTTGTTAAAGGTTTATAGATTCTTTTTCACCTTTTCAAAGAACTGGCTCTTTTTTCATTGATTTTTCTGGTATTTTTAGACTCTATTTCATTTATTTCCACTCTGATCTTTATATTATCCCCCCCCCCTTTTTTCCACTTTGGGCTTTGGTTGTTGCTATTTTTCTTGTTCCTTTAGGTGTAAGGTTAGATTTTTTTAATTTGAGATTTTTCTTGATTCTTGATGTAGGCATGTATTGCTGTGAATTTCCCTCTTAGGAATGCTTTCACACTGGTCCATAGTTTTTGTGTTGTGTGTTCATTTTCACTCTTATCAAAGTAACTTTTTTATTTCTTCCTTGATCTCTTTGTTAACCCATTCGTTGTTCAGCAACATGTTATTTAGACTCCATGTCTCTGTGTGCTTTTCAATTTTTTTCTTGTGATTGATTTCTAGTTTTACACCATTGTGGTCAGAGAAAATGCTTGATATGATTGCAATCTTTTTAAATTGAGACTATTTTGTGTCCTAACATGTTGTCTATTCTAGAAAATGGTCTGTGAGCACTTGAAAATGATGTAAATTCTGCTGCTTTGGCATGAAATGCTCTGAAAATATAAATTAAATCCATCTGGTCTAGTATGTCATTTAAGGCTGTTTTTCCTTGTTGATTTCCTTTCTGGAACATATATCCATTGATGTCAATGGGGTGTTAAAAATCACCTACCATGACTGTATTACTATATATCTCTCCCTTTATGTCCCTCAAGATTTGCTTTATATATTTAAGTTTTCCTTTGTTGGACACATAAATGTTTACAAGGCTTATATTCTCTTATTGGGTTGATCCCTTTATTATTATGTAATGTCCTTCTTTGTTTCTTATTATAACATTTCTTTTAAAATATATTTAGTCTGATATAAGTATTGCTACCCTAACTTTTTGAAATTTTCATTTTCATGAAATATATTTCCCATCCCTTTTCTTTCAGTCTGTGTGTGTCTTTCATTCTGAAGCGTGTCTCTTGTAGATAGCACATATATGGGTCATATTTTCTTATCCATTCAGTTACCCTATGTCTTTTGATTAGAGCATTTAATCTACTTATTTTAAAGTGATTATTGATACATGCATATTTATTGCCATTTTATTCTTTATAATTATGTTCCTCTTTTTCTTCTTCTTCTTCTTAAAAAATTACCTTTAATATTTTTTTTGTAATACTTTCTTAGTGGTAATGAACTCCTCTAGCTTTTTGTTATTGTTGTCTGGAAAGTTATTTATTCCTCCTTCATGTTTAAATGATAGCCTTGCTGGGTGGAGTAGTTCTGGTTGTAGGTCTTTGCTTTTAATCATTTTGAATATTTTCATGCCATTCCCTTCTGGCCTGAAATGTTTATGTTGAGGAATTACTGACAGTCTTATCGGAGCTCCCTGGTGGGTAGGGCTTTTCTCTTTCTGTGTTTTGTGTGTGTGTGTGTGTGTGTGTGTGTGTGTGTGTGTTTATATTTTATTGATTTTTTACAGAGAGGAAGGGAGAAGGATAGAGAGTTAGAAACATCAATGAGAGAGAAACACTGATCAGCTGCCTCCTGCACATCTCCTATTGGGGATGTGCCCGCAACCAAAGTACATGCCTTTGACTGGACTCAAACCTGGGACCTTTCAATCCACAGGCCAACGCTCTATCCACTGAGCTAAACTGGTTAGGGCTCTCTTTCTGTTTTTAAAATTCTCTCCTTGGCTTTTCCAGAAAGATGGTGGCATAGGTAAACACCTGAAATTGCTGCCTCGCACAACCACTTCAAAAATACAACTAAAAGACAAAACGGGCATCATCCAGAACCACAGGAAGGCTGGCTGAGTGGAAATTCTACAACTAGAAAGAAAGAGAAAAGTGCATTGAGACTCAGAGGAGGTGCGGAAGTAAAGTGCAGAGGTACGGAGATGCACGCGGAAAGGGCGGGCAACTGAGGACACGGTTGTTTTTTTCAATCGCTCCTGGCTGCTTTGAACTCCAGTTCCGGGCGAGTCTCTGGGGACCCAGACTCATATGGGAAGAAACTGGATTGTCTGGCGGCTTTCTTTCAGGGGTGCTTGCAGTGATTACCAAGGGACACTGAGACCTGGGGCCTCTTAGGGTAGGACTGGGGAGCAGCCATAGCTTTGCTCTACCTTGGTGATTTCCTGAAAGCCCGCCCCACCCAAGCTGTGCGCAGAGGCTTTTGCATATGAATGGCCTGGCCCTTTGCAATCTAAAATTACCTAACAAACTGCAGCTGGGTCAGAGAGACCCAGAACATCCAAAAGAAGGCCCAAGGCCTCACAGAAGCTTGCATTGCTTCACAGCTGGGCCTCATCTGGGCACCTCCAAACCCCAAACAAAGACGAGGAATCTGCAGATCTCTCTGTAGCTCCTGCTGGGTAGCCTCAGACAGAGGCTAAATTAGCACCTCCTAAGAGATCCAAGAGCCAGTGTACCCAGTGGTCAGAATGGGACCATCCAGATTACAACTCCTCAGGTCCATAAGGGTCACACTCAGGGGGCAGACTCAGTGAGCCCCAAAGCCCCATTGAAGCAAGTCTTGCCCCAGAAGGGTGTCTCCAGCACAGAAGTTCTCCCACCATAGACACAGCTGATTCTCACAGCCAATTGGCCTGGAGGTCAATTCCTCCCAGTGATACCTACAACAATCAAGGCTTAATTACAACAAGACTGTGCACAAAGCCCACAAAGGGTTGCGCCAAGAGTGTCCACCTCAGGTAATTGGGGAGGCTGAGCCACTGGGCCCTATAAGACACCTAGCACAGAAAGCCACTCTATCAACACAGGGAAGCAGCCAAAATGTGGAAACAAAGAAACAGGTCACAAATGACAGAAATGGAGGAAAGCAAACTACTGGATATAGAGTTCAAAACCATGGTTATAAGGTTTTTTAAGAATTTTCTAGAAACTGCCGATAAATTTAGTGAGACCCTCGATAAATCTAGTGAAACCCTCGAGGATATGAAAAAACACCAACTAGAAATTGAGCATACACTGACTGAAATAAAGAATATTATATAGAAATCCAATAGCAGACTAGAGTATCACAAGAATCAAGTCAAAGATTTGAAATATGAAGAAGCAAAAAACACACAACCAGAAAAGCAAAAAGAAAAAAGAATCCAAAATTATGAAGATAGTGTAAGGAGCCTCTGGGACAACCTCAAGTGTACCAACATCTGAATTATGGGGATGCCAGAAGAAGAGAGAGGGCAAGATATTGAAAGCCTATTTTAAGAAATAATGACAGAAAACTTCCCCTACCTGGTAAAAGAAATAGACTTACAAGTCCAGGAAGCGCAGAGAACCCCAAACAAAAGGAATCCAAAGAGGACCACACCAAGACACATCATAATTAAAATGCCAAGGGCAAAAGACAAAGAGAGAATCTTAAAAGCAGCAAGAGAAAAACAGTTAGTTACCTACAAGGGAGTACCCATAAGATTGTCATCTGATTTCTCAATAGAAACTATGCACGCCAGAAAGGAGTGGCAAGAAATATTCAAAGTGATGAATAATAAGAACCTGCAACCAAGATTACTTTATCCAGCAAAGCTATCATTCAGAAGTGAAGGTCAGATAAAGAGCTTCACAGAGAAGAGAAAGCTAAAGGAGTTCATCACCACCAAACCAGTATTATATGAAATGCTGAAAGGATCCTTTAAGAAGAGGAAGAAGAAGAAAAAGGTAAAGATACAAATTATGAACAACAAATGCATATCTATCAACAAATGAATCTAAAAATCAAGTGAATAAATAATCTGATGAACAGAATAAACTGGGGAATATAATAGAATCAGGGGCACAGAAAGGGAGTGGACTGACAATTCTCGGGGGGAAAGGGGTGTGGGGGGTGCGGGAAGAGACTGAACAAACATCGTACACCTATGGATGACGACAGTGGGGGGGGGGTAAGGGCAGAGGGTGGGGTGGGAACCGGGCGGAGGGGAGCTATGGGGGGAAAAAAGAGGAACAGCTTTAATAATCTGAACAATAAAGATTTAATTGAAAAAAAATAAAATAAATTTTCTCCTTGCATTTAACCATTTTCATTTTAATTATGATGTGCCTTGGCGTGGCCCTCTTTGGCTTTATCTTTTTTGAGACTTTCAGCACTTCCTAGAATTGTGTGTTTTTCTCCTTCACCAGGTTTTAGGTAAGTTTTCTCTCATTATTTCTTCAAATTGGTTCTCAATCCCTTACTTTCTCTCTCCTTCTTTCGTTATTCCTATGATATAGATGTTGTTCAACTTCATGTTACCCCAGAGATCTCTGAAACTATTATGGTTTTTTAATTTTTTCCTACTCTGTTTTGGTGTTTTCTGCTATCTTGTCTTCCAAATCACTGACTGGTCCTCTGCTTCATCTAACCTACAGTTGATTCCTTCTAGTGTATTCTTAATTTCAGATATTGTATTCTTCATGTTTGACTGGTGTATTTTTTGGTTCCTATCTCCTCTTTTATGTGTCCTATCTTATCTCTTTGTTTAAATTTTCACTGAGTCCATCCAGTCCTTCCCTAAATTCCTTGAGTGTCCTTATAATCACTGTTGTGAGCTCTGTATCTAATAGATTTCTTTCCTCTATATTATTTAGTTCTTTTTCTGGGGACTTTTCCTGTTTTTAATTTCGGACCTGTTTCTTTGTCTCCCAATTTTGGCTGACTTTCTTTATATTAGGTAGTTTTGCTATGACTCTCTGTCTTTGTGGGGTGGCCTTATGTTGTAGGTATCTTGTGTGGCTCAGTAGTACAGTATCCCCGATCACTTGAGCAAGGTGCTCCAAGAATGTACCTTGTGTGTATTATGTGAGCCCTCTTGTTGTATTTGAGTCTTGATTACTATTGGACCATCCATGCATGGGATTAACCCTCAGGCTGCCTGACTGAGGATTGACCTTGACCACAGTGTACAAGCTGCTGTGCAGGTGCTCATTACATGAAGCAGATTTCACCCCATCAGGGTATGGTGCCTGCCAAAATCTCCCTTTTGATGTGCCATTTGTAGAGCTAATTGGATCCTGCTCTGATGTTGTCTGAAGCCCACAACCAGGTGTGTTGGTACTAGGGCCTCTTGGAAGGGATTCTGATGCAGGTCTCTGTCAGACATTGTCTATGACTGGCCTTGTGTTACCCATTTGGAGCTATAAAGTTATATATAACTAGAGGCCCGGTGCACAAAAATTTGTGCACTTGGGGGGTCCCTCAGCCCAGCCTGTACCCTCTCGCAGTCTGGGACCCCTCAGGGGATGTCTACCTGCTTGCTTAGGCCAACTCCCTGGGGGATAGGGCCTAAGCTGGCAGTCAGACATCCCTCTGGCAGCCTAGGAGCCCTCGGGGGATGTCCACTTGCCAGCGGGGAGCAGGCCTAAGCTGCAGTTGAACATCCTTAGCGCTGCTAAGGAGGCGAGAAAGGCTCCCGCCGTCACTGCTGTGCTGGCAGCTGTCAGCCTGGCTTGTGGCTGAGCAGAGCTCCCCCTGTGGGAGCGCACTGACCACCAGGAGATAGCTCCTGCATTGAGCATCTGCCCCCTGGTGGTCAGTGTGTGTCATAGTGACCAGTCATTCCCAGTCATTCTGCTGTTAGGGTCAATTTGCATATTACCTTTTTATTATATGCCTGGTGCATGGGTGGGGGCTGGCTGGTTTGCCCTGAGGGTGTCCCAGATCAGGGTGGGGGTCCCGCTGGGGTGTCTGGCAAGCCTGGGTGAGGGGCTGAGGGCCGTTTTCAGGTTTGCCACACTCCCTTCAGGGAGGGGGGTCCTGCTGGGTTGCCTGGCCAGCCTGGGTGAGTGGCTGATGGCTGTTTGCAGGCTGGCCACAGCCCCTTCAAGTGGGGGTCCCCACTGGGAGCTTGGCCAGGCTGGGTGTAGGGCTGAGGGCTGTTTGCAGGCTGGTCAAGCCGCCCAGCAGAGACCCTCACCCCTTGAGGTTATGGCCAGTCTGGGTGAGGGGCTGATGGCTGTTTGCAGGCTGGCCACAGCCCCCAGCCACCCAAGCTCCCAGTGGTGGCTGGCTGGAAGCAGATATCTGGGATTTATTTGTCTTCTATAATTGAAACTTTGTTGCCTTTAGCAGAGGCCACAGCCGGCCAGGGCAGGTAGAAGCTTGGCTTCCTCCATCGCCAAGGCAACCAAGCCTCCTGCTTGCTCCAGCTCCATGGCTGCCGCCGCCATCTTGGTTGAGTTAATTTGCATATAGTCGCTCTGATTGGCTGGTGGGCATGGCTTGGGGTGTAGCAAAGTTACAGTCAATTTGCATGTTTCTCTTTTATTAGATTAGATTTGTGGCTACCTCTGTTGGGACTGGGTGTGCATTGGAAGGGCCTAATTTTGCACCAAGTTCAGCTTCCCCTAGCACCAAACTCAGTGGAAGGTCAGCAAAAGGCCCAAGACACCACAAGATTTACCTATGCCCGCCTATCCCTGCTGGCTGCCTGTTAGGCTCAGTCACTGAAAGAGCCTCTTACAGAATGAGAGTTGTATGAGGTAGATTCTCAATGAGTCACCCGGTAGGGGTGATTGGTGTTCACCAGACTTATACAGATTCAAACGTACTCTTGATGCTGGGTCTGAGTTCCCTCAGCAAAAGTCTCAGGGTACACCAAGGCCAGCTGCCACCCGCCATATGCTTGCAGATCTTTGTGGTGGGGTGGTATGTAAGGGAGTCATTGGGGTGAGGTGAGCAGAATTCTTGAGGTTCAAACAGACCGAGATTTGGCCATGTGAAGGGAGGGATCTGCTCAGGAACAGTGGCACCAGTAGAGCATGTGAGGGAACAATGGCCCCCAGCCCTAGAGCCACAAAACTCAGACTTTGACACTCCCTGAGTCCACCCAGACCTCTACACCATGGGTCCAGATAGCTGAATTATCTGCAGGGTGTGAGCTTGGAAGAGTGGGGGACAGGGATTCAGCAGAGTTCCAATACTGCATTTACTTAGGCTGATGCTGTATAGAAGGGAGTGCTTGACCCAAGAAAGATTGTCTGTGGGCGATGTGGGGAAGTGATTCAGCACAGGAACCTTGGTGATTGTTCCTTCAGCTTTCTCCCTGGAGCCGCACAATCCAGTCTCTCCTCATTTGCCTCTAGTCTGCTCTGAACTGTCCTCCCTTTGAGCTGTCCTCCCTTCACCAGAGTCCAGTGTGAGTGGCTATGAACTAGATTTTATGTGCTTGCCCTTCAAGGGGGTGCCCAGATTTCTAGCAGACTCCTGTCTCTACCTTGAAAAAGGATTTTTGCAGCAGATGTTCTGTGGGATCCTCTTCCTAGTTCTGGTGCTCCTGGCTTGGGATCCTAATGTGGGTTTGAGACCCCATGCTTCTGGGGGATGATCTTTGCAATTGAGATATCTCTCCTTATTCTCAGGTGCCACATTTGGGTGCAGGGCCAGCCCTTTTGGAGTCTTCATCCTTCCTACCAGTTTTGACATGGCTTCTTCTGTAAATCTTTGGTTATAAAATTTCAGTTCAGTTAGTCTTCAGCTGGTTATTCAAGTTGATTGTTTAATATTTTAGTTGTAATTCTGGTTTGGTCCTGGGAAGAGGTGAGTGAACCTACCACCTATTCTGCTGCCATCTTGGATTCTCTAGCAGAGTGATTTTTTAAAAATATTCATTGAATCACATAACTTTCTTACTTACACCTATTCAATGGCTTCCTATTACACTTTGAATAAAATTCAGATTCAGGTATCATGACCTGTTAAGGGCCTTGAATGATCAGACCTCTTCTTATTCCAACACCCTCATCTATGCCATTCTAACCATCATGTGATCTCCTCTGTACACATTAGGACATTTTTCATAAACAAGACAACCTTTTTCCTATTTCAAGGTCACTTTGACTTAGAATGCTCTTCTAATGATTTTTCTCAAGGCAAACTCCTTAGACTTCAGCATAATAATCTCTTCCTTAGAAGGCCTTTTCTTACCTTCTTATCAAAAACAATTCCCACCATCCTTGCCTTCTATAACTTTATTTCTAAACTCTTTGATTCCTTCTTTTATTAACACTTAAAACTTGTAATACTTTTTTTAATTTTTTTTAATAATTAAATCTTTATTGTTCAGATTATTACATTTGTTCCTCTTTTTCCCCCCCATAACTCCCCTCCTCCCAGTTCCCACCCCACCCTCCGCCCTCACTCCCCACCCACTGTCCTCATTCATAGGTGCACAATTTTTGTCCAGTCTCTTCCCGCATCTCCCACACCCCTTCCTCCCCCCCCCAAGCATAGTCAGTCCATTCCCTTTCTATGTCCCTGATTCTATTATAATCACCAGTTCATTCTGTTCATCAGATTATTTATTCACTTGATTCTTAGATTCACTTGTTGATAGATGCGTATTTGTTGTTCATAATTTGTATCTTTACCTTTTTCTTCTTCTTCCTCTTCTTAAAGGATACCTTTCAGCATTTCATATAATACTGGTTTGGTGGTGATGAACTCCTTTAGCTTTTCCTTATCTGTGAAGCTCTTTATCTGGCCTTCACTTCTGAATGATAGCTTTGCTGGATAAAGTACTCTTGGTTGTAGGTTCTTGGTACTCATCACTTTGAATATTTCTTGCCACTCCTTTCTGGCCTGCAAAGTTTCTGTTGAGAAATCAGCTGACAGTCGTATGGGTATTCCCTTGTTGGTAACTGAGTTTCTTTCTCTTGCTGCTTTTGAGATTCTCTCTTTGTCTTTTGCTCTTGGCATTTTAATTATGATGTGTCTTGGTGTGGTCCTCTTTGGATTCCTTTTGTTTGGGGTTCTCTTCACTTCCTGGACTTGTAAGTCTATTTCTTTCCCCAGGTAGGGGAAGTTTTCTCTCATTATTTCTTCGAATAGGTTTTCAATATCTTGCTCTCTCTCATCTTCTGGCACCCCTATAATTCTGATGTTGGTACACTTGTAGCTGTCCCAGAGGCTCCTTACACTATCTTCACACTTTCGGATTCTTTTTTCATTTTGCTTTTCCGGTTGGGTGCTTTTTGCTTCTTCCCTTTTCAAATCTTTGACTTGATTCTTGTGCTCCTCTGGTCTGCTGTTGGGAGTCTGTATAATATTCTTTATTTCAGTCAGTGTATGCTTACTTTCTAGTTGGTCCTTTATCACACCATTGAGGGTCTCATTAGATTTCCTGTAGATCTCATCAAGTTTATCGACAGACTCTAGAAGCCTCTTGAGAGACCTCAAAAGTGTGGTTTTGAATTCTATGTCCAGTAGCCTGCTTTCCTCTGGTTCTGTTCTTTGTGGCCTGTTTCTTTGTCTCGGCATTTTTTTATTCTTTGCTGTGTCGATAGAGTGGCTTTCCGTGTTAAGTGTCCCAATTACCTGAGGTAGACACTCTTGGTGCACCCCCTTGTGGTCTCTGTGAGCAGTCTTGTAGTCAAGCCTTGATTGTTGTAGGTAATTACTACTTGACCTCCAGGCCAACTGGCTGTGAGAATCAGCTGTGTTTGCAGTGGGAGAACTTCTGTCCTCTAGGGAGGTGCTAATCTAGCCTTTGCCTGAGGCTATCCGGCAAATGGCTCTGTGCAGGGCTTGGGCGGGGCGGGTCCCACGGGATCAACAGGGCTGAGGAGGGAGCAGTTATGGCTGCTCTCAGTCCGTCCCCAGGGGCTCTGCCTCTCTGTCCTAGCAACTGCTGCAAACCTTGGAGGGACCGAAGCCAGACAGTCCCGCTTCTCCCGTTTGAGTCTGGGTCCCTAGAGACTCACCCGGATCTGGAGCTCAGAGTCTGAGGCTCCCTCCGGATTGAAACAGTCAACCGCGCCCTCAGCCACCAGCCCGCGCCGCACACACTCCGCACCTTAGTATTTTACTTCAGCACTGTGCCTCCTCTGATTCTCGGTTCCTCCTAGTTGTAGAACTTCCACTCAGCCAGGCTTCCTGTGGTTCTGGATGATGTCCGTTCCGTCTTTTAGTTGTATTTTTGAAGTTGTTATTCAAGGCAGCAAACTCCTGTGTTAACCTATGCTGCCATCTTGGTTTCCCTCGAGGCACCTGTAATACTTTTATTAATGTATTTTTCTTTGTTTAATGTCAGTGTCCCTCACTAGACCACAAGCTCCATTTTTGTCTCTCTTGTTCATTGCTCATTCCTTAGGTCCCACCCTTGCATCTGAAATACAAGTAGCTCTCAGAATATAATATTTATTAAATAAAAATTTTAAAATATCAGACATGAGGGATTCCTTTCATAGATTTTGGCAATCCAGCCTAATGGAATCCATTGGTAGAGAGAACAAAAAAGATAGCATAACTTCTAATGTTAAATTTAGCCTTCTGAGAAAGGAGTATTCATTCCTTTACCCACTCTGCTCCTAGGAAATTCAGTATCAATGTATTTAGCCAATGTCCTTTATGTGACAGGCCTCTTAGCCTGGGGTTTCTGAAATAATATATAATAATTTTTGAATATGGAAATCTGTGTATTTTCTAGGGAAAAACTCTACAACTTTTATCAGATTCTCAAAGGGGTGCATGACCCATAAAAGCTTAAGAATCACTTACTGAAGGGTCCTTCTCTGGGACAACTTCCAGACAGTAGTCCTGAATTGCTTTAATTAAAATGTAACTGGAGAACATAGTTGAAGTAACTGTTTCCTTAAAGTTTCCTGGGGCTTTGATCAGACCTGCTTGAGCTTTCCCTGGCTTTGGGTCACCTTTTTGGCATTACATAATGTATTTTAAAGCTCTGTTCTGCCCCCATGACCCACATTGACCTTATTGCTGTTTTTTGCCTAATCTTGGATACTGACTAGACCTGTACCAGCACCATAGCCATGCTTATGTTACCTATACACACCCTTTTGTCTGACTAAATTCTGTCTGGGTTCTTCACTAGTTCCAGATTGATGGATCAGAATTATTATGTCATTGACCAAAAATAATAATAATAAAGCGTGTGTGGGGAGAACTGAATCAAAGGAAGTTGACACATTTTTTAGACATGTTAAATAATAGGGGGATATCCAAGTAGAGACCCCCAATGGAATACTGAGTCATTTATGTTTACTGCCTGGTCCCTTTAAGCACTTGAGTTTGTGTCCACATGGGGTATGAATAAAAACTTGGAAAAACCTCAGTTAAGGGACTGGTGGAGGATGAGGATTCCTTGAAGAAAATCAAGAAAGAAAAGTTATGTAGGTGAGTTCCTAGAGAGGGGGACATTGCAATAAATAATGGGAAAATGTCCTAAAAGAGGCAGAAGTAATGAAATAAGAGCATGAGTGGACCATTTAGTTTTGGGTAACAAGAAGGATGTACCAAGTATATAATTACAAAAAAGGACTCTCAGAGTTCAAAGAGGCCCAGGATACTACTGTTATTTTTGAGGCTCCTGATATATTAAAATAAAATAATGACAAAATGTCAAAACAGGGTTTAAGCATCGTGAGATGTTTTAAATATTTTAACATATTTATGCTTCTAACATCACCAACCCCCACATAACACAATATAATCTATTTGAAAAATAAGACTTCAAATGTAATCAACAATGTTATTTATGTCCCACAGTTCAATAATAAGACACAGATTTAAAATTGCCTGATAAATGTAATTTTCTTCAATTTTGTCAGTTCATCTCTGGAACCAGATGTACAATCTTATCTGAAACAAATATTAAAAATCTAAACCAGGGGTCCTCAAACTTTTTAAACAGGGGGCCAGTTCACTGTCCCTCAGACTGTTGGAGGGCCGGACTATAGTTTTAAAAAATACTATGAACAAATTCCTATGCACACTGCACATATCTTATTTTGAAGTAAAAAATAAAACTGGAACAAATACAATATTAGTATTTGCATGTGGTCCGCGGGTCGTAGTTTGAGGACCCCGATCTAAACAAAGCCTATCAAGGAGACTTAGTCTAAATGCTTCTTCCTTTATAGAGATGTAGGGATTCTGAAACATTGGGAATCAAAAAGATGGAGAGAATGAGTATCCAATCTTTTTTTTCAAACTTAATAAGCATAATATATAGATTTTTAGATCATAAAGGAGTATTTAAAAATCTGGTAATCAAAACTAAATCTAGAAATTCAGCTTCTCATTTTATTACAGGGGAGAAAACTCATAGAGTTTGTGACTTCTCCAAAGTTACCTTTCTAGCAGTCACCTAGAACTCAAAATCAGAAACCAAATCCTCTTTAGAGTTTCAGAAACTTGCCTGATTGATTGCATGAATCTCTTGAGGGCTTAGTGAAATACAGATAAAACAGATTCTATCCACCTTGACTTCTTAAATCATAATCTTGAGGGGAAATATGTATTTTAACAAGTACCCATTGGGAGGTGAGTGTTATGATTAGGTAATTTTGGGAAATTTTATGTTTAGATGGCAATTCACTGATCTTTCCATATTGACACTTGAGCTTCACAATCACCACAATTTATGGCATTTTAAAGGTTAGAAATGATTGCATTTCATAACTAATTAGGTGGAGGGTTTTGAATAGTATATGAGGGCATGTGGGTTTAGCCTTAATCATTCAATTATGTTCAAGCTGAAACCTTTCATCTTCTCAGTTTGTGTCAAATTGTTCTGATTGATTTTCATCAGGATTCTTTTTAGTATGACAGTGGTTTCCCTGAAATTTGAGGATCTTTGAGCTATGGTTCACCCAATTTATGCTTGGGAACTTCTTCCTGGAGAATTTAATCATTCCTTTATTCAGCTTGTTTTTCATCACTATAAAGTCATCTTTAAATTAAAATAATTTTCATAAAAGTTTAACTTCATGCCCTGGCTGGGTGGCTTGGTTGGAGCATTGTCCCATACACCAATAAGAGATCAACCAAAGGAATTGTATGCATGCATTTAAGCATAACCAATGGACACAAGACACTGGGGGGTAGGGGAGGCCAGGGGAAGGTCAAGGGGGAAAAAAAGGAGACATATGTACCACTCCTTGTAATATTTTAAGCAATAAAACAAATTTTTTTAAAAAACTGGACGAAAAAAAAAAGATTGTGGCTTTGATTCCCTGTCAGGGCACATACCTAGGTTGCAAGCTCAATTCCTGGTCAGGGCGTTGTAGGAGAGGCAACCGATCAATGTGTCTCTCTCACATCAATCTCTCTTATCTTTCTTTCTCTCTAAAAAATCAATTAAAAATATATCTTTGGGTGAAGATTTAAAAAAAATTAACCTTACAACTCACATTTTACAGGTGAAGAAATGGACACTCACAGAAGCTATTTGATTCACCTTAGAACCCAGAGATGTTCAGTGGCAGGGTCAAAGCATAAACCTATTTCTCTATTCTGTGTTGATTGAGCACTTGCTCCATTCAGGGAAATGTAAGGGGTAACTCACTGAAAGGGGTAAAAAGATGCAGAATACTTGGTTCCTCTTCCCTCAAGAAAGTCCATGTCTTCAGATTCCAAAATAAGTCAAGCAGCCTAAAGATGATGGATCACTGCTAATATCACTTGAATTTCATTAGGGAAAATTGCTTTTAACTTCACTCCTGTATTTATCAAAATAGTCCTTGGGACTGTGGCAGGAGAAAGAGAGGTTGCAAACTCTTATCCTAGAGACCTACTTTATTTGGTCAGCACAGTACTTACATTTTTCTTAAATTAACAGTTAAAAATTGGAAGAGTTCACATTTAAATATCTGCATTTCTGGATTCTCTTGAAAAAAAATTCAGTGATCTGGCCTTACTGGACCAATGGTACCTTATGGCAATAGTTCTCTGGAGGTGAGGAGCTACTTTTTATGGGCTGGTGCTTGCAGTTCACAGAACCTTGCACACATTCCTATTGCCTACCCAACCCCTGAAAGATTTAAATTTGCTAACCCTGTTAACTTCTGGGGCTACCCGTTGTCTGAACTGTACCTGACAGCAGGTGGCAGAGATAAACCATGTAGTTTCCATTTCTTCTACAGGTAGGAAAGATACAGCAGCAACAAGTGACTTCAGTGACTTTTCTTTTTTCTTTAAAAACCCACCACCCTAAGGTCACTAGATTTTAGTTTAGCCATATTTTGATAAAGTAAGTGGTGAGAAAGGGATTTAATTCAGTAGTGAGAAGCAGCCCGATGTGTGCAGTACAAATCCGCAGAATGGCATGAGAGGAAACCTGGCTAGTAGCAAATAACCTTGAAACAGAAAGGTAGGGCAAGGTGGATAGTACCTCACACTATATACAAAAATTAGCTCAAAATGGTCATACACCTAAATGTAAGAGCTAAAGCTTTAAAACTATTAGAAGACAACACAGTAATAAATCTTTGTTGACTTGGAATTAGGGAATGGTTTCTTAGATATGACATCAAAGACATAAACAACAAAATAAAAAGTAGTTAAATGGGACTTCATCAAAATTTAAAACTTGTGTGCTCTAAAGTATACTTTCAAGAAAATGAAAAGGCAACCTGCAGAATGGGAGAAAATGTTTACAAATCATACTTCTCATAATGGACTGAGTATAAAAAACTCATAAAACTGAACAAAAAAGATAAATGACCATTTAAAATAAACTCTGCAAACCTATTCTTGTATTTAATGCATGTAGAAGTTCAACACTTTATATAGAGCTATACAGATGTATTTTATTTTTTGATTTACCTTTATTGTTGAAAGTATTATAGATATCGCCCTTTTTTACCCATTGACCCCCTCCACCCCGCACCCAACCTTCCCAGGCCTTCACCACACTATTTTCTGTGTTCATGGCCTGTGCATATATTAGTATAAGTTCCCTGGTTAATCTCTCTGCCCCACCCCTACCTCCCCTCTGAGATTTGTTAGTCTGTTCAATGCTTATATGTCTCTAGATCTATTTTGTTCATCAGTTTATTTTATTAATTAGATTCCATATATGAGTGAGATAATGTGATACTTATCTTTCTCTAACTGGCTTACTTTGCTTAGCATAATACTCTCCAGGTCCCTCCATGCTATCGCAAAGGGTAAGAAATCCTTCTTTTTTACAGGCTGCATAGTATTCCATAATGTAAATGTACCATAGTCTTTTTATCCACTCATATAATGATGGGCACTTAGGCTATTTTCAGATCTTAGCTATTGTAAATAAAGTTGCTATGAACATTGGGGTGCATATATTCTTTCTGATTATTTTTTTTGGTTTTCTTAGGATATATTCCTAGAAGTGGGATCACTGGGTCAAATGGCAATTCCATTCTTAATTTATTGAGGAAACTCCATACTGTTTTCCACAGTGATTGCACAAGTCTGCATTCCCACCAGCAGTGTACTAGGGTTCCCTTTCCTCCACATTCTCACCAGCACTTGTCATATGTTGATTTGTTGATGATAGCTTTTCTGACAGATGTGAGGTGATACCTCATTGTCATTTTAATTTACATCTCTCAGATGATTAGTGACTTTGAGCATTTTTTCATATGTCTATTGGCCTTTTGTATGTCCACTTTGAATAAGTGTCTATTTAGGTTTTTTACCCATTTTGGATTGTTTGTCTTTTGTTGAGTTGTATGAGTTCCTTATATATTTTGGATATTAACCTCTTATCAGGTGTATCATTGACAAATATGTTCTCCCATGCAGTGGGCTTCCTTTCATTTTGCTGCTGGTTTCTTTTGCTTTGCAGCTTTTTATTTTGATGTAATCCCATTTGTTAACTTTTTCCTTAGTTTGACTTGCCCTAGGAGTTGTATCTGGAAACATATTGCAACGAGAGATGTCTGATATTTTGCTGCCTGTAGTTTCTTCTAAGATTTTTATGGTTTTATGACTTACATTTAAGTCTTTGATCCATTTTGCATTTATTCTTGTACTAGAGGCCTGGTGCAAAAAAATGTGTACACTCGGGGGGGGGGGTGGTCCCTCAGCCTGGCCTGTGCCCTCTCGCAGTCTGGGAACCCTCGGGGGATGTCCACCTACTGGCTTAGGTCCATTCCTTGGGGGATCGGGCCTAAGTTGGCAGTCAGACATCCCTCTGGCAGTCCAGGAGCCCTCGGGGGATGTCCACTTGCCAGCAGGGAACAGGCCTAAGCTGCAGTCGGACATCCTTAGCGCTGCTGAGGAGGCGGGAGAGGCTCCCGCCACCACCGCTGTGTTGGCAGCCATCAGCCTGGATTGTGGCTGAGGAGAGCTCCCCCTGTGAGAGCACACTAATCACCAGGGAACAGCTCCTGCATTGAGCGTCTGTCCCCTGATGGTCAGTGTGTGTCATAGTGACCAGTCATTCCCAGTCATTCTGCTGTTAGGGTCAATTTGCATATTACCCTTTTATTATATAGGATAGAGGCCTAGTGCACAGGTGGGGGACGGCTAGTTTACCCTGAGGGGTGTCCTAGATCAGGGTGGGAGTCCCATTGGGGTGCCTGGCCAGCCTGGGTGAGGGCCTGATGGCCATTTTCAGGCTGGCAAAGCCCCCCAGTGGGGACCCTCACCCCATGAGGGTGTGGCCAGCCTGGGTGAGGAGCTGAGGACCGTTTTCAGGCTGGCCACAGCCCCTTCATGGTGGCGGGGGCTCCCGCTGGGGTGCCTGGTCAGCCTGAGTGAGGGGCTGATGGCCGTTTTCAGGCTGCCCACGCCCCCCAGTGACCCAAGCCCCAGTCTCTCCTTTTTATCTTTTTTTTTTTCTGGAATTTATTTTTCTTCTATAATTGAAACTTTGTAGCCTTGAGCAGAGTCCAGTGCCAGCCAGGGCAGGCAGGAAGCTTGGCTTCCTCCATCGCTAGGGGCAACCCAAGCCTCTTGTTCACTCCAGTTCCATGGCCATCACCATCTTTGTGACGGAGTGATGGAGTGATGGTTAATGTGCGTATTACTCTTTTATTAGATAGGATATGGTGAAAGTGGGTGGTCTAGTTTCATTTTTTGGCATGTACCTGTCCAATTTTCTCAACACCATTTTTTGAAGAGACTATCTTGACTCCATTGTATGCCCTTGCCTTCTTTGACAAGTATTAATTGAGCAAAATAGTTTGGGTCAATATCTGGGTTCTCTGTTCTGTTCCATTGGTCTATATGTCTGTTCTTGTGCCAGTACTAGTGGCTTTGTAGTATATAACCTGATATCTGGTATTGTGATCCCTGCAACTTTGTTCTTCTTTCTCAAGATTGCTGCAGCTATTCAGGGTCTTTTGTGGTTCCATATAAATATGTGGAGAGTTTGTTCCAGATCTGTGAAATATGCCATTGGTATTTTAATAAGGATTGTATTGAATCTGTAGATTTTTGGGTGTAGTATGGACATTTTAATGATGTTGACTCTACCAATCCATGAACACGGGATATGTCTCACTTGTTTATATATTTCTGTATTTCTTTTTTCAACATTTTGTAGTTTTCAGGGTACAGGTCTTTTACATCCTTGGTTAAGACTGGCAGGATTTTAAATGGTACTGCTACTCTGGAAAACAGTATGGTTGTTTCTCAAAATGTGACCCAGCAATGCCACTCCTATATATATAGCCAAGAGAAATAAAAACATATGTCCAAAAGCAGTCAGCAAAAAGTTTCCAGCAGTCAAAAGCCCAGGGCCAGACGGCTTCACAGGGGAGTTTTACCAAACATTCAAGGAAGAACTAAAACCTATCCTCCTCAGACTATTCCAAAAAATTCAAGAGGGAGGAACACTTCCAAGCTCATTCTATGAAGCCAGCATCACACTCATACCAAAACCAGGGAACAACAACACAATGAAAGAGAATTACAGGCCAATATCCCTCATGAACATAGATGCCAAAATCCTCAACAAAATCCTAGCAAATCGGATCCAGCATTACATGAGAAAGATCATATACCATGACAAAGTAGGATTTATCCCAGGGATGCAAGGATGGTACAATATCCGCAAATCAATAAACGTTATACATCAATTAAACAAATTGAGAGAAAAAACACACATAATCATATCAATTGATGTATAAAAAGAATTTAACAAAATTCAACACCCATTTCTGATAAAAACTTTCAGCAAGGTGGGAATAGAAGGATCATACCTCAACATAATAAAAGCCATATATGATAAACCCATAGCCAACATCATACTCAATGGGCAAAAACTAAAACCATTTCCCCCAAGAACAGGAACAAGATAGGGATGCCCACTCTCACCACTCCTGTTCGACATAGTACTGGAAGTACTAGCCATTGCTATTAGACAAGAAGAAGAAATAAAAGACATCCAAATTGGAAAAGAAGAAGTAAAACTGTCCTTATTTGCAGATGACATGATATTGTACATATAAAACCCTAAAGACTCCATCAAAAAACTATTAGACTTGATAAATGAATTCAGCAATGTAGCAGAATACAAAATTAACACCAAGAAATCTATGGCATTTCTATACACCAATAGTGAACTTACAGAAAGAGAGACTAAAAAAGCAATCCCACTTACCATCACACCAAAAGAATTAAGATACCTAGGAATAAACTTAACTAAAAAGGTAAAAGACTTCTACTCAGAAAACTACAGGACCTTGAAAAAAGAGTTAGAGGAAGACATAAACAGATGGAAGGACATATCATGTTCATGGATTGGTAGAATCAACATCATTAAAATGTCCATACTAACCAAAGCAATCTATAGATTCAATGCACTCCCCATTAAAATACTAACAGCATAATTTACAGATCTAGAATGACCTGTCCAAAAATTCATCTGGAATAAAAAAAGACCCTGGATAGCTGCAGCAATCCTGAGAAAGAAGAACAAAGTAGGCGGGATCTCATTACCTGATATCAAGCTGTATTAAAAAACCATTGTTCTCAAAACTGCCTGGTACTGGCACAAGAACAGACATATAGATCAATGGAATAGAATAGAGAGCCCAGAAATCGACCCGAACCAATATGCTCAATTAATATTTGACAAAAGAGGCAAGAGCATACAATGAGGTCAAGACAGTCTCTTCAATAAATGGTGTTGGGAAAATTGGGCAGATACATGCAAAAAAATGAAACTAGACCACCAACTTACACCATACACAAAAATAAACTCAAAATGGATAAAGGACTTAAACATAAGAGGGGAAACCATAAAAATACTAGAGGAATCCAAAGGCAACAAAATCTCAGACATATGCCAAAGCAATTTCTTCACTGATACAGCTCCTAGGGCATTGGAAACTAAAGAGAAAATAAACAAATGGGACTACATCAAAATAAAAAGCTTCTGCACAGCAAAAGAAACCATCAACAAAACAACAAGAAAGCCCACTGCATGGGAGAACATATTTGCCAATGTTATCACCGATAAGGGTTTAATCTCCAACATTTATAGGGAACTCATACAACTTAACAAAAGGAAGATAAATAATCCGATCAAAAAATGGGCAAAGGACCTAAATAGACACTTTTCAAAAGAGGACATTCAGAAAGCCAAGAGACATATGAAAACATGCTCAAAGTCACTAATCATCCGAGAGATGCAAATCAAAACAACCATGAGGTACCATCTCACACCTGTCAGAATGGCTATCATCAACAAATCAACAAACAACAAGTGCTGGAGAGGATGCAGAGAAAAAGGAACACTCGGGCACTGCTGGTGGGAATGCAGACTGGTGCAGCCACTATGGAAGACAATATGGAGTTTCCTCAAAAAGTTAAAAATGGAACTCCCATTTGACCCAGTGATCCCACTTCTAGGAATATATCCCAAGAAATCAGAAACACCAATCAGAAACGATATATGCACCCCTATGTTCATAGCAGCACAATTCACCATAGCTAAGATCTGGAAACAGCTTAAGTGCCCATCAGCTGATGAATGGATTAGAAAACTGTGGTACATCTACACGATGGAATACTATTCTGCTGAAAAAAGAAGGAATTCTTACCATTTGCAACAGCATGGATGGAACTGGAAAGCATTATGCTAAGTGAAATAAGCCAGTCAATGAAAGTAAAATACCACATGACCACACTCATTTATGGATAATAAAGACCATTATGAACTGATGAACAAAAATAGATACAGAGGCAGAGCAGCATCGAACAGACTGTCAAACTACAGCGGGAAGGCCGGGGAGGCTTGGGGGACAGAAGAGGGTGTAAGAGATCAACCAAAGGACTTGTATGCATGCATATATGCATAACCAATGGACACAAGACACTAGGGGGTAGGGGAGGCCGGGGGAATGTCAAGGGGAGGAAAAGGAGACATATGTAATACTCTTTGTAATACTTTAAGCATTAAAAAAATAAATAAAAAATAGCTGGTACATCTACAGGATGGAAAAAAACTTTATGTCCACACAAATTTTGTACATGAATATTCATAGTAGCATTATTTGCCAAAAGATGCAAATGACCCAAATGACCATTAATTAGTGAATAGATAAACAAAATGTAGTATATTCACACAATTGAATAATCTTCAATTATAAAAAGAAATGAAGTACCAAACATGATACAATATGGGTGAAGCTTGAAAAATTATGTTAAATTTAAAAAGGCAGACACAAAATGAGTTCACTTATATAAAATGTCCAGAATAGGTAAACATATGGAGACAGGAAGTAGATTGATGGTTGCTAGAGTATGCAAGGAGGGTAGATCAGGGTTAATGGGTGTGATCAAAATATTTTGAAATTAGATAGGAATGGTGGGGAGTATATTAAAAATAACTGAATTATATATTTTCAAAGGATAAATTTTATGGCATGTGAATTATAGCTTAATAAGTTATTGTTTTAAAAGGTATATTGAATATTAGTCTCCCACAGTGATTCAGGATCAGTTGTAAGAAAATCAGGTGTTTTCTCACATTGAAGTAATATAGTTTAGTGTGAATTAGCTATGGGTTATGGGATGTGGATTAAAGCAGCTATGGCTGGCCTAGACCCCTCTCTGAATTCTGAAGGACAGTAAGCTTGGGGAGAAGGCAATTGGCAATGAGGAAAAGTGGGAAAGTTGAAAAGGAGACCAAAGTGAGGCCTTGCCTGGGATAGAAACTACCTTACTCTTAACAGATGGAAAAGGTGAGGTTATAGAGCTTCCACATGTTTTTTGTAAGACATCAGAAATTAGCCTGATAATAATCTTTCAACAGAATAGAACAAAAAGTACAAGTTTCAGCAAGGCAAAGAAGAGGCAGGGCTCATAGTTATGGCTTGCATGACCAGAACTTTCTCATTTCACCCTAATTCCACTGAGTTCCACTGAATTCCACTGAGTTCACACACACACACACACACACACACACACACACACACACACACACACGGGAGAGGGAACCCAATATTTTCTGGTGACCCAATTAATTATTTTTCTGGAGAAAATGATGGTGTGACTCAGCAGAACAGAGCTTAAAGCATCAAGATTGTCAGTAATCCAAGCTGAAAACTCTTGTTGGATGGCTCTCTTCTCTCTCCTAGGCACTCATCCATATCTACTTAGTTATCATGGGCTATTGATTTGTTTTTCTTATCTAATGTACCTCACATCTGTTCCTTTGTTTTTAGTCCTCACACCACCCTATGAGACCAGGTGCTCATCAACTCATGCCTGAAAAACAACTGAACTAACTAACGGTGAGAAAATAAAAGGGTCAGCTTAAAGGCTAACTAACTGCAAATTTCCTCTTATGGGAAGAGTTCTATGTTTGTTTTAGCAAACACCTTGATGGGTCATTTTGAGTGCTCAAAGATTACTCTTGGGGTATGGTTAGAATAAACCTGAAGCTAAACTGCTCTGCTTGAGAAATTAGCAGGAATGGCATGGTTAGGGTATTCATGATCTGAGGAAAACTAAGGAGAAAATTGAAGATGAGAGAAGGAAAATTGAGCAGCATTGAGAAAAATCCAAGCCCTAGTAGAATGGCTAAGGAACTTTTAAGGCAAGAGATCTTCAACATTTAATTTTAACTTGTTTGTTGTTGCATTGCAAATACCTGTTACTTCAGTAAAATCTGTGAGCATACAGCTATAGGTAGTATATGGGATAGTGAAAGAATCAAGGAGTGAGCAGAGAGGTGACACAATACAGTACAGAAAAGGAACCACATACCCAGGTGGCATGAGAAAATAATAAGAACATAGTGGAAGCAGAAACTCACAGAAATTGGTGACCAGAAGAAACATAAGCACCAAGCCTTCCATATAATCTCCTAAATCTTAAAGTGTATAATGATCACAGCAAGTCAGGAAACCTAGTACCTGAATCTTAATCACACTACCACTGATTTGGGGTACTTATTTACTGCTCTTCCAAATTCACACTTCTTCCCTACACACTCTTCTCTGTGCTTTGTGTCCAAGGAAGAAATGAACCTATATTGACATAATGAATGGGCTTTCTTATATTTAGCTTCCTATTGGGTTCCACCACTGAGAAGCCCTGCCAGGAGATCTGAGAGGGGAAGGAGAGTGAGGTCAGGTATTTATTCACTCAGCAACTTCCCTGAAGGGTCACAGTGGGATGACAAAGTTCACACCACCTGATAGATGACTCACTCATCATCCTTCTCTCTCAACAACTAACTTATCCCACTTCTCTCTTACAGGACTGAGAATGGTAATAACCCCACTTTACTATTTCTTGTGATTTTCCTACATCCTACCCATATTTTGATAATTGTCCTTTTATTAAATTATTTTAAATTACCAAATATGAATATGACATCTACTTTTAAAAATGTTTTGCTGGTACACTGATTAATACACTCCTTAGGCTTTTACATTCATTATGTCAGTTAATTCTCCCTCTAACTCTATGAGGTAGATATTACTATTAAACTTATCTTACAGATTTGGAAAGACAAGGCAAAGAAAGGTTAAGTCACTTGCCTGAGAACATTCTGACTCTAGAGTTTTGGCTTCTATATATTATGGGGTTTTTTCCCACTCTAATAGCATCCCTACATCTGGGTTCCAAACCATTTGATATAATATGACCAGATTATTCTTCCTAAAACATTCATCTAAGGCCTTCTAAGATCTGGCTCCTATCTATCTTTTATCTCCTCTATACATTACTCTATACAAGCCTTTCAATCAAGCTAAATTGGACTATTTATTTTTCCATGCACATACCTATTAGCCGTACCTTATCCTTCCTCTCATAAGGTGCCCCAAGCTTGGACTTCTCTCTTTGATCCCATTCCATCTCCTTCCTTGCTAGTTTCAATCTTCCCTTTCTTTTGAGGTCCAGCTGAAATCCTCTTTCCTTGATAAAGTCAGCTTAGTCCCAGTCCATAAGACAACAAATCCACTTTCTGACACTTTCTGGTTAGGTGACCTTCAGCAAGTCATACTAACTTCTCTGAGTCAGTGTTTCTAACAGTGAAATTTATATCAATTGCTGGGCTAATGATCTCAAAATACTTATTAATATTTGCTGATCTAAAAATGGCTCAGCAATGAGGCCACCCAATCTAGTAACTTTTATCTCTTCAACAACTTGACCAAGATTTCATGTGATTGATGTCTTATGGTAAATACTTACCAATATTCTTATGGTTGGATAGCATCTGAATCACCTGTATTGTGTGTATCTTGGTGGCAGAAAGTGCCCTGACTCTCACTGCAGAGGCTGAGTGGGGCCAAACATTCCTATTTCTTGCTGACAACAACTAGGATACGGGCACATGACCTAGACTCAGCCACTTGACCTATGTGTTTAGCTCCTTCTCAGAACTTTGAAAATGGGGGAAGTGTATACAGAGGCATTTGGAGATTTTTCACTAGCCATAGTTTCACCATTCTCTCAAGGCTATAGCATGGTTTGGTTCTCAAACTTTGGTGTGCATTAGAAACTCCTTAGGAGGGAAAACCAGGATGGCGGCATAGGTTAATGCCGGAGTTTGCTGCCTCGAACAACAACTTCAAAAATACAACTAAAAGACGGAACGGACATCATCCAGAACCACAGGAAGGCTGGCTGAGTGGAAGTTCTACAACTAGGAGGAAAGAGAAAAGCATACCGAGACTCAGAGGAGGCACAGTGCTGAAGTAAATACAAAGGTGTGGAGTGCATGTGGAGCGGGCTGGTGGCTGAGGGTGCGGTTGTCTGTTTCAATCGGGAGGAAGTCTCAGACTCTGAGCTCCAGATCCGGGTGAGTCTCTAGGGACCCAGACTCAAATTGGAGAAGCGGGACTGTCTGGCTTCGGTCGGAACTCAAAAGCAGATTTCTCTCCGAGGTTTTCAGTGGTTGCTGGGACTCTGAGAGGCAGAGCCCCTGGGGACAGGACTGAGAGTAGCCATAACTGCTCGCTCCGCCCGCCCTGTAGATCCCCTGGCACCTGCCCCGCCCAAGCCCTGCACAGAGGCATTTGCCGGATAGCCTCAGGCAGAGGCTAGATTAGCACCTCCCTAAAGCTCCAGGACAGAAGTTCTCCCACTGCAGACACAGCTGATTCTCACAGCCAATTGGCCTGGAGGCCAATCCCTCCCAGTGTTACTTACAACAATCAAGGCTTAACTACAACAAGACTGAGCACAAAGACCACTAGGGGGTGCACCAAGAAAGCATAAAAAATGCTGAGACAAAGAAACAGGACACAAATGTCAGAATTGGAGGATATAGAGCTCAAAACCACACTTTTAAGGTCTTTCAATAATTTTCTAGAAACTGCCGATAAACTTAATGAGATCTACAAGAAATCTAATGAGACCCTCGATGTTGTGATAAAGAACCAACTAGAAATTAAGCATACACTGACTGAAATAAAGAATATTATACAGACACCCAACAGCAGACCAGAGGAGCGCAAGAATCAAGTCAAAGATTTGAAATGTGAAGAAGCGAAAAACACCCAACCAGAAAAGCAAAATGAAAAAAGAATTCAAAAATACGAAGATAGTGTAAGGAGTCTCTGGGACAGCTTCAAGCGTACCAACATCAGAATTATAGGGGTGCTAGAAGATGAGAGAGCAAGATATTGAAAACCTATTTGAAGAAATAATGACAGAAAACTTCCCCTACCTGGTAAAAGAAATAGACTTACAGGTCCAGGAAGCGCAGAGAACCCCAAACAAAAGGAATCCAAAGAGGACCACACCAAGACACATCATAATTAAAATGCCAAGAGCAAAAGACAAAGAGAGAATCTTAAAAGCAGCAAGAGAAAGAAACTCAGTTACCTACAAGGGAATACCCATACGACTGTCAGCTGATTTCTCAACAGAAACTTTGCAGGCCAGAAAGGAGTGGCAAGAAATATTCAAAGTGATGAATTCCAAGAACCTACAACCAAGAGTACTTTATCCAGCAAAGCTATCATTCAGAAGTGAAGGTCAGATAAAGAGCTTCACAGATAAGGAAAAGCTAAAGGAGTTCATCACCACCAAACCAGTATTATATGAAATGCTGAAAGGTAACCTTTAAGAAGAGGAAGAAGAAGAAAAAGGTAAAGATACAAATTATGAACAACAAATATGCATCTATCAACAAGTGAATCTAAGAATCAAGTGAATAAATAATCTGATGTACAGATTGAACTGGTGATTATAATAGAATCAGGGACATAGAAAGGGAATGGACTGACTATTCTTGGGGAGAAAGGGGTGTGGGAGTTGCGGGAAGAGACTGGACAAAATTCGTGCACCTATGGATGAGGACAGTGGGTGGGGAATGAGGGCGGAGGGTGGGGTGGGAACTGGGAGGAGGGGAGTTATGGGGGGGGAGAGGAACAAATGTAACAATCTGAACAATAAAGATTTAATTTAAAAAAAAAGAAAGAAAAAGAAACTCCTTGGTGTGTTGTAGAGTGTGTGTGTGTGTGTGTGTGTGTGTGTGTGTGTAGGGGGTATTTGTGTTAAAATGCAGTCTTGTGGGCCCTACATAGATCTGCTAGATTATTATCTGTGGGATAGGGACTTAGGAATCTTCATTTTCACAAGTTCCTTAAGGCCTGGTGATTCTGATACACATTAAAGTTTGAAAATCACATCTCTAGGCACATTCTTCCTTTCTTCATCAATAGCTTTCCTATATCCCTAATTATTTGCTTCTACAGAAGAGATCAACTTTCTCTTTTAAGACTTTGACTTTACTCTTTTCCTTAGAATAATCTTTACACTAACCCCCTTAGGGTCCTCCCTCTCACCACCACACACACACCTATGCCCTGCTTGGACATCTTGAAAGATGAACAGGGTTTATATGCCATCAATCATTCCTCTTATTATATTTCTGATTATTTTAAGAGCAAGAATTTGATTAACCTCCATTCACTTCTTCAAACTTTCTTTAAAAAAATTAATTTAGGTTTTTGCCATAATATGATCAGCAGTGATGACACCTTTCACTTCCTTTTGCATGCATTCTATTCTTTCTTTCATATAAATCCTATCAATTTTATGGGCATCTTTAATTTTTTGATTAAGTAAACTGGATTGATGGTATTTATTTATCTCAACAAGTTCTTCCAATCCTTTATCACACTAATGTTAACCATTTGGCTTCATAGTTTATTTTGATTACTTCTCTTTCCCAAGACATTTGAAAATCTCTCTTCAACCCTTGATCTTTTCTATATATTGGAGCAAGACACTACTTTTCCTGACATAGATTTTTTTCAGAGGCATATACATTCATAAATTGGATCTCTTATCTTTTCAAGTACACAGCCAAGATTAGATATCTTCTTGTTATATCTATGTCTTTTTTACATTCTTATTACAATCTTGGCTAAGTTGAAAACTTGAATCTCCATTTCCTACTGTGTAAAAGGAGAAGAATGAAATCAAGGCGCTCTAAAGGACTTTTTAGTAGTCTTTATGTACAGAGAACTGGGTAGCTAGAGCACTGGAGCTGAGCACTGGAGAACAAATAAGAATGTTTCAGTCAACCAAAATGCTCTCAAATGTTATAGAAAAAGTTTTCTGAAACTTGCCTCATAGAAACAGTATTCTGCATAACTTAAAATTTGTACCGCATTTTCCTCTTCCCCTAAGTCCAGGTTATCACCAGTATATTCTCTGCTTTTATGAGTTTGCCTACTTTATATTCCACATAAGTGAGGCTATGCAGTATTTGTCTTTCTATATACTTAAATTATTTCTACGAGGGTAAATCTTATGTTAAATGTTTTTAAGACCTACACACAAATAATAATAAACCTTGAAAGGAAAACTTTAGGAAATGATGGACATGTCTATGGCCCTTAATGGTGTTGATGGTTTCGCAGGTGTATAGCTATCCAAATTCATCAAGTGTATACATTAAATATGTGCATGTTGATTATACCTCAATAATGTGTTTTATTAAAGAATATTTTTTGAAGACTGTGTTTAAAATGCTGATTCTCAGCACTTCTCTGCCTCCAGAAATCCTAATTCAGTAGATCTGAGATCAGCACTGGAATTTATTTATTTATGTATTTTTAAAGTAATGGTTTTTTAAAATGTTTTATTGTTTAAAGTATTACATAAGTCTCCTCTTCCCCCCATTTACCTCTCCCCAGCCACCCCAACCCCCAGCACATGCCCTTATCCCACCCCCCGTCTGTGTCCATTGGTTAGGCTTATATGCATGCATACAAGTCCTTTGGTTGATCTCTTGCCTTTCCTCATAGATTGAACAGTCTGTTCAATGCTTCTATGACTGGTTCTATTTTTGTTCATCGTTCATCAGATTATGTTGTTCATTGTATTCCACAAATGAGTGAAATCACATGATATTTATCTTTCTCTGACTGGCTTATTTCGCTTAGCAAAATGCTCTTCAGTTCCACCCATGCTATTGCAAATGACCAGAATTCCTTCTTTTTTATAGTAGTGTAGTATTCCATTGTGTAGATGTACCAGTTTTCCAATCCACTCATCTGCTGATGGGCACTTAGGCTGTTTCCGAATCTTAGCTATTGTAAATTGTGCTGCTATGAACATAGGAGTACATATATCCTTTCTGATTGGTGTTTCTGTTTTCTTGGGATATATTCCTAGAAGTGGGATTACTGGGAGGACTGGAATTTTATGTTTTAAAAAGGGCCCCATCAATCCGCATGTTTAGGTAAGTTTAGGTACTCTGCTAAAAAAAAATGAAACTACTTCAGAGTTTAATTTTGGTACACTTAATTTTTTATTGGAATATAACATACATACAGAAAAGTGCACAAATTGCTCCATGCATCTTCATGATGTGAACACACTGTACAATTTGCATTAAGATCAAGATCAAGTCAATAGTATTGTAATAGCTATGTATGGTGCCAGTGGGTACTAGAAATATTGGGGGGAACACTTTGTAAAGTATCTTATTGTTTAACCACTATGTTGTACACCTGAAACTAAAAAGAAATAATATTATATGTAAACTGTAATTTAAAAATAAAATTAAAAAACAGAGATCACGACCAGCACCCTAGAAGATCCCAAACTGCCCCCTCCCAGCAACTACTTCTTCTAAGTAACCATAAAACTAATTTTTAACAGCATTGATTAGTTTTGTCTGTTTTTGAACTTTATGTAAATGGAATAAAACACTGTGTACTCTTCTGTACCTGGTTTCTTTCATTCAATATTATTTTTGTGAGATTCACTTGTGTTGCTGTCTGAATAACCATTGGTCATTTTTTTGCCATTCTATTATGTGAATATACAGCAGTTTATTTATCCATTCTACTGTTGTTTCCAGTTTGGGCTATCATGAATAGTGTGGCTATAAACTTTCTTGTGCTTGTCTCTTTGTGGACATATGCACTTATTTCTGTTAGATATATACTACTCAGAGTCACTTGTCACTGGATATATATATATATATATATATATATATATATATATATATATAAATACATATATATATATATTCTTAGCTTTAGTAGATCATGCCAAACAGTTTTCCAAAGTGATTGTTCCAATTTACATGTCAACCTGCAGCATATAGGAGTTCCAGTTTTTCCACATTCTTGCCTACACATGGTGCTATTATTCTTTTTTAATCTAAGAATTTGGTTGGGTATGTAGTAATATTTAATGTGGATCAAAGTTTTATTTCCCTCATGACTAAAGAAGTTGGTCCTGCAGGGTTTTGAGGCCTAAAGAAACTTGCTAGGATGATGGCTTGATAAACATGCCATTAATCAAACTTTTTTTCCTGACAACTCTGACCGAGTACATGCTGTATATGAAGTGTTAAAAAATTTGTTGATGAATGAATCAATAAATGAAAGTAAATGAAAAAATGCTTAACTATTTTTTGTAACTCTTCAGTTGCCTTCACCAAGCTTTCAGAGCTTTATTGAAAAGAACAGTTGTGGAAAACCACTCTTTAATGATGTAAGAAGAGATAACAGTTCTTCATTAATTCAGAGTTATTGAAATAAAAGAGACTAGTAGGCTTCAATGTGAGTTACCAGTAATTAAAAGGCCAGATTGGGTAGTGAAGGATAAATTGAGGATTGTAATGGAGGATTAATAAGTAGGTACTACAAATTTTAACTTTTTAAAAAAATTTCTTTAAATTGTTCTGTGTAATTTGTATATGCAGTGTGTATAATCAAGGATAGTGGATACCAGTGCTTGAGTCATTCATTCAACAGACATTTGTTGAACATCTACCAGATGGCAGACATTGTGCTAAATCATGGTATAATTGAAAGAGCATTGACTTTGTACATTAACAATACCTGGCTTTGAATTCCTGATTGTCTGCAAGTTATTTAACTTCTCCAAGTCTAAATTTCCTTATTTGTAAAATGTCATTGTAATGCTAATCTTGCAGGTTTTATGAGGATTAAATGAAAAATGCATATAAAGTGCCTGGTACAAAGAAGGCACACAGTACATTAATTCCCCACAACACTTATCACAGAATGACTGTTACTAGACTAAATAGGTCCATTTGCCTGCACACATCAAAGCTCAATAAGACATGAGTCAGAGTTATAGCAAAGAAAGTAAGAGTTTATTAGTTGAGGAAGTGGGGCCATGCTAGGAGTCACAGGTGAGCTAAATCTCAAAGAGCTGGCTCCCTGATGGTTTCTAGGGGATGAGTTAAATAGGGGACAAAGGGAGCTAGTGTCATAGTTAGGGTCATAGTCTCTACTGACTGGTAGGGACTAGGGTAGGGGTTAGCTGATCATTGCATCTGGTCCTGATGTCAGCCATGACATCGTTTCCTCTGGTTTTGCAAGGATGTGGTCAGTGGGGTCATTCTGGAGCTGAAACAAAACTGAGGCCTGTTAGGTCTGATCAAATAATTGAATCGATACCTCCTCCTCTGGGAACTGACTTTTAGGCCACTTCACAATGGACACTCCACTTGCTTAGACTCTCCCCTTTTCTAGCCTTCTTAAAAGTCAGAAACTGCAAAGGATACCGAGTCAGGAATGATCCCGTAATAAAGGGAAATAAAGGAGACCAGGAGGCCAAGGCAGCGGCTCAGAGGAAGCCTTCATCTCCGCAACACTTAGCCATACCTCATATAACACTCAAACACACGCCAGAGGAACTTCAGTCCCTATTAGCTCTTGGGCCACTCAGGAAGATCCATGGTTAAAATTTCGGGGGAAATATGTTCTTCTCCTGGGACAGGCCCGTGATATCTTACCGGCTATTCACAAATCCCTACATATAGGATACATTTACAACTCCTAAAACCCCTCATCACATGTCCTAGCCTAGCCTCCTTACTGCAAAATATCACCAAGACCTGTTCTACTTGTTACTCAGTACCTCTCTAAGGACCGGTTAGATTAGACCTCCTTCTTTCCCCACTCATCAGTCCAGGGGCCAAATCCCTGGCCAAGACTGGCAGATTGACTTCACTCACATGTCCCCCATTAAAACAAATATATATCTCAACCTTAGTAGATACCTTCTCAGGCTGGGTAGAAGCATTCCCCACTAGGTCTGAAAAGTCCTCCGAGGTCACTCAATCTTTCATTCAGCATATCATTCCCAGATTCAGCCTAACCACCTCACTGGAATCAGATAATAGACCTCCTTTCATATCTCAAATAACTCAACAGGTCTCCTCCACTCTGAATATCCTGTGGAACTTATATCCCCCTACCAGCCCCAATCTTCAGGCAAGGTAGAAAAGGCAAATTCCTTAATTAAGTCTCACCTAACTAAATTAACACTCAAAACTAAAGAACCTTAAACTACTCTCCTACCTCTAGCCTTTATGCACATCAGGGCATCCCCCATGCACCCTCCTTTCTTAGTCCCTTTGAACTCATGTATGGAAGACCCTTCTTATTAGCAAACTTCCCTTCCACAGAGACCCCTCTTGGAGACTATGTCCCCATTTTAAATCTCATTATACAATCACTAAAGAACATGCTGATCAAGTCCTCCCTCAACTTTTACAGGAGAAATTGCCCTACTTCTCCTAAAGGAAATCCATCAATAATTTACAGCCCTGATGGTAAGGCTCTTTTCAGGTACTGTTAACTACCCCCAACTGCAGCTAAACTATCAGGGCATACCCTATGGTTCCACCTTTCCAGATTAAAACCCATCCCTGGAAAACCTCCATCAAATGAGCTGGAGTCCCCTAAGTATTACAGCTACCATATCAGGCCACCAGACTCTGCCTTACCCATATGCCAGAAGAAGAGGACAAATGAGTGAGCACCCATGCAGATGCCTCCTATGTATTGACCCTACCAACCCTGACTTCTCTGAAAGCCCACATCCTCTTCCAATATGCATCCTCCAGATCCTAGTTACTCCCCCCCCCTTGCTTTGCATCATGATTCTCACCTATCTATGGGACACTCCTCTATAATTTACCATAGCAAAGATTTGGAAACAGCCTAAGTGCCCATCAGCAGATGAATGGATTAGAAAACTGTGGTACATCTACACGATGGAATACTATGCTGCTGTAAAAAAGAAGGAATTCTTACCATTTACAACAGCATGGATGGAACTGGAAAGCATTATGCTAAGTGAAATAAGCCAGTCAAAGAAAGAAAAATACCACATGATCTCACTCATTTATGGATAATAAAGACCATTATGAACTGATGAACAAAAATAGATACAGAGGCAGAGCAGCATCGAAAAAACTGTCAAACTACAGCGGGAAGGCCAGGGAGGGTTGGGGGGTGGTTGGGGGAGGGAGAGATCAACCAAAGGACTTGTATGCATGGATACGAGCATAACCAATGGACACAAGACACTGGGGGGCATGGGAGGCTAGGGTAGGGTCAAGGGGAGAAAAAAAGGAGACATATATAATAATCTTTGTAATACTTTAAGCAATAAAACAATTTAAAAAAATAAAAAAATGATAAATAAATTATCTAACCTTGCAACTTAAACAATTAGAAAGAGAGCAACAAGAAAAGTACATAGTATCCAGAGGAAGGAAATAATAAATATCAGAGCAGAAATAAATGACATAGAGACCAAAAAAACAATACAAAAGATCAATGAAACCAAGAGCTGGTTCTTTGAAAGAATAAACAAGATTGATGAACCTCTAGCCAGGCTCACCAAGAAGCAAAGAAAGAGGACCCAAATAAACAAAATCATAAATGAAAGAGGCAAAATAACAACAGACCCCACAGAATAAAAAGGATTGTTAAAAAGTACTATGAACAACTCTATTCCAACAAACTAGACAACCTGGAGAAAATGAACTTATTCCTAGAAAAATATAACCTTCCAAAACTCAATCAAGAAGAATCTAAAAATCTCAATAGGCTGATAACTATGGAAGAAATTGAAGCAGTCATCAGAAAGCTTCCAGCAAACAAAAGCCCGGGACCAGACAGCTTCACAGGGGAGTTTTACCAAACATTCAAGGAAGAACTAAAACTTATCCTCCTCAGACTATTCCAAAAAATCCAAGAGGAAGGAACACTTCCAAGCTCATTCTATGAACCCACATCACCCTAATACCAAAACCAGACAAAGACAACACAATGAAAGAGAATTACAGGCCATTATCCCTCATGAACATAGACACCAAAATCCTCAACAAAATCCTAGCAAATTAGATCCAGCAGTACATCAGAAAGATCATACACCATGACCAAGTAGGATTTATCCCGGGTATGCAAGGATGGTACAATTTCCGCAAATCAATAAACGTGATACATCACATAAACAAATTGAGAGATAAAAATCACATAGTCATATCAATTGATGCAGAAAAAGCATTTGACAAAATCCAGCACCCTTTCTTGATAAAATCTCTCAGCAAGGTGGGAATAGAAGGATCATACCTTAACATAATAAAAGCCATATATGAAAAACCCATAGCCAACATCATACTCAATGGGGAAAATCTAAAACAATCTCCCCTAAGAACAGGAACAAGACAGGGATGCCCATTCTCACCACTCCTGTTTGACATAGTACTGGAAGTACTAACCATTGTGATCAGACAAGAAGAAGAAATAAAAGGCATCCAAACTGGAAAAGAAGAAGTAAAACTGTCCTTATTCACAGATGACATGATACTGTAAATAGAAAACCCTAAAGATTCCATCAAAAAATTATTAGACTTAATAAATGAATTCAGCAATGTAGCAGAATACAAAATTAACACCAAGAAATCTATGGCATTTCTATACACCAATAATGAACTTACAGAAAGAGAGGCTAAAAAAGCATTCCCATTTATCATCACACCAAAAAAATTAAGATACCTAGGGAAAAACTTAACTAAGGAGGTAAAAGACCTATATTCAGAAAACTACAGGACATTGAAAAAAGAGACAGAGGAAGACATAAACAGATGGAAGAACATACCGTGTTCATGGATTTGTAGAATCAACATCATTAAAATGTTCATACTAACCAAAGCAATCTATAGATTCAGTGCACTCCCCATTAAAATACCAACAGCATAATTCACAGATCTAGAAAGAACACCAAAAATTCATCTGGAATTAAAAACAAACAAACAAAAAAAACCCCACCCGAATAGCTTCAATGATCCTGAGAAAGAAGAAAGTAGGAGGATCTCAATACCATATATCAAGATGCATTAAAAGGCACTGTTCTCAAAACTGCCTGGTACTGGCACAAGAACAGACATGTAGATCAATGGAATAGAATAGAGAACCTAGAAATGAACCCAAGCCACTATGCTCAATTAATATTTGACAAAGAAAGCAAGAACATACAATAAAGTCAAGACAGTCTCTTCAATAAATGGTGCTGGGAAATTTGGTCAGACACATGCAAAAAAATGAAATTAGACCACCAACTTACACCATGCACAAAAATAAACTCAAATTGTATAAAGGACTTAAACGTAAGATGGGGAACCATAAAAATCTTAGAAGAATCCAAAAACAGGAAAATCTCAGACATATGCCAAAGCAATTTCTTCACTGATACCACTTCTACAGCAATGGAAACTAAAGGGAAAATAAACAAATGGGACTACATCAAAATAAAAAGCTTTTGCACAGCAAAAGAAACCATCAACAAAACAACAAGAAAACCCAGTGCATGGGAGAACATATTTGCCAGTGTTATCACTGATAAGGGTTTAATCTCCAACACTTACAGGGAACTCATATAACTTAACAAAAGGAAGACAACCCAATAAAAAAAATGGTCAAAGGATTTCAATAGATACTTTTCGAAAGAAGACATAAGGAAAGCCAAGAGACATATGACAACATGCTCAAAGTCACTAATCATCCAAGAGATGCAATCAATACAATAATGGGGTACTTATCACACTTGTCAGAATGGCTATCATCAACAAGTCAACAAATGACAATGCTGGCGAGGATGTGGAGAAAAAGGAACCCTCGTGCACTGCTGGTGGGAATGCAGACTGGTGCAGCCACTGTGGAGAACAGTATGGAGTTTCCTCAAAAAACTAAAAATGGAACTTCTATTTGACCCAGTGATCCCACTTCTAGGAATATATCCCAAGAAACCAGAAACATTAATCAGAAAGGATATATGCACTCCTATGTTCATAGAAGAACAATTTACAATAGCTGTGATTTGGAATCAGCCTAAGTGCCCATCAGCAGATGAGTGGATTAAAAAGCAGTGGTATATCTACACAATGGAATACTATGATGCTCTAAAAAGGAATGAACTCCTACCATTTGCATCCGCATGGATGGAGCTGGAGAGCATTACGCTAAGCAAAATAAGTCAGTCAGAGAAAGATAAATATCACATGATCTCACTCATTTGTGGATTATAATGAACATAAATTGATGAACAATAACAGATCCAGAGACAGAGAAGCATCGATCAAACTGTCAAATTTCAGAGGGAAGGTAGGGGAGGGTGGGGACAAGGGGGAGAGATCAACCAAAGGACTTATATGCATGCACTTAAGCATAACCAATGGACACAGACACCAGGGGGTGAGGGCATGAGTGGGGGGGTAGGGGGACAATGGGGGGATAAAGACACATCTGTGATATCTTAATCAATAAAGAGAAAAAAATTAAAAACCCTCAGCATTCTAGAGCATTTGAAATCTGATAATGGCTTACCCCCTTTTTTGTAAAAACAAACAAAAAACCCTCAACAATAAAGCATTAACAGAATAGATCTATATCAGTAGATTATTTGGCCCTCAGAACACTGCAAAGATCTCTAAAATAAGGCTGCAACTGGTTACTCAAGAGAGTTTACTAGAGAGATAACTGATTGGTTATTTATATGTGTCCTATAGACAGTTTTACCTAAAATGGGAGCCTCCCAATTAGAAAAGGTGGTACAAAATGTATCTCTGACTTTAACTGAAGTGATCAATGATATCATCTTAGACCTGGAAGGCATTTAGATAAACATCAGCTCACCGTCCAGCATTGTTATAGAAGATAGAATTTTCCTATAATTTTTCCTTATGGACAAGTTGAGTCTGTGTAATTGCTAATACATCCTACTGTACTTGTGTAAACACTTCAGATTAAGTGCAAAGATGAATAGAAAGACTTAAGGAGAAAGACATCTGCTTTTCTAAGGTAGACCTTGGCAGTTATAGGATCTGTTTAGATGATTGAGTCTGAAATCCTGAGGAGCATGGTTAAGATCAAAACAGCAGATGGCCCTTATCCTTGTGTTTGAGTCCTGTAAATAACAACCTTAATTAAATATTATATGAAACAAATAGCACAGATTTGATCCCAGCCTCTTTTAGATTAAATAGCGTGGCTGATCAAATGGTACACTTATGGGAAAATTTACTAGAAGCCAAGATGGTGTAGAAATTAAGAGTGAACATTGTTGGATAATAGTACCTTCCCCATGAGTCTCAAGTTTCTATATGTTTTGTAAGTAAGACATTGACTGCCATTTGTTCCATATTATCATTTCAAGGAAATTTGTATAGTAAACAGCCTAAGGAGGTAGAGATAGTTTCTCCCTCAGGAGGAAAGGATAGGCATACTTTCCTGTCCAGTATAATAAAGATTATGTTTCTCACTGGAGTCAAGGGCAGGACCATTATAAAATGTTCAGGTTTTCTAAACTCAGGACTCCTCTCCTGAAATGCAACCTGCAATCCTATAATCCTGTAATACTATAATCCTATAACCCATGCTGTATCTGGATGTCTTCATGCTGTCCTCTGGGAATCAGCACAAAAATGCTATTATTCTTGTTACTACCATAACTGTGAATAATAATTTGTTTTTTAAATATATTTTTATTTTTAAATTACAGTTGACATACAATATATTAGTTTTAGATGTACAACCTAGCAATCAGACTTTATACAACTTACTAAATAATCACCCCAATAAATTCTGTACCCACCTGGTACCATACATAGTTACCACAACATTATTACCTACATTCTCCACACTGTACTTTATATACCCATGACTATTGTGTAACTACCAATTTGTACTTCTTAATCCCTTCATCTTTTTCACCCATCCCTCCAACACTCCTCCTATCTGGCATCCACCAAAATGTTCTCTGTACCTGAATCTATTTCTGCTCCTTATTCATTTATTTTTTTAGATTCCATCATTGATAGATATGTGTCTATTGCCATTTTATTATTCATATTTTTATATTTTCCCCCTTTTCTTAAAGAAGACCCTTTAACATTTTATGTAATACTGGTTTGGTGGTGATGAACTCCTTTAGCTTTTTTTTTTTCTGGGAAGCTATTTATCTGTCCTTCAATTCAAAATGATAGCTTTGCTGGGTAGAGTAATTTTGGTTATAGGTCCTTGCTTTTCACTGCTTTGAATATTTCTTGCCACTCCCTGCTGACCTGCAAAGTTTCTTGTTGATAAATCAGCTGACAGTCGTATGGGTGCGCCCTTATAGGTAACTAACTGCTTTTTTCTTGCTGCTTTTAAGATTATCTCTTTGTCTTTGTCATCATTTTAATTATGATGTGTTTTGTTGGTGAGCCTCTTAGGGTTCATCTTGTTTGGGCTGTGCTTCATGGACTCATATGTCTATTTCCTTCACTAGGTTAGGGAAATTTTCTGTCATTTTTTCAAGTTGGTTTTCAACTTCTTGCACTCTCTCTTCTCTTTCAGGTACCCCCATAATGCAAATGTTGGTACACTTGAAGTTGTCCTACAGGCTCATTATACTAGCCTCATTTTTATGGATTACTTTTTCTTTCTTCTGTTCTGATTGGGTGTTTTATGCTTCATTATCTTCCAAATCTCTGTATTGATCCTCTGCTTATCTACTTCATAGTTGATTCCTCATAATTTGTTCTTTATTTTACTTAATGTATTCTTCATTTCTGACTGATACTTTTTTATTGTTTAAAGCATTACATATGACTCCTTTTCCCCCCAACGACCCCTACCCAGGCACTCCCACTCTCCAAGAAAAGGCCCCACTGCCCCAGCATCTGTGTCCATTGGTTATGCCAATATGCAAGCATACAAGTCCTTTGGTTGACTTCTTACATCACTTTCCCTCCCCCCGCCCTTGCCTGCCTTCCCTCTGAGGTTTGACATTCTATTCGGTGTTTCTCTGTCTCTGGATCCGTTTTTGTTCATCAGTCTATGTTGTTCATCATATTCCACAAATAAGTAAGATCATGTGATATTTATCTTTCATCAACTGACTTATTTCACTTAGCACAATGCTCTCTAGGTCCATCCACGCTGTTGTAAATGGTAAAAGTTCTTTTTTTTTATAGCAGCGTAGTATTTCATTGTGTAGATATACCATGGTTTTTTAATCCACTCATCTGCTAATGGACACTTAAGCTGTTTCCAAATCTTAGCTATTGTAAATTGTGCTGCTATGAACATATGGGTGCATATGTCCTTTCTGATTGGTGTTTCTGATTTCTTGGGATACAATCCTAGAAGTGAGATTACTGGGTCGAATGGGAGTTCCATTTTTAACTTTTGGAGGAAACTCCATACTGTTTGCCTCAATGACTGCACCAGTCTGCATTCCCACCAGCAATGCATGAGGGCTCCTTTTTCTCCACAGCCTCAACATCACTTGTCCTTTCTTGATTTGTTGATGGTAACCATTCTGACATGTGTGAGATGGTACCTCATTATTGTTTTGATTTGCATCTCTCAGATGACTAGTGACTTTGAGCATGTTGTCATGTGTCTCTCGGCTTTCTGTATGTCCTCTTTTGGAAAGTGTCTATGTAGGTCCATTGCCCTTTTTTTATTGGATTGTTTATCTTCCTTTTGTTAAGTGCTATGAGTTCCCTATAAATGTTGGAGATTAAACCCTTATTGGTGATAGCACTGGTAAATATGTTCTCTCATGCAGTGGGCTTTCTTATTGTTTTGTTGATGGTTCCTTTTGCTGTGCAGAAGCTTTTTATTTTAATGTAGTCCCATTTGTTTATTTCTGCATAGTTTTCATTGCCCTAGGAGCTATATTGTAAAGATATTGCTACAACATATGTCTGATATTTTGCTGCCTATGGATTCTTCTAAGATTTTATGGTTTCCCATCTTATGTTTAATCTTTATCCATTTTGAGTTTATTTTTGTGAATGGTGTAAGTTGGCAGTCTAGTTTCATTTATTTGCATATATCTGACCAATTTTCCCAACTCCATTTATTGAAGAGACTGTCTTGACTCCATTGTATGCTCTTGCCTCCTTTTTCAAATATTAATAGAGAATAATGGCTTAGGTCAATTTCTGGGTTCTCTGTGCAGTTCCATTGGTCTATATGCCTGTTCTTGTGCCAGTACTAGACAGTTTTGAGAACAGTGGCTTTCTAATATAGCTTAATATCCGGTATTGTGATCCCTCCAACTTTGTTCTTCTTTCTCATGATTGCTGTGCCTATTCAGGGTCTTTTTTTTAAATTCCTGATGAATTTTCGGAGCATTTGTTCTAGGTCTGTGAAATATGCTGTTGGTATTTTAATGGGGATTGCATTGAATTTATAAATTGCTTTGGGTAGTATGGACATTTTAATGATGTTGATTCTACAAATCCATGAACATGGTATGTTCTTCCATTTGTTTATGCTTCCTCTATCTCTTTTTTCAGCATTCTGTAGTTTTCTGAATATAGGTCTTTTACCTCCTTAGTTAAATTTATTCCTAGGTATCTTATTTTATTTATTTATTTTTTTGGTGCAGTAGTAAATGAGATTTTTTTAGTTTATCTTTCTGTGAGTTCATTATTGGTGTATAAAAAAGCCACAGATTTCTTGGTGTTAATTTTGTATCCTGTTACATTGCTGAATACATTTATTAAGTCTAGTGGTTTTTTGATGGAGACTTTGGGGTTTTCTATGTACAATATCATGTCATCTGTGAATAAGGATAGTTTTACTTCTTCTTTTCCAATTTGGATACCTTTTTATTTCTTCTTCTTGTCTGATTGCTTTGGCTAGCACTTCCAGTACTATGTTGAAGAGGAGGGGTGAGAGTGGGCATCCCTATCTTGTTCCTGTTCTTAGGGGAAATGGTTTTAGTTTTTGCCCATTGAGTATGATGTTGGATGTGGGTTTATCAAATATGGCTTGTATTATGTTGAGGTATGATCCTTCTATTCCCACCTTGCTGAAAGTTTTTTTTTTATCAGAAATGGGTGTTGAATTTTGTTAAATGCTTTTTATACATCAATTGATATGATTATGTGTGTTTTTTCTCTCAATTTGTTTAATTGATGTATAACGTTTATTGATTTGCGGATATTGTACCATACTTACATCCCTGGGATAAATCCTACTTGGCCATGGTATATGATCTTTCTCATGTACTGCTGGATCCGATTTGCTAGGATTTTGTTGAGGATTTTGGCATCTATGTTCATGAGGGATATTGGACTGTAATTCTCTTTCATTGTGTTGCCGTTCCCTGGTTTTGGTATGAGTGTGATGCTGGCTTCATAGAATGAGCTTGGAAGTGTTCCTCCCTCTTGAATTTTTTGGAATAGTCTGAGGAGGATAGGTTTTAGTTCTTCCTTGAATGTTTGGTGAAGCTCCCCTGTGAAGCCGTCTGGCCCTGGGCTTTTGTCTGCTGGAAACTTTTTGCTGACTGCTTTTGGACATATGTTTTTATTTCTCTTGGCTATATATATAGGAGTGGCATTGCTGTCTATCTCATCTTTGATATCTTCTAGAAGTTTTTTTCTTTTTATGTATTTGGATGCTCCTGTATTGGGTTCATATATGTTTAACAGAGTTATGTCCTCTTGCTTAATTGCTCCCTTTAGTATTATGAAGTGTCCCTCCTTATCTCTTGTTATGGTGTTCACTTGGAGGTCTATTTTGTCAGATATAAGCATTGCTACTTTATCTTTTTCTATTTCCATTTGCTTGAAAATTTTTTCCCATCCCTTCACTCTCAGTCTGTGTGAGTCCTTTGTTCTGAGGTGGGTCTCTTCTTGGCAGTGGATATATGGGTCATGTTTTCTTATTCATTCAGCTACCTATGTCTTTTGATTGGAGCATTTAATCCATTTAAGGTTATTATTGACTAGAGGCCTGGTGCACAAAAAAAAATTTGTGCACTCCGGGGGGTCCTTCAGCTCGGCCTGCGCACATTTGCAGTCCAGGACCCCTTGGGGGATGTCCACCTGTCGACGTAGGCCCACTCCCCAGGGAATCAGGCCTAAGCTTGCAGTCAGACATCCTTCTGGCAGCCAGGAGCCCTCAGGGGATGTCTGACTAAAAGCTTAAGCCCCCAAGGGAGCTGTGATGAGGAAGCTGGGGTGACAGAGGAGCCACACTGTCCCACCCAGCCCGGCCGCCCCGGGTTGGGTTGCACACAGGACACCAGGATGGTGGCTGGGCCGGCTGGCAGATCGCTGCTGCCCCGCCTGGCTACCCCAGGTCGGGTCACACACGGGGGCTGGGGCAGGCTGGCTGATCGCTGCTGCCCCTCCCAGATGCCCCGGGTCAGGTCGCATACGGGACGCCTGCCACCCCGGGACGCAGATAGCAGGCCTGGATGGTGGCAGGGAAGGCGGAATGGCACTGTCCCGCCCCACCACCCTGGGTGGCAAATAGCAGGCCCAGATGGCGGCGGGGCAGGTGGGATGGCACTGATCTGCCCTGCCTGCAGTATGCAAATTAGCCGCCATCTTTGTTGGTGGTTAATTTGCATATCATGCTGATTAGCCCATGGGAGGCATAGCGAAGGTATGGTCAATTACCATGTTTGTCTATTATTTGATAGGCTAGGTACTTTTTTATCACCATTTTTTTTCTTTATGTCTGTGTTTCTTCTACCCGTCCTATTTCTTCTTTTATAGCAGTTTCTTTAGTATTTCTTGCATTGCTGGCTTGGTGGTGATAAACTCCCTTAGCCCTTTTTGTTTATGAAGCTCCTTATTTCATCTTCAATTTTGAATCATAGCCTTGCTGGGTATAGTATTCTTGGATTCAATCTCTTGCTTTGCATCACTTTGTGTATTTCATTCCATTTCCTTCTGGCCTGATGCATTTCTGTTGAGAAATCAGTTGATAGTCTAATGGGAGATCCCTTGTAGGCAACTTTCTGTCTCTCTCTGGCAGCCTTTAAGATTCTTACTTTGTCATTGGTGTTTGCCAATTTAATTATGATGTGTCTTGGTGTCAGTCTTTTTGGGTTTATCTTGTTTGGGACTGTTTGTCCTTCTTGGACTTGTGTAAGTTTTTTCTTCCCAATATCAGGGAAGTTTTCTGTTATTATTTCTTCAAACAGATTTTCTATTCCTTGTTCTGTTTCCTCTTCTTCTGGCACCCGTATTATGTGGATGTAGTTTCGTTTGGTGTTATCCCAAAGCTCCCTTAGGCTCTCCTCCTGCTTCTTAAGTTTTTTTTCCAGTTGTTGCCCTGCTTGGGTGTTTTTTTCTACCTTGTCTTCTAGCTCACTGATGCGGTCCTCAGCTTATTCTAGTCTACTGTTGATGCTTTCCATTTTGGTTATTATTGCAGCTATGTCATTCTTCATTTCTATTTGGTTCTTCTTCATTTCCTCTTGATTCTTACACGTGTTGTTGAATTTGTCTTCCATCCTTTTCAGCATCCTTATAACCATTGCTCTAAATTTCATTTACTTTATTTTGTGGTGATTCCTCCTTTTCTTTTATTTGGTTTTTTTTTGTCTTTCCATTTTTGCTGTTACTTTGTGCTTGTTTCTATGTATTAGATCAAATTTCTATGTCATCTAAATTTTTTTGAGTTGTCTTATATACTAGATGTTTTGTGAGACCAAGTGTTGCAATATTTTGGGTCTTCTGGTTTGGATATTCTAGGGATGTCCCCTACTTGGAATATTTAGGTTCTCTTGATGTAGTTGTGTCTTAAGTGTAATTGTCCCATTCGTGTATGGAGTCTCCTCTTAGGGTGTCTGGCTATGTGACTTGCTCTCTACCATGTTGACCAAACAGTACCAAATACAACTCAACAAGACACAAAACAAAGGTAACAAAACATAAATGTACTCATGACACAGATAATCCAATAAAGGTGGTCACCAGAGAAATGAGAATTAGGAGAGATAAGAGAGAGAAAAAGTGATATTGAGAAAAGTAAAAAAGGTAAGAGAGAACAGAAAAAGAAAAAAAGAAGAGGGAAAATATACATAAATGATGAGAAAACACCACAAAGCAAACAAATAAATTAAAAAATGCAAACAACAAACACCCAGAAAAAAAGGGGGAGTCAGAATCTTTAGTCATAGCTTATATCCAGAGTGTAAAGTAAAGGAGTTGAATGAAGGGGGAATCGCCACAGTTCAGTATAGTGGAAGTAGAAAGAGCATGAATGGATAAGAAGAAAAATAAAAAATAATACATTTTAAAGAATAAAATAAAAAGATAAATTGTTTTTTAATTTTGTCTATCCATATATTCATCTATTTTTGGAAAAGGAGAATAGAGGAGAGTGCAGATAGGCTTGAGTTTAGTGACTGAAACTAATTAAGCAATTAGGAGAGGAAAAACAAAAGCATAAAAATTAGTGAAGAAAAAGAGAAGAGTGCATGGACTTGGAACAAGGAAGAGGAAATTAGAAATATGAGTAAGCCAACAATAATAATAGAAGACTACAATAATAATAATGCATCACTAAAGCAGATAAAGAAGGTCAATTTTTTAACAAATGGTAAAAAAAGGAGAGAGAAAAACTAAATCAGGCACAATGGAAGAAAAACAGGATGAAAAAGGGAGACGTGAGGAATAAAATGGTGGAAACCAAGAAAAACTAAGATAAAATAATGAGCCCTAACTGGTTTGGCTCAGTGGATAGAGCGTGGGCTGGCTCAGTGGATAGAGCGTGGGCCTTCGGACTCAAGGGTCCCAGATTCGATTCCAGTCAAGGGCATGTACCTTAGTTGCGGGCACATTCCCGGTAGGAGGTGTGCAGGAGGCAGCTAATCGATGTTTCTCTCTCATTAATGTTTCTAACTCTCTATCCCTCTCCCTTCCTCTCTGTAAAAAATCAATAAAATATGTTTTAAAAAATAATGATATAAAAATAAAAATTGAATGAAGAAAAATACCAAAAATAAAACGTTAAAAAATAAAAAAACATTTTTTTCTCCCTTAAGTAAAAGATTAAAAAGTGAAGTGTCGTTGGCTTCAGCCCAGTTTTAATGTCCAATGGGAGCTGTTTAAAAACCCTTCTCTACTGTTCTGTTTGCCACTTCTCAGCTTCCTGTTAGTCAGCAACATGTTGAAGTTCCCAGCGATTCACAACTCCTCTCTGTCTGTCTCTGTAGCTTTGGTTGCAGGCAAGTGGGACCAATCTGCCCACTTTGTCTGCCTGCTCTCAGGCTTATTTACACAAGCGTTTATTTCTTACATGGACTTTTGGTCGGGGTGTTTCCAGGACCAATCTCTACCCAGTCCCCCAGGGTTCCCTGGGGCTATTCAGATTCCTGTTTCTTCTGCAAAGTTCTAGGCTGGGTGCAGCTGCACTAGTTGCCCTGTGGGTGCTGCTGGGAGGGGCTGGCTCTTCAGGAGAAAAATGGCTGCTTAAGGTTGGAGAGTCTGGAATGTCCTAGTGCCAGATTCCTGGTCACCTCTCCCTGCTCTGCTCCTCTCCATAGCCTCTCCCCAACCTCCACAAAACTGCACCTCCACCTGCACCCCAGTTTTGGTGAGTATTTGTAATTGAAAAGTCCAATGAACTGGGTTTAGTGAACAACAGCAGGGGAAATATAAAGGCAAAAGAACCACGCTACTGCAAGCTTCTCTCCCCCTGGTACCGTGCAGCTCCAGCCCTTCCTCAGGCCACCTTTCTGGGCGCAGCCTCTCACAGCTGTGGACTTAGGTCTAGATTCCCCAGCTGCCAGCAGCCCTGTGGACCCCCTTCCACACTCCAGTGTTATGTGTGTCCACAAGGGACAGGGACTTGGTGCAGCACAGGCTCCTTCTGACCTTCTAATCCCAGTGGTCACACGTTTCTCTCTCCGGCCCAGAGACCCGATGCTACCATTCTCCTTTCTGGCCGTGGATTGTCTCACCAACTGTGTTTAATTCGCCAATTCCAGGTGGATGCTATTCAATTTAGTTGTTCCTTCTCTCTGCTCTGTGAGAAGGCACAGGACACATCCACCTGTTTGGCTGCATTTTGAACCTTTCTGGTGGTCTGACTGATTATGGTTTCTCGTTCTGTTGTTATGTTTCCTATATCTTTGTTATAGTTCTCACTAAGTTCCTCTATTCATCCCTTAGTTCATTGAGCATCTTTATAATCAGTGTTTCAAACTCTGCATATAGAGGATTACTTGTTTTCATTTTGTGCAGTTCTTTTTCTGGAGTTTAGCTTTAATTTTGATATGGTTGTTGGAGGGTGTGAGTATCACATTTATCTATGCTGCCATACTGAAAAACTTCTTTCTTCACTAACCTAGAAGTCTCTTTTCTATCAGCATCCATTAAACCAGGGGTGGGGAACCTTTTTTCTGCCAAGGGCCATTTGGACATTTATAACATCACTAGAGGCCCGGTGCACAAAAATTTGTGCACTCGGGGGGGGGGGGGTCCCTCAGCCCGGCCTGTGCCCTCTTGCAGTCTGGGACCCCTCGGGAGATAATGACCTGCTGACTTAGGCCTGCTCCTGGGTGGCAGAGGGCAGGCCCAATCCCTAGGTGCAGCCCCTGGTTGGGCTCAGAGTAGGGCTGATTGGGGGGTTGGGGCACCACCCCCTATTACACTCAAGGCAGGGTCGATGGGGAAGTTGCGGCGCCACCCCCTGTGATGCACAGAGCAGGGCCCATCAGGGGGGTTGGAGCTCCGTACCCTGTCTCGCACAGAGCAGGGCCAATCAGGGGAGTTAGGGCACCGCCCCCTGTCACACACACAGCAGGGCAGATCAGGGGGTTGGGGCGCCGCCACTGTCACACTCAGGGCAGGGCCGATGGGGAGGTTATGGCTCTACCCCATCACACACAGAGTAGGGCCCGTGGGGGCGGGGGTTGGGGCGCCGCCCCCTGAAACACAGAGCAGGGCCGATCAGGGGGTTGGGGCACCGCCACTCTCACACTCAGGGCAGGGCCGATGGGGAGGTTATGGCTCTACCCTGTCACACACAGAGCAGGGCCTGTGGGGGGGGGGAGGGAGTTGGGACGCCGCACCCTGTCACTCACAGAGCCGCAGGGTGATCAGGGGGTTTGGGCTCTGCCCCCTGTCACGCTGATCTGGTGCCAGGAGGCCTTGCGGCTCCGCTGATCCCAGTGCTGGGAGGCATATTACCCTTTTACTATATAGGATAGAGGCCTGGTGCATGGGTGGGGGCCAGCTGGTTTGCCCTGAAGGGTGTCCTGGATCAGGGTGGGGGTCCCCACTGGGGTGCCTGGCCAGTCTGGGTGAGGAGCTGAGGGCTGCTTTCAGGCTGGCAATTGACTGAAGCTCCCAACCACTCCTTTTTTTCTTTTTCTTTTTTTTTTTATTCTGGGCCAGCTTTAGCTCTGGCTCTAGCTCTGAGGCTTCTGCTGCTATAATCGAAACAATGTATAACTCTAGCTCTGAGATCCCGGCTGGCTGAAAGCTGGTTTCTGGGGTTTTGTTTATCTTCTATGTTTGCAATATAGTTTCTTAGAGTTGTAGCTCAGAGGCCGGCAAGTCAGGTGGGGAACGTTGCAGTCTGCAGTCCCTGGAGCAAGCAAGCCTCATGTTCGCTTCCAGCTGCCTGGCTGCAGGCCGCCATCTTGGCTGACAGTTAATTTGCATAAGGATATGCTGATTAGCCAATGGGAAGGGTAGCGGTCGTACGCTAATTACCATGTTTCTCTTTTATTAGTGTAGATTCGCAGGCCTTACAAAATTATCAACTTAAAAATAACCCTGCTATATTTGGTCAAACATTTAATTAACTCACCCCTAATGTCTTGGCAGAGACAGACCAAATGATTTCATGGGCCTTAGCCCGCAGGCCAGATATTCCCCATCCCTGCTTTAAACTATCACCAGCTAATTAGTCAGCTTGCAATATGGTGAAGTATCAGATGCTTCACAGTTCTTTATTCACCCTTGTGTGGTAGGCAAGTCTGATATTAATGTTTTCATTTCATAAGATAACTGAAGCTCAAAGAGACTCAGTAAGTTATTTTGATGAACATCATCAAATGATTTTCCTGAAGGATTAAATTATAATTTAATTTCCACCAGAATGCAATGTATGGAAGTGTCCATATGTTGTACCCACACCAATTATGGTTTTTTTTTAAAAAAAATAACTTTTCCATATAATGGATAAAATTGGTTATTTGTGATTATTAAAAGTTACTGTATATTACCAATGAAGTTGAATATCCTTTCACTATGTGATCCACGTGACCAAGAGTTCTCTTCCACTAGCCCTTCTTCCTGGCTGAAAAATCCAACCAAGAGAGTGATTCCTTCGGTGAGGGGATGCCACAAGGTAAACTGTTTAGCACAATTATGAAAGACTTTCGTCATTTTGTAGTAGAAAGAGACTCCTTAAGCAGACATACACAAAAATCTTTGATTTTCAGCCACTTGAAATGAATCCAAGGTTTAGGAATGATTAAAGCTAAGCTTAAAACCATGGGTAACTATAGTATTATGTAACTTGGCACTGTGTCAGACACTTAATAAATAACATAATAAAAAAGACTTCAGGTTCACAAAATTGAATTGATACATATGATCTTATTGAAACCTCATAACCCTGTAGGCTAGATATTGTTATGTTTTACAGATGAGGAAGGTGAGGCTTAGAAATTTTCACTAAATTGCCTAAAACTACATAGCTAGTAGGTGGAATTTCAGCCCAAATCAATGTGATAAACCACATTAACAAAATGAAGGATAAAAATCATATCATCTTTGACATGTAGCTTTTCAGGTTTCCCAAGACAATTTATTGAAGAGATTTTCCTTTCTTCATTGTATATTCTTGGTTCCTTTGTTGAAAATGAGTTGCCCATATATGTGTGAAATTATTTCATTCCTATGTAAGATATATAAAACAAAAAGCAACAAACAACAAAACAAATGCATAGATACAGAAAACAGAATGGTGACTATCAGAGGGGAATGGAGATAAGGGAGGATGAAGATGGTAAAAGGGTCAAATATATGATGACAGAAGGAGACTAGACTTCAGGTGGTGAACACACAATAGAGTATACATATGTTGTATTATAATGTTGTACACCTGAAATTTATATACTGTTATTAACCAATGTTACCCAATAAATTTAATAAAAAATAAAAGTAAAAATCATATAATCATCTCAATAGATGCAAAAAAAAAGCTTTAGACAAAATTCATCTATCTATCCTATCTAATAATAGACAAACATGGTAATTAACCATACCTCCAACACGCTTCCCATTGGCTAATCAGGGCGATATGGAAATTAACTGCCAACCAAGATGGCGGCCAGCAGCCAGGCAGCTGAAGCGAACATGAGGCTTGGTTGCCCCCGCGATGGAGGAAGCCAAAGTTCCCCGCCTGCCACGGCCCAGCTCTGAGCTGCACTCTAAGCGACAATGTTGCAATTATAGAAGTTAAACAAACCCAGAAACCTGCTTTCAGCCAGCTGGCCTCAGAGCTGGAGCCACAACAAAGTTTCCATTACAGAAGGTAAATAAATCCCAGAATAATAAAGAAAAAAAGGAGAGACTGGGAGCTTCAGTTGCAGGCTTGGCCTGCCTGAAAATGTACCTCAGCCCCTCATCCAGGCTGGCCAGGCACCCCAGTGGGGACCCCATCCTAAAGGGGGTGCAGGCATCCTGAAAACAGCCCTCAGCCCCTCATCCAGGCTGGCCAGGCACCCAAGCAGTACCCCCACCCTGAAGGGGGTGTGGGCAGCCTGAAAACAGCCACCAGCCCCTCATCCAGGCTGGCCAGGCACCCGAGCGGGGACCCCACCCTGATCCGGGACACCATTCAGGGCAAACCAGCTGGCCTCCACCCGTGCACCAGGCCTCTATCCTATATAGTAAAAGGGTAATATGCAAACTGACCCTAACAGCAGAAAGACTGGGAATGACTGGTCACTATGACACACACTGACAACCGGGGGGCAGATACTCAATACAGGAGCTGCCCTCTGATGGTCAGTGAGGTCCCACATGGAGGAGCTCTACTCAGCCACAAGCCAGGCTGATGGCTGCCAGTACAGCGGTGGTGATCGGAGGCTCTCCTGACTCCTCAGCAGCTCTAAGGATGTCCGACTGTAGCTTAGGTCTGCTCCCCACTGGCAAGTGGACATCCCCTGAGGGCTTCCGGCCTGCCAGAGGAATGTCTGATTGCCAGCTTAGACCCAATCCCCCGGGGAGCAGGCCTAAGCCAGCAAGTGGTCACCCCCGAGGGGTCCCAGACTGTGAAAGGGCACAGGCCGGGCTAAGGGACACCACCCTCCCCCGAGTGCACAAATTTTTGTGCACCGGGCCTCTAGTCTAATAATAGACAAACATGGTAATTAACCATACCTCCGACACGCTTCCCATTGGCTAATCAGGGTGATATGCTAATTAACTGCCAACCAATATGGCGGCCGGCAGCCATGCAGCTGAAGTGATCAGGTGGCTTGGTTGCCCCAGCGATGGAGGAAGCCAAGGTTCCCCGCCTGCCGCCGACCTCCACTGGGCTCTGAGCTCCTGAAGCAACAGCTTGGAAAGATACAATGTTTCAATTATAGAAGCTAAAAGATGGCGGTTAATTTGCATACGCAGGCTCCAAGCGGTGGAATGAAGCCAAACAGCCCTGAAGCCCCTTGCAGCAGTGCAGCGAGGCCTCAGGGCCCTGGGATCAATGGAGCCCAGAGGCCTCAGGGCCCCAGGATCAGCAGAGCGGAGAGGCCTCCCAAAACCGGAATCAGTGGAGAGGAGAGGCCTACCTGCCCCGGGATCAGTGGAGCCTGATGGAAGCCCTGTGTGTTTATGAACTCTGGGGGTGCAGAGGTCCCGTCCTAGGCAGAGGCCGATGGCGCAACTTCCGACTCCGAGAAGCGGCCTCGGGGCTGGAAGGCGGCTCCTCTGACCTCAGCACTGGAGTCCCGCGGCTCCACCAGGAGAGGAGCAGAGAAAGGCCGGAGCCTCCCTCAAGGTGACCCAAAACCCCCACCCACATCAGGCAGGCTGCTGGGACTGTGTGTGGAGGACTCACCTCCAAGCCCAGCCGGTGGCCCTGCCGCAGCCATGGCACTTCTGGGTGCAGGCCCCAGAGGGATGCGGGGTGGTGGCGGGGGCACTGTGAGTCCTGGGCTCCTCACCTGCCTTCCACGGTCTCCTCCTCCCCAGCGCCCAGAGCAGCGGACCCACTGAGGGTGCTCCCTGCTGGCCAAGTGGGTGAATGGAGCGGCGGGGACTCCCGGGTGAAGGGTTGCCCTGGGGAGGAGTCCAGACACCTGCATGCTCCACTCCTGGAGCGCTTCCCAGGCCACGAGCGCAGCTTAGAGCCCCATAGGCCTGGAGGGCGTGGGTGGGGGCAGGCGCACATGCACCTGGTTCAGCAGGACATGCTGGGGAGCCGCCCACCTTCCGGGGCCTCCTCCTGCTTCAGGGCCTTGCCCTCCTGGGTGCAGGCCCCAGCCGGACGCAGGGTGGTGGCGGGGGTGCAATGCGTCCTGGGCTCCTTGCCTGCCTTCCGTGGTCTCCTCCTCCCCAGCGCCCAGAGCAGCGGACCCACCGAGGGCACTCCCCACTGGCTGAGGGGGTGAATGGAGCGGTGGGGACTCCCCGGTGAAGGGTCTCCTTGGGGCGGAGTCCAGACACCTGCACGCCCCGCTCCTGTTTAGCAACATCCCTGAGATCTCGCATGTCCACCGTGGGCTGTGGGGCAGCGTGATGGCACCGTTGGTGGAGAAGGGAGAAGGCGCTGCGCACGCAGGCGCTGCTGCAGCCCGGGACCTCCTCAAAGGCTTCGAGATGTTTGGCTCCCTCTTCAAGCCCTACATCCGGTACTGCACGGAGGAAGAGGGCTGCATGGAGTATATGAGCAGCCTGCTGTGCCACAACGACCTCTTCCGGGCCTACGTGTCGTGGGCTGGGAAGCACCAGCAGTGCCAGCGGCTGAAGCAGAGCGCCTCGGACAGCTCCACGGCTCCACGGAGACCCTGGTCATGATGGTGATGGAGCCCGGGGAGACGCTCTCCTCTCCCGAGTTCGAGGGCGGCCCCTTCAGCTCCCAGTCGGATGAGATGTCCCTCAGTACCTCATCTGTCACACTGACCAGCGAACTGCTGGCCCTGGGCCCCAGGGAGGGCAGCTCCTGCTCCATGGACTCCGCCTATGGCACCCTCTCCCCCACCTCCTTGCAAGACTTTGCGACCCCAGCCCCTGTGAAGCCAGCGCCCCAGCCCCTAGATTTACCACAGGCCCCTTCACCCCCGCCCTCGCCCTGCCTCCGCCACCGCACCCCTGTCCAGCTGCTGCCCCGCCTGCCCCACCTGCTCAAGTCCAAATCTGAGGCCAGCCTCCTTCAGCTGCTGGCAGGGGCCGCCCCCAGCCCCCAGCCGCAGCCTGTCGGAACTCTGCTTGGCTGCCACAGACACCAGCACTAGGACTCGGGGCTCCCCTCAGGAAGCTGGGCCCCGCTGGAATTGCGGGGGCACACCAAGCCCTGGCAGTGGCTCCCAGCTATCAGAGATGGAGGACAGGACCACCTGCCTGGCGAGGGAGCCCGAAGGGCCCGCCAGGAGGAGCAGAGAGCTGCCCTCAGGGACCTCCCCAGGATCCAGCCTGAGCCGCCCCCTGGGATCTCTGCCCAGCACAGGAAGCTGACCCAGCTGGCCCAGCTCTACCTCATCAGGACACCCTGCTGCTTAACTCCCAGGCCCTGAGCACAGCGTGGAGCCGCCATGCCTGGAGGGCACGGTGGGGATGGGGGTTGGGGGCGGGCACACGTGCAGCTGGTGCAGCAGGACTTGCTGGGGAGCCGCCTACCTTCCGGGGGGGGGGGGTGCCTCAGGCCCCGAGCCCAACGTGGAAGGGCCGCAGTGCAGCCACCCTGAAAGCCATACAAAGACAACCTGCTGCTGGAGGGCAGACATGCAGTGCTCTGGGAAGACGCCGGAGGTAGGGAAGGAAGGTCATGGAAGGGAACAATTGCAAGCGGAGATCCCGAAGGTTCTGAAAGCAGAGGACCAGCTCCTTGCAGACCTGAACTCCGTGTGGGCCTCTTTCTCGGCCGTGTGGAAGTGGTGCGACACACAGGAGGAGGTGATGGACCGGGGCTGCGCCCAAGGAAGACTCAGAGGAAGCAACATGTGGACAGGGCCAGGCGGAGCAGGCAGGCCCGTGGGAGCCTGCTGGAGCGCAGCCAGACCCCAAGGCGACCACCAAGCCAGGCCCCAGGGAGAAGCGAGCAGATGCCACTCCACTCGCTGGAGAAGACCATTGAGCAGAAAACTAAAGAAACCGATTTTACATCATTTCCCAGGTGGAGAACAGTTGGTATATAAGCCCCTGACCAGTGCCCAGCCTCTCCTCTGTCTGTCTATCTCACTCTTAGGTACCATATTCTTTGTTCTCTCTTAACTGCAACTCATTTTTAAACTAGATTGCTTTTAAAAGAAGACTAAATAAAGTTTCCCTTAAGTTATTTAGGCGGTGCTGGGGCTGCTGGGGGCCGGATTAGAGACACAAACAGGCAGGGGAGCCCAGCACCCAACAGCCCCAAGCCCCATTGAGGCAGTGTTGGGGCCACTGGGGGCTTGATCGGAGACACAAACCAGCAGACCTGGCACCCAGCAGCCCCGGCACAGCAGACCCAAACCCCACCATCACCAAGCTGGGGATGCTGGGGGCAGAATCAGAAACACAAACCTGCAGGCTTGACACCCAGCAGCCCCAAGGCCCACCACCTCGGCGCTGGTGCTGCTGAGGGCCTGATAGAAGACACAAACACGCAGGGGGAGCCTGTACCCAGCAGACCCAAGGCCCACCACCTTGGTGTTAGGGCTGCTGGGGCCCTGATCAAAGACACAGATCTGCAGCCCCAACACCCAGCAGCCCCAAGCCCCGCCATAAAGGTTCTGGGGCTGCTGGGGGTATCAGAGACACAAACCCGCAGGCCCAGCACCCAGCAGACCCAAGGCCTTGGCGGCAGCACTAAGGAGCAGCAAGCTGAGCGGTAGGAAGCAGCAAGCAGGTGGGCGGTAAGGAGAGAGGGGTCCCAGACTGTGAGAGGGCACAGGCTGGGCTAAGGAAACCCCTTCTCATCCCCAGTGCATGAATTTCGTGCACCGGGCCTCTAGTCCTATCTAATAAAAGAGAAACATGGTAATTAGTCGTACGGCTGCTACCCTTCCCATTGGCTAATCAGGGCAATATGCAAATTAACTGCCAGCCAAGATGGCAGCCGGCAGCCATGCACTGAAGCGAACATGAGGCTTGCTTGCTCCAGTGACTGCGGACTCCAAAGTTCCCTGCCTGACTTGCCGGCCTCTCAGCTGCAACTCTAAGCAACTATGTTGCAAATATAGAAGCTAAACAAAACCCCAGAAACCTGTGTTAGTCAGCTTGGCTTCAGCCAGCCGGACCGCAACATTGTATCAAATACAGAAGGTAAACAAAGGCCAGAAACCTGCTTTCAGCGGCCGAGGCCTCAGAGCTAAAGCTGGCCCAAAATAAAAAATAAGAAAGAAAAAAAGGAGCAGTTGGGAGCTTCCGTCACCCGCCAGCCTGAAAACGGCCCTCAGCCCCTCACCCAGGCTGGCCAGGCACCCCAGTAGGGACCCCCACCCTGATCCAGGACACCCTTCAGGGCAAACCAGGCATCCCCCACCCGTGCACCAGGCCTCTATTCTATATAGTAAAAGGGTAATATGCCTCCCAGCACCAGGATCAGCAGAGCTGCGAGGCCTCCCAGCACCGGGATCAGCGTGACAGGGGGCAGCGCCCAAACCCCCTGATTGCCCTGTGGCTCTGTGTGTGACAGGGGGCGGGGCCACAACCTCCCTATCCGCCCTGCTCTGATCCTGACAGGAAAAGGCGCCCCAACCCCCTGATCAGCCCTAGTCTGTGCCTGATAGGGGGGAGCACCCCAACCCCCTGATCGGCCCTGCTCTGTGGGTGATAGAGGGTGGCGCCCCAACCCCCCTCCATGGGCCTTGCTCTGTGTGTGACAGGGTAGAGCCATAACCTCCCCACCAGCCCTGCCCTGAGTGTGACAGTGGCGGCGCCCCAACCCCCTGATCTGCCCTGCTTTGTGTGTGACAGGGGGCGGTGCCCCAACTCCCCTATCGGCCCTACTCTGTGAGTGACAGGGGGGAGCTCCCAAACCCCCTGATGGGCCCTGCTCTGTGCATGACAGGGGGCAACGCCCCAAACCCCTGATTGGCCATGCTCTGTGCATGACAGGGGGTGGTGCCGCAACTTCCCTATCGACCCTGCCTTGAGTGTGACGGGGGCAGTGCCCCAACCCCCCAATCGGCTGTACCCTGAGCGTGACTAGGGGTGGCATCGCAACCTCCTGATCCGCCCTGCTCTGTGCATGACAGGGGGCAGCGCCCCAACTCCCCAATCGGCCCTGCTCTGAGCCCGACCAGGGGCTGCACCTAGGGATTGGGCCTGCCCTCTGCCACCCGGGAGCAGGCCTAAGCCAGCAGGTCATTATCTCCTGAGGGGTCCCAGACTGTGAGAGGGCACAAGATGGGCTGAGGGACCCCCTCTCTCCCCCGAGTGCACAAATTTTTGTGCACCGGGCCTCTAGTCTACACTAATAAAAGAGAAACATGGTAATTAGCGTACGACCGCTACCCTTTTCATTGGCTAATCAGTGAGTATATGCAAATTAACTGTCAGTCAAGATGGTGGCAGGCAGCCAGGCACTAAAGCGAGCATGAGGCTTGCTTGCTGCGGACTCCAATGTTCCCCGCCTCACTTGCCGGCCTCTCAGCTGCAACTCTAAGCAACTATGTACTATGTTGCAAATAAGAAGGTAAACAAAACCCCAGAAACTAGCCGGACTGAAACCCAGCCGGACCGAAACATTGTATCCATGTTTTCAGCAGCGAGGCCTCAGAGCTAAAGCTGGCTCTGAGAAAAGAAAACAAGGAGTGGTTGGAAGCTTTAGTCACTCGCCAGCCGGAAAACAGCCCTCAGCCCCTCACCCAGACTGGCCAGGCACCCCAGTGGGGACCCCCACCCTGATCCAGGACACCCTTCAGGGCAAACCAGCCAGCCCCTACCCGTGCACCAGGCCTCTATCCTATATAGTAAAAGGGTAATATGCCTCCCAGCACCGGGATCAGCGGAGCAGCGAGGCTCCCGGCACTGGGATCAGCGTGACAGGGGGCAGTGCCCAAACCCCCTGATCGCCCTGTGGCTCTGTGTGTGACAGGGGGCGGGGCCACAACCTCCCTGTCCGCCCTGCTCTGTTCGTGACAGGGGAAGGCACCCCAACCCCCTGATGGACCCGGCTCTGTGTGTGACAGGGTACGGAGCCCCAACCCCCCTGATGGGCCCTGCTCTGTGAGTGACAGGGGGCAGTGCCCCAACCCCCTGATTGGCCCTGCTCTGTGAGTGACAGGGGGCAGCACCCCTACGCCCTGATTGGCCCTGCTCTGTGAGTGACAGGGGGAAGCGCCCTAACCCCCTGATTGGCCCTGCTCTGTGTGTGACAGGGGGTGGCACCGCAACCTCCCCATCGACCCTGCCTTGAGTGTGACAGGGGGCGGTGCCCCAACCCCCCAATCGGCCCTATCCTGAGTGTGACTGAGGGTGGCATCGCAACCTCCCGATCCGGGCCTGCTCTGTGCACGACGGGGCGGCGCCCCAACTCCCCAATCGGCCCTGCTCTGAGCCTGACCAGGGGCTGCACTTAGGGATTGGGCCTGCCCTGTGCCACCCAGGAGCAGGCCTAAGCCAGCAGGTCATTATCTCCCGAGGGGTCCCAGACTGTGAGAGGGCACAGGCCGGGCTGGGGGACCCCCTCCCCCCGCCCCCCGAGTGCACAAATTTTTGTGCACCTGGCCTCTAGTATAATATATAAAAGCCTAAGAGACCATTATGACGGAATGATCCGAACTACCGGAATGACCATGTGCACTGACCACTAGGGGGCAGACACTCAACGCAGGAGCTGCCTCCAGCCTGCAGGCCCTGATAGCCAATGGGACCTGCAGGCCAACCTCCTGGTCCCTACCCCTCATTCCCCCATCCCCTACCCAAGGCCAGCAGGCTGTGATCACCTGATTGGAGCTGGGCCCTTGGCCTAGGACAGGATGGCAGCGGATGCAGCCCCTTTCCCAGAGGGGCTGAGGGCTGACTCCCTCCTCAGGGCTGGCAGCCAAATTCCTCGGTCCCTCACCCCAGTCAGCAGGCCCTGATCAGCCTGTTGCCAGCCTGCTGTGGTGGCAGTTAGCCCCTACCCCTGGCTGGCAGGCCCTGATTGCTTGATTGGGGCCTGCTGGCCAACCTCCCAGTCCCTCCTCCCAGCTGGCAGGTCCTGATTACCCAATTGGGACAAGGCCCTGGGCTGGGATGGGGACACTGGAGTGGGTGGCAGTGGACACGGGCTGCGAGGGAAGGAGGAGGCAGGGAGGTGGGGAACCATATGGTGGCAGCATGTAGGTTGCAAGGGAAGGAGGAGGGGGGAGGCATGGAGGTGGAGAAACATGCAGTGGCAGCATGTGGGTGGTGAGGGAAGGAGGAGGTGGGGAGGTAGGGAGGTGAGGAACCTGATTGGCCCTCATTGCCAGCCAGGCCTTGGGACCCTCTCCCCTATGCATGAATTTTACGCACCGGGCCTCTAGTTTATGTTAAAAACTCTCAACAAAGTGGATACAGAGGGAAAATACCCCAGCATAATAAAGTCCACATATGACAAGCTCACAGCTTAGCTGAAAGCTTTTCCTCTAAGATCAGGAACAAGACAAGAATGCTGACACCATTTTTTTTCCAGCTTAGTCTTGGAAGTCTAACCAATTAGGCAAGAAAAAGAAGTTAAAAGCATCCAAATAGGAAAGGTAGAACTAAAATGTCTATTTCCAGATGACATATTTTTTACAATCTTTATTGTTGAGGGTATTACATATGTCACCTGTTTTCCCCCATTGACCTCTTCTATCCCCCATGCCTTCACCACCTATAGTTGTGCCCATAAATTATCAGAAACAGAAATAAAGTAATCAATTCCATTTAAAACTGCATAAAATACATTAGAATAAATTTAACCAGGATGCCGAAACTGGTTTGGCTCAGTGGATAGAGCGTCGGCCTGCGGACTGAAAGGTCCCAGGTTCGATTCTGGTCAGGGGCATGTACTTGGGTTGCGGGCACATCCCCAATAGGAGATGTGCAGGAGGCAGCTGATCGATGTTTCTCTCTCAGCGATGTTTCTAACTCTCTATCTCTCTCCCTTCCTCTCTGTAAAAAATCAATAAAATATATTTTAAAAAAAATTTAACCAGGAAGATGAAAGACCTCTACAGTGGAAACTGTAAGACATTGATGAAAGAAATTGAAGAATACACAAAAAAATTGAAAGGTATTCCATGATCATGGATTAGAAGAATTAATATTGTTAAAATGTCTATACTGCCAAAAGCAATCTACATTCAATGCAATGCCTATCAAAATTTCAAAGGCATTTTTCACAGAAATAGAACCAACAATCCTAAAATTTGTAAAGAACCACAAAAGACCCCTAATAGCCTAAGCAATCTTGAGAAAGAACAAAGCTGAAGGCATCATGCTCCCTGATTTCAAACAATTTTGCAAAGCAATAGTAATCACAAAGTATGATATTGGCATAAAAACAGACAGGTAGATCAAGGGAACAGAAGAGGGAACCAGAAATTGACCCACACATATATGGTCAAAAGAGCCAAGAATAAACAATGGGGGAAAGGACAGGTTCTTCAATAAATGGTGCTTTTAAAAACTGGTGATATGTAAAAGAATGAAACTGTATTATTATCTTAGACCCATGGTCAGCAAACTGCGGCTCGCGAGCCACATGCGGCTCTTTGGCCCCTTGAGTGTGGCTCTTAAGCCTTAGGAGTACCCTAATTAAGTTAATAACAATGTACCTACCTATATAGTTTAAGTTTAAAAAATTTGGCTATCAAAAGAAATTTAATCGTTGAACTGTTGATATTTGGCTCTGTTGACTAATGAGTTTGCTGACCACTGTCTTAGACCATTCGCAAAAATCACACTTCAAAATGAATTAAAAACTTGAATGTAAGACATAATAGTCTTATAAGAAAACATAGGTAGTGCCCTGCTCATGTG
>NW_005871050.1:32097254-32105069 GCF_000147115.1 Myotis lucifugus | reverse complement strand
CCAAGATCAGCCTATCAATGTTTCTTTCTCACATAGATGTTTTTCTCCCTCTCCCTTCCTTTTTCTCTAAAATCAATAAAAACATATTTGAAAAAGAAAACATAGGTAGTAAGCTCCATAATATTGGTCTTGATGATGACTTTTTGGATCTCACACCAAATTTAGGACAACAAAAGCAAAAATAAACAAGTGGAACTACATGGAGCTAGAATGTTTCTGCACAGGGAGACCAGCAAGAAGATAGGGAGGGAGAGTGTGTGAGAGAGTGAGTGGTGTGTGTGAGTGAAAACTAGGGACAGTTAGATCCTGCAGGTCTTCCAAGGGACTGCCAAACTGGGCAGTCTTAGATGGCAAGACCCCACTGCCACTGCAAACACTCCCGGGGTGGCGAGCGCAGGCACAGAGAACAAGCCATCTTGAAGAACAGAACTGCTTGAGACTAGGATCTTAACCTCGCCACTACCCAATCTGGTCTCAGACGCAAACTGGGATCCTACAGCCACTTGGGTAAAAGACCTGCGACCATAGCTGCAGACGCATTGACACCAAGATCCCACGCACCCCAGCCACAGATTTCTGTGAGTCACAGAGCCAATCCCCCTCTCCACCGGCCCCACGGGAGTGGCATAGGAACTGCCAGTCCCTCTCCACTCAAACAGGCCTTCTGCCCACACACAGCAGCGGCAGCTCTACTTGAATTTGAGCCTGGGTGTGCGAACACGGGAAGTTTGTTTCCCATTCCAAATCCTGTGCCCACACAGGAAGGCTGCACTAAATTTGAGCCGGGAGTGCACGATCTTGGGGAGTTTGTTTCTTGTGATGAGACCCTGGGCCCACACAAGGGAGCTGCACTGAATTTGAGCTTGGGCATGCGAACTTGGGGAACTTGTTTCCCGTGACCAGACCCCACCTATGCAGGGAGACTGTGCTGAATTTGAGCCTGAGAGCATGAACTCCGGGAGTTTGTTTCCTGTGAATGGACCCCGCGCCCTCGCAAGGAGGCTGCACTAAATTTGAGCCTGGGTGCACGGACACAGGGAGATTGTTTGCCACAGTATACACCCACGGGGCCAGACCCCACACCCACACAGGACTGCAGAGCCACCTGACCTTGATTCAAGGCAAGCACACACAGAAGATCCCACGCACCCCAGCCACAGATTTCTGTGAGTCACAGAGCCACAGAGTCACAGGTCCATTCCGCAGGGCAGGAATGGACCTCCTGCTGAGACAGTGCGACTGTGCAACCTGGTCCCCCAAGCAGATTGGGAACCCTGATTCTCCACCCGAGAGGCAGCACTGAGGACCAGTGACTTGACTCTGTTTCTCATCGTATGTGCTTGGGATCCCTAATTCCCAGTGCATTTACACTAATAGCCAGAGACTCCAATTCTTGGTGCATGTGCACACAGGGACCCTGATTCTTGGTGAAAGGCCACACCAAGCAACAGAGAATCTGATACTCAATTCTCGGTGTGGGCACAGGGGGTCTCAGACTCCTGACACACGCTAGGGAACTCTGATTTTTGGCACATGCCAATGGGGTCTCTGTTTCAGCATGGTGCAAGCGGGGTCCCTGATTCTAAGTGCGCAAAAAGGCCACATTAAGCACCTGTGACTCTGATCCTGGGTGAGCATGGCTCCCACCAACCCACAGCAGCCACACGTCTTGGTGTCAGAGCTCTTCAGTGACACTCGAGTGGTGTGAAGCTCCCACTGCACACGGCCAAGGACCCCGCAACTCGACATTTGAACCTTCTGGTGATAGAATGGGACTACAACAAAACAATTCCCAGAGGAAAGAAACTGAGAAATCACCAAGAAAGGAAATAAGTGAAAAGGAAGCATGCAACATGACAGAAAAAGAATTCAGAGCAATGGTCGTACAGTTCATACACCAGACGGATGAGAAAATTAACAACCTATGCTAAAACCAGAAAGAGATCAAAAGTGATATAGCTACAATCAAAAACACCATGGAAGCAGAGAACCACATTAGTGAGTTAGAAGATAAGGTACAGAAACAAGCCCAATCTGGACAGCAACTGGAGAAAAAAATTAAAAAGCAGGAGGAGAGCCTAAGGGAGCTTTGGGACAATGCAAAACGAAGTAACACATGTATAATAGGGCTGCCAGAAGGACAAGAGCAGCAAGGATTAGAAAATCTATTTGAAGAAATAATGACAAAAAACTTCCCTGATATGAAGAAGAAAATATTTACACAAGTACAGAGTCCCAAGCAAGGTGAATCCCCAAAGACCCACACCAAGACAAGTCATAATTACAATAGCAAATGTTAACAACAAAGAGAGAATCTTAAAGGCTGCAAGAGAGAGACAGAGAGTTAACTACAAAGGATCCCTCATCAAATTAACAAATGATTTCTCAACAGAAACACATCAAGCTAGAAGGGAATGGAAGGAGGTATACAAAGTGATGCAAAACAAAGGACTGAATCCAAGAATACTCTATCCAGCAAGACTATCAATCAAAATTGAAGGGGAAATTAGGAGCTTGGCAGACAGAAAAAAGGCTAAGGGAATTTATCACTACCAAACCAGCAATGCAAGAAATGCAAAAGGGAATGCTGTAAAAAGAAGAAATAGAAAGGGAGGAAGGAACACAGACATAAAATACAGAAATGGCTACAAACAAGTACCTATCAATAATAACATTAAATGAAACTGGATTAAATGCTTCAATCAAAAGACATCAAGTGAATGAATGGATAAGAAAACATGACCCATATATATGCTGTCTACAGGAGATCCACCTCAGAACAAGCGACTCACACAGACTGAAAAGTGAAGGGATAGAAAAATATCTATCAGGCAAATGGAAATGTAAAAAATGCTGGGGTAGCAATACTTATATCTGACAAAATAGACCTCAAAGTGAAGACCATAACAAGAGACAAGAAAGACCATTTCATAATTCTAAAGCAGTGGTTCTCAACCTTCCTAATGCTGCGACCCTTTAATACAGTTCATCATGTTGTGGTGACCCCCAACCATAAAATTATTTTTGTTGCTACTTCATAACTGTAATTTTGCTACTGTTATGAATCGTAATGTAAATATCTGATATGCAGGATGTATTTTCATTGTTACAAATTGAATGTAATTAAAGCATGGTGATTAATCACAAAACAATATGTAATTATATATGTGTTTTTCGATGGTCTTAGGCGACCCCTGTGAAAGGGTCGTTCGACCCCCAAAGGAGTCGCGACCCACAGGTTGAGAACTGCTGTTTTAAAGGGATCAATACAAGAAGAGGATATAACTCTGATAAACATTTATGCACCCAAAGCAGGAGCACCCAAATACATAAAAAACTTCTGGAAGATATCAAGGGTGAGATTGACAGAAACACAATCATAGTAGGAGACATTAATACCCTATTAACATCCCTGGATAAATCCTCTAGACAAAAAATTAGCAAAAAAAACAAAAACAAAAAAAACTTCAATCATTTCGATCATAAACAACTCACTAGATAAGATGGACTTAATCAACATCTTTAGAACATTCCACCCCAAAACTACAGAATATACATTCTTCTCAAGTGCACATGGGACGTTTTCAAAGATACACCACATATTGGGACACAGGCAAAGTCTCTCCAAATTCAAGAGAATTGGAATCATATCAAACAACTTCTCAGATAACAATGGCATTAAATTAGAAATCAACTACAGTAAAAACAATCACAAAAGTTCAAACAATTGGAGACTGAATAGCATACTATTAAACAATGAGTGGGTTATCAAAGAGATCAAAGAAGAAATAAAACACATCCTGGAAACAAATGACAATAAAAACACAAAAATCCAAAATCTTTGGGATGCAATAAAAGCAGTACTGAGAGGAAATTCATAGAATTACAGGCCTACCTCAAAAAAAAAAAAAAAACAAGAAAAACTGATAATAAGCCATCTTACTTTACAACTTGAAGAATTAGAAAGAGAGCAACAAGAAAAGCCCAGAGTGAGCAGAAGGAAGGAAATAATAAAGATCAAAGCAGAAATAAATGACATAGAGACAAAAAAAAACAATACAAAAGATCAATGAGGACTTGTATGCATGCAATGGACACAAGACACTGGGGGGTAGAGGAGGCTGGAGGAAGATCAAGGGGGGGAAAGGAGACAAATGTACTACTCTTTGTAATATTTTAAGCAATAATAATAAAATCAGTGAAACCAAGAGCTGGTTCTTTGAAAGGATAAACAAGATTGATGAATCTCTAGCCAGGCTCACCAAGAAGCAAAGAGAGAGGACCCAAATAAACGAAATCAGAAATGAAAGAGGCAAAATAACAATAGACCCCACAGAAATACAAAGAAATGTAAAAAAAATACTATGAGCAACTCTACTCCAACAAACTGGTCAACCTAGAAGAAATGGACATATTCCTAAAAAAAAAAATCCAACCTTCCAAAACTCAGCCAGGAGGAATAAAAAAATCTGAATAGTTTGATAACTATAGAGGAAATTGAAGCAGTAACCAAAAAATATTCCAAAAAACAAAAGCCCTGGACCACACGGCTTCACAGGGGAGTTTTATAAAACATTCAAAGAAGAAATGAAACTTATTTCCTCAGACTATTCCAAAAAATTCAAGAGGAAGGAGCACTTCCAAGCTCTTTCTATTAAACCAGCATTACCCTAATCCCAAAACCAGACAAAGAAAATACAAAGAAAGAGAATTACAGGCCAATATCCCTCATGAACATAGATGCCAAAATCCTCAACAAAATTCTAGCAAATTTAATCCAGCAATACATTAGAAAGATCATACACCATAATCAAGTGGGATTTATTCCGGGGATGCAAGGATGGTAAAATATCTGCAAATCAATAAATGTGATACACCATATAAACAAACTGAGAGATGAAAACCATATAATCATATCAATTAATGCAGAAAAAGCATTTGACAAAATCCAGCACCCTTTCTTTATAAAAACCCTCAGCAAGGTGGGAATAGAAGGATAATACCTCAACATAATAAAAGGCATATATGACAAACTCACAGTCAACATCAATGGGCAAAAACTAAAACCATTTACTCTAAGAACAGGAACAAGACAGGGATGCCCACTTTCGCCACTCCTGTTCTACATAGTACTGGAAGTGCTAGCCATAGCAATCAGACAAGAAGAAGAAATAAAAGGCATCCAAATTGGAAAAGAAGAAGTAAAACTGTCCTTATTCGCAGATGACATGATAATCTACGTAGAAAACCTCAAAGTCTCCATAAAAAAAAAAAAACTACTAGACTTAATAAATGAATCTGGCAATGTAGCAGGAGACAAAATTAACACCCAGAAGTCTATGGTTTTTCTATGTACCAATAATGAACTCACAGAAAGAGAAATTTAAAACGCAATCCCATTTACCATTGCAAATAAAAATTAAGATACCTAGGAATAAACTTAACCAAGGAGATAAAGGACCTGTACTCAGAAAATTTCAGAATGCTGAAAAAATTGATAAAGGAAGACATGAACAAATGGATAAATAAACCATGTTCATGGATTGGTAGAATCAACATCATTAAAATGTTCATACTACCCAAAGCAATCTATAAATTCAATGCAATCCCCATTAAAATACCAATGGCATACTTCAAAGACTTAGAACAAATTCTCCAAAAATTCATCTGGAATAAAAAAAATACCCCGAATAGGTACAGCAATCTCGAGAAAGAAGAACAATGTTGGAGGGATCACAATACCACATATCAAGCTATACTACAAAGCCTTTGTTCTCAAAACTGCTTGGTACTGGCACAAGAACAGACACATAGACCAATGGAACAGAATAGAGAACCCAGAAATTGACCCAAGCCATTATGCACAATTAATATTTGACAAAGGATGCAAGACCATACAATGGAGTCAAGACAGTCTCTTTAATAAATGGTGTTGGGAAAACTGGACAGATAAAACTTGCAAAAAATGAAACTACACTACCAACTTACCCCATACACAAAATTAAACTCGAAATGGATAAAAGACTTAAACATAAGATGGGAAACCATAAAAATCTTAGAAGAATCCATAGACAGCAAAATAGCAGATATTTGTCGTAGAAATATATTTAACGATACAGCTCCTAGGCCTAGAGCAATGGAAAGTAAAGAAAAAATAAACAAATGGGACTTCATCAAAATAAAAAGCTTCTACACAGTAAAAGAAACCATCAACAAAACAATGAGAAAGCCCACTTGTAAATATGGGAGAACATATTTACCAATGTTATCTCCAATGAGGGTTTAATATCCAACATTTACAGGGAACTCATACAACTTAACAAAAGGAAGATAAACTACCCAATCTAAAAATGGGCAAAAGAGGACATTCAGGAAGCCAAGAGACATATGAAAACATGCTCAAAGTCACTAATCATCCAAGAGATGCAAATCACAACAACAATGAGGTACCCCCTCATACCTGTCAGAATGACTATTATCAACAAATCAACAAAAGACAAGTGCTGCAGAGGATGCTGAGAAAAAGGAACCCTCGTGCACTGCTGGTGGAAATGCAGACTGGTGCAGCCACTGAGGAGATGAGTATGGCATTTCCTCAAAAAGTTAAAAATGGAACTGCCATTTGACCCAGTAATACCACTTCTAGGAGTATATCCCAACAAACCAGAAACACCAATCAGAAAGGATATATGCACCCCTATGTTCAAAGCAGCACAATTTACAATAGCTAAGATTTTGAAACAACCTAAATGCCCATCAGCAGATGAGTGGATTAGAAAACTGTGGTACATTTACACAATGGAATACTATCTAATCTAATAAAAGAGAAACATGGTAATTAGCATACGACCGCTATCCTTCCAATTGGTTAATCAGGGTGATATGCAAATTAACTGTCAGCCAAGATGGCGGCCGGCAGCCAGGCAGCTGGAAGCGAACATGAGGCTTGCTTGCTTCAGTGACAGAGGACTCCAACGTTCCCTGCCTGCCTTGCCGGCCTCTGAGCTGGCAGTTTGAAACTTTGTAACAAATATAGAAGCTAAACAAAACCCCAGAAACCAGCTTTCAGCCATACCGGGATCTCAGAGCTGGAGTTATACATGGTTTCAATTATAGAACCCAAACAAACCAGATACCTGCTTTCGGCAGCAGAAGCCTCAGAGCTAGAGCCAGAGCTAAAGCTGGCCCAGAATAAAAGAAAAAAAGGAGCGGTTGGGAGCTTCAGTCAACCGCCAGCTTGAAAGCAGCCCTCAGCCACTCACCCAGACTGGCCAGGCACCCCAGTGGGGACTCCACCCTGAAGGGTGTGTGACCAGCTGCAAACAGCCATCATCCCCTCATCCAGGCTGGCCAGGCACCCCAGTGGGGACCTCCACCCTGATCCAGGACACCCTTCAGGGCAAACCAGCCGGCCCCCAGGACTCTATCCTATATAGTAAAAGGGTTATATGCCTCCCAGCACCGGGATCAGCGGAGCCGCGAGGCCTCCTGGCACCAGATCAGCGTGACAGGGGGCAGCACCCAAACCCCCTGATCGCCCTGTGGCTCTGTGTGTGACAGGGGCGGGGCCACAACCTCCCTATCTGCCCTGCTCTGTTCATGACAGGGTGAGGCGCCCCAACCCCCTGATCAGCCCTAGTCTGTGCCTGATAGGGGGGAGCTCCCCAACCCCCTGATCCCCCTGCGGCTCTGTCTGTGACAGGGTGCGGCGCCCCAACCCCCCCCCCCCACAGGCCCTGCTCTGTGTGTGACAGGGTAGAGCCATAACCTCCCCATCGGCCCTGCCCTGAGTGTAAGAGTGGTGGCGCCCCAACC
>NW_005871050.1:32095884-32096995 GCF_000147115.1 Myotis lucifugus | reverse complement strand
AGTGACAGGGGGGGAGCTTCTCCAACCCCCTGATCGGCCCTGCTCTGTGCATGACAAGGGGCTGCGCCCAACCCCCTGATTGGCCCTGCTCTGTGCGTGACAGGGGGTGGCGCCGCAACCTCCCCATCAACCCTGCCTTAAGTGTGACAGGGGGCGGTGCCCCAACCCCCCAATCGGCCCTACCCTGAGCGTGACTGAGGGTGGCATCGCAACCTCCCAATCTGCCCTGCTCTGTGCATGACAGGGGGGCGGTGCCCCAACTCCCCAATCAGCCCTACTCTGAGCCCGACCAGGGGCTGCACCTAGGGATTGGGCCTGCCCTCTGCCACCCGGGAGCAGGCCTAAGCCAGCAGGTCATTATCTCCCGAGGGGTCCCAGACTGTGAGAGGGCACAGGCCGGGCTGAGGGACTCCCCCTTCTTCCCCGAGTGCACAAATTTTTGTGCACCGGACCTCTAGTCCTATATAATAAAGAGGTATTATGCAAATTGATCATCACTGCAACACACAGGATGGCCACCCCATGTGGACAGAAGATGACCTGCAGCCCTAACCAGTTTGGCTCAGTGGATAGAGTATCAGCCTGCAGACTGAAAGGTCCCAGGTTCGATTCTGGTCAAGGGCATGTACCTTGGTTGCGGGCACATCCCCAGTAGGAGGTGTGCAGGAGGCAGCTGGTAGATGTTTCTCTCTCATTGATGTTTCTAACTCTCTGTCCCTCTTCCTTTCTCTCTGTAAAAAATCAATAAAATATATTTTTTTAACAAGAGATGGCCCGCAGAAAAGGGCAGTTGGGAGGGACCAAGCCGGCAGGGAAGGGAAGTTAGGGGCAATGGGGCCAACAGGAGAGGGCTGTTAGTGGCACCAGGTTGGCAAGGTAGGGAAGTTAGGGATAACCAAGATGGCAGGGGAGGGCAGTTAGGGGCAACTAGGCTGGCATGGGAGGGAAGTTGGGAGTGACAAGGCCTGCAGGGGAGGGCAGTTGGGGACAACCAGGTTGTCAGGGGAGGGCAGATAGGAACAATCAGGCTGAGAAGGGAGGGCAGTTAAGGGCGATGAGGACTGCAGGGGAGGGCAGTTTGAGGCTACCAGGCTGGCAGAGGAGGCAGTTA
>NW_005871050.1:32078917-32088862 GCF_000147115.1 Myotis lucifugus | reverse complement strand
CAAGGGAGGGAATTTATGGGTGACCAGTCCAGCAGGGGAAGGCAGTTGGGGGCAACCAGACCTACAGAGGAGGGCAGTTGGTGATGACCAGGCCAGCAGGGGACAGCAGTTGGAGGGGACCAGGCCAGCAACAGAGGGCAGTTGGGGGCAACCATGCCTGCAGGGGAGGGCAGTTGGGGGGAACCAAGTCTGCATGGTAGGGCTGTTGGGAGGGACAAGACCTGCAAGGGAGGGCAGTTGGAGGCAACCAGGCCTGCAGGGGAGGGCATTTGGGGCAACCATGCCTGCAGGGGAGGGCAGTTGAGGGCGACCAGGCCGGCAAGAGGACAGCAGTTGGAGGGGACCAGGCCAGCAGCAGAGGGCAGTTGGGGACAACCATGCCTGCAGGGGAGGGCAGTTGGGGGTGACCTGGCTGGCAATGGAGGACAGTTAGGGGTAATAAGGCAAGCAGGGGACGGCAGTTTGGGACAGCCAGGTCTGCAGGGAGGAGAGTTAGGTGTGACCAGCCTGGCAGGTGAGGGCAGTTAGAGGTGACCAGGCTGGCAGGGGAGGGCAGTTAGGTAGGCTGGCAAGTGAGGGATTTTAGGGGTGACTGGGACAACAGGGGAGGGCAGTTTTGATTGGCCAGGCCTCCAGGGAAGGACAGTTAGGGGCAACCAGGCCTGCAGTGGAGGGCAATTGAGGGGGATTAGCCCGGCAGGGAGGGCTGTTGGGGGTGACCAGGACGGCAGGGGAGGGCAGTTAGAGGCAACCAGGCTGGCAAGGGAGGGAAGTTTGGGGCAATCTGGCCGGCAGGGAAAGAGTTAGGTGTGGATCAGGCTTGCCTGGGAGTGGTTAGGCGGTGATCAGTTTGGCAGCCAGTAGAGGTTAGGGGCAATCAGGCAGGCAGGCGAGCAGTTGGGAGCCAGCCGTCCTGGATTGTGAGATGGATGTCCGATTGCCCATTTAGGACCGATTCCACCATGATCAGGCCTAACAGGGCAGTCAGACATCCCTCGAGGGGTGCCAGATTGGAGATGGTGCAGGCTGGGCTGAGGGACACACCCCCCTCCCCCGTGCATGAATTTTGTTCACAGGATCTCTAATGCTGCTATAGAAAAGAAGGAATTCTTACCATTTGCAGCAGCATGGATGGAACTGGAGAGCATTATGCTAAGTGAAATAAGCCACTCAGTGAAAGAAAAATACCACATGATCTCACTCATTTATGGATAATAAAGTACATTATCACATGATGAACAAAAGATAGATACAGAGGCACAGAAGCATTGAACAAACTGTCAAATTACAGCAGGAAGGCTGGGGAGGGTTGTGGGAGAGGAGGTAAGAGATCAACTGAAGGACTTGTATGCTTGCATATAAGTATAACCAATGGACGCAAGACCCTGGGGTGGTAGGGTGAGGGCATGTGCCGAGGGGGTAAAGGAGGCCGGGGAAAGGACAATAGGGAAAAAGGAGACATATGCACTACTGTTTGTAATACTTTAAACAATAAAATAAAATTTTAAAAATTAAAATTAAAAATAAATACTGATCTATTTTTGGAAAAGCAGAATAAAATATAAAGGAAACAGTCTAGAGTTTGGTTAGTGAAACTAATTAAGCAATTAGTAGAAGAAGAAAGCAAGCAAGGAGAAGAAAAACAAAATAAATAAATAAATAAATAAATAAATAAATAGGCTAGCAAAGAAAGAGAAAAGAGAAGGGTGCATGGCCTTGGAGTAGGGAAGAGGAAACTAGATATATGAGTAAACCAACAGAGACTGCTATATTAGTAAAGCATCAAAAAGCAAATAAAAAAATCAGTTTTTATCAAGGAGTAAAAAGAAAGGAGAGAGAAACACTAAAGCAGGAACAGGAGAAGGGAAACAGGATGACAAAGGAAGAAGTGAGGAAGAAAAGGTTAGCAAAAAGGAAAAAGTGAGATAAAGGAAAATAATGATAAAATTAAAAATAGAATGTAGAACATTAATCAAAAAATAAAAAATTAAATAATAATAATAATTAAAAGTATTATTTTTTCTTTCCCTTTCTTTCTTAAGTAAAGGACAAAAAATAAAAAAGTGAAGTAGTGAAGTGACATTTGCTTCAGCTGAGTTTTAATGTCCCATGGGGGCTGGATTAAGACCCCTCTCTACTGTTCTCTCTGGCACTTCTCAGTTTCCTGTCAGGTAGTCAGTACCTTGTTGAAGTTCCCAGCTATCTACTGCTCCTCTGTATCTGTCTCCACAGGCTTGCATTTAGGCCAGGGGGACCAATCTGCCCGCTTTGTCTGCCTGCTTTCAGTTGTATTTACACAAGCGTCTATTTGTGACACGGGCCCTAGGTGGCGGTGTTGCTGTATTAGTTTCCCAGGCCGCTAGGAGGAGTTAGCTCTTCTGGGGGGAAATGACTGTTCAGGGTTAGAGGGACCAGACTGTGGAACTTGACTGAGTCTTCCTCTCAAGTCGGTGCCTTGGCCGAAACTTCCTCTGAGGGTTCTGAGGAATTGTTGAATTTCAGGCTGCCTTTCTGGGTGCAGCCTCCCACGGCTGTGGGCTTAGGTCCAGAGTCCTCCACTGTCAGCAGCCCTGTGGACCCCTTCCCACAGTCAAGTGTTACTTGTGTCCCCAAGGAACACGGACTTGGTGCAGTGCAGTTTCCTTCTGACCCTCTAGTCCAGGTAGTCACACGTTTCTATCTTCAGCCCAGACCCCTGATCCCACCTCTCTCCAGGCGTCCGTCTTCTGTCCTTTCAGGCCACGGATTGTCTCTCCAGCTGTGATTAATTCGCTAATTCTGCATGGATGTTACTCGATTGAGTTGTTTCTTCTATCTGTTCTGTGAGAAGGTGCAGGATATGTCCGCCTATTCAGCCACCATTTTGTCTCCCCATGGACAAACTTTTTAGGAGCCCACAGCTGGGGAGGCTGGAGTCTGTGTTCATGGGTTCACAGCCAAGGCAGCTGGTCCCTGGCTGGTGTGGTTTTAGGGTCCCGGGTGGTGTCTGAGGTCTCCCCTGGTGGAGGTGAGGCTGGGCCCCCGTCACAGCCACTCTCCCTTTCAAGATGGCGTGGCCTCTGCAGCAGAACCAGCCACCCTGGGAGAGATTGCAGTAGTAGTAGAGGCCACCTGGGTAAGGGAGCCTGGTCCACTAGCCCCCAAAAGTTCTGCAGAATATAACTGTCCCTCACTCACATACACACATGCCCCACACATGCACGTACTCCCCTTTAGTTCCCTCACTCACACTCTCTTCCTCACTGCTGTCCTCTTGGCCACCATTTTGGATTCCCCTTCCTGACCCTTGAGGAAAACATAGCTAAAATATTATGGTTGGATGCCCGACTGGTGTTGCTCAGTGGTTTGAGTGTCAACCTATATACCAGGAGGTCACAGTTCGATTCCCATTCAGGGTACATACCCAAGTTGTGGGGGGCATGCAGAAGGCAGCCAATCAATGATTCTCTCTCAGCATTGATGTTTCTATCTCCTTCTCCCTTCCTTTCAAATCAATAAAAATATATTTTAAAATATTATGGTTGGAGAACTGAAAATTACTCGAAAGTGGCAATTCAAGGTTTGTCTTTTTCTTTTTTTTCTATTATGACAGTTACCGATTTTTATTGTCTCAGGCAGAACAGCAAAAAATAATACTCTGAGAATGTTATACAGTTTACATAGATGATGTAATACAGATTTGACAGGCTTATTATCTTTCGGACAGTGGATTTTTCTCTCTTCTTGGAATTTGGGAGTGGCCACATGCATACCCAGTTAATGGATTTTTAAAACCCTAGGAGGTAAATACTTTTTATGTCAACAATGGGCAGAGGATAAACCCATATACTAGAAAGGCGAGTCCATTGCTATGCTTCACAGAGTTCAGGAAGCAGGTGAACCAGGATAGATCTCAGGTCCACCTGACACCCACGAGCATGTCTGGGGAAAGGGTCATGTGAGTAGACACAGGGAGTGGAGTTAAATACTGCCCTGGCAGGCCGGTTAAGGCAGGTGGCAAGTCTAGATACTCCCTGCTCTCTTGCTGAGGCTTCAGAAATCCTAATCACAGGCAAGGGACAGAGGTAGGCTGGAGTTCAGCCAGAGAAGGGCTTTTCCCTCTGGGCCTTTGGAAACTCTGGGGAGACCAAAGAGACAGCACAAAGATCCCCGAAGTCCTCACCTGTAGGAGACCTCGCTCTACAGGACCCAGGCAAAGCCTCCCTGAACACAGTCCCACGACCCTGAAGTACTCAGGCCTAGGACAAGATATTTGGGCATTGTGTTTTGGCCTAGGATTACCAGCCTTCTACTCTGTTCTATCAGGCCATAGACATGTGTTTCCAGGTCAATTTCAAGCCATACAGGCTTTGGATGTGCTGAATTAAATGGCAAATGCTTTCTGCTCTCCCCATCACTGCCCCTGACACAAAAGCACAGTAGAGCCTGTGTCCACATTTAAGCATAAATCCCATGCTTGATATTCTGTCCTGGTTTTTCCCAAGTAGCTATTGGAGTGAAATGCTCAGCCTGGACTCCAAGGGAATTCAAAAGTTTCTAAGTTAATAACCCACTTCAGAGGAGGCTCCTTTGACCAGGGCTTATTCAAGAATTCACCTTGAGAATGGCCAGTGGGTAGGTCCTCCACTGCTAATTGCTAGGAGCTTGGAGCTACTATGGAATTTCCTAGCTTGATCCTTGCCTTCCTCCACTCTTTTTTCATATCCAAGCAGGACTGTATCCCCTTACCTAGGCTTGGGAACCCACTGAATCCTATATGTTTATCACCTATAGGAATTTCTCAAGTGCCCCCCCCCTACTCAATAAAAGTAAGATGCAGGCACTCCTAATCTGGTCTCTACACCTGTTCACCTTCCCAGCCATCTATTCATAGGAAAGGTAATCTAGCATAGGAGTCAAGCATGCATTTGATTCCTGGTTAGGTTACTTACTAGTTATGTGATCTTGGGTAGTAGTTAACCCACCCTCTCTGAGCCTCACTCTGCTCAACAAAAAGAATTATGTCGGTCCATCTTGGAAGGAAAATATAGAGGCAAAAGGTAAAGACTACACATACATGTATAACATTCACAGCAAAGTGCCTGCTACATAGAATTGTAAAGTGCTCTGTAACAAATTAGTACTATGGTGATTTGTATAGTGGTAGAGACTGGAAGGTGAGGGTGGATAAGATGTGGCCCCTGACCTCTGTGACATTACAGTCAGAGAGCTCTCACATGCATACTCCCTAATGACTACAAAGAGAAAGCTTCCCCTGATCAAGACCATAATACGGGCATCGTGGGGGTTCAGGGAGAAGGAAGAGAAAGAAGCAGGGAATTCACCATATGCCTTCACTTGGCACACTACATATGTTCTCTCATTCAGTCCTAATCATATCCCTTCAGAATGTCAGGATGTTGTAAATAGTGTGTCCATTTTACATCTCAAGACAGAAGGGAGAAGTCACTGCAGGCTGGCATGGGCAAGTGATCTTCACAGAAGAGGTAGGATTTGAGCCAAGCCTGGAAAGGTGAATAGGATTCAGATAGAATGAGGGTGAATAAGGGTGGCGGGGGAAGACAAGATTTCATGAGAATGAGGAGGAACATCTTGCTAACAAAGCCCTGAGTAGGCTTTGCAGTGGTAGTAGAGGCCAAGTGAGTGTTTGTAATTGAAGGATCCTATGTACTGGGTCAGTGAGATAACAAGATATTTTCCAGTTGCTCCCTAGCGACCTCCCATTACAACTCAGAGCAGCATTATTTTTGCAGCTTCACTAAGGCTCAAGAAGGAAGAGTCATCTTCCCTTATCTCTCTGACAGCACTAAGAAAACAGATGGAACCAAAGTAGCCAGGAGAGCATGTCCACACAGCCATTCTACTTAGCAGGCACTTAGCTGCGAACCTCACCGCTACCACTCCAATTGCTTGAGGGCATAAATCTCAGGACTGAGAATAAGTACTGCCACGGTTCCTTGGGCACTGTGTGTCATTATCGCACTGAATCCTCACAACAGTCTTGTAGGACCTCTTCTACGGAGGAGGAAACTGAGGTCCAGAGAGTTCAAGTGACTTACTGAAGGCACTGCACCTAGTAAGAGGCACGGCACACCTAGGGTTTGAATCCAAGTCTAATCCAACTCCAAAACCTATGCCCTCAATGCTTGCTATAGAGCCTAGTCCCACTAGATCACAGCAGTTATTGGACCCACACAGACATTCTCAACATCTTGTATCTCTTTTCCCCATTAATGCAGCCCAGTAACACTATTTGTCTCCAGAAAACGAAGGTAACAACTTCTAAGGCAGCAAATCATGAGAAACTTTGGTGCACTCTCATTTCCCACTACCCTTGGTGATCTTCAAACCCCCAAGCACCAAGAGATGTCATTATTCTATCCCCAGATCTTTTCCCTAGAATGGTGTCCACACTGATTTTGCCTGTTGTCCACTACAATTATTCAGAGGGCCCCTTTTACTCTCAAAAGTGTCTGCATTAATTGGACAAGAAATTATATGCTCATGCTACCTACAGAGAGGCAAAGAAGCCTCACACATCAGGTCCTTTTGTCATTCTAACACATGTAATAGGAAATAACCCGCAGCTCCGCTGAATGAGAGTGGGGTTTGACCTTCTGGGAGAAATAGCCAGCCTCTTCTTGAGGAGGGAGTAAGGAATAAATAAACTGGAAAGCTGACTGTGAGGGGATTCCGAGTACAATCAAGTGTTTTGGAGTTGGAATGGTCAGGAACAGGGGTAGAGAAATGCCTGGAAAGCAGAACCTGTAATTATTATCTAGAACAATTTTTGGTCTAAGGACAATTTTACATATCTAAAAATTAGTAAGAACCCAAAAAACTTTTATGAGGGCTATATCTGCCCGTCATTACTATAGAAAATATTAGAATGAAAAGTTTAATAAATTTATTTTAAAACACAATAAAAAACCATTACATCATGTTAACATAAACTCCAAATACATATAAAAATATTTCTTTTCTAAGAGTACATAGGAGATTAACATTGTTTCAGATATTTGAAAATCTTATATCTGGCCTAAGAGAAGACAAATAAATTCTTATACTAGTATAGGCCTTTGCATTTTATCTGCTGCCACAGATAAAATTGCATTACTTGGACAAGAAATTATATGCTCACCCTACCAAGGGAACCCTCATGATGCCTGCATTATGGTCTTGATCAGAGGAAGCCTTCTCTTGGTAGGGTGAGCATATAATTTCTTCTGGAAACTTCCACAATACACTTGTGAGAGAATGGCACTGCAAAAGGTAAATGTCACCATAAGAAAAATATCCCCCAAAGGGCTAACCTAGAAAAATAACGACCAGGAATGACCATTTAGGAAAACCATAAATGCAACAGGGTTACAGAAAATTCATGTTTTTTCCCCATGAAATAAATATATACAATATAAGTGTGAGGATAGAGTTGATAATATTTTGTCCACAGTAAAAATGCCCTAAATGTTGGCAGAATACCAGAAGACCAAATACTGGATTAGATCCCACTTTTTCAGTTACTGTACATTTCTTTTTGTAACAAGTAAGGTGGCTCTGAAAAGAGCCTTTGGGTTGCGATGTTCAGATGCTCAGGTGGTGCCAAGGCAGCTCATCTGTGTAGCTGGTACCGGAGGACAGCCCTGGTGCCCTGCGACAAGGCATGCCTGCCGAGTTGATGGGGCAGGAGCAGGCGCACGGCTGTCTGGATGTCTCTGGAGGTCAAGGTGGCGCGGTTGTTGGAGCGGACCAGGAGCTTGGCCTCCTCGCCGATGCGCTCAAAGACGTCCTTCACTAACGAATCCAGGACGCTCACGGCTCGCTGCGACAGGCTCAGGTCCGCATGAACCTTACGCAGAACCTTGGGGAAATAGGCAGCAAAACTGTCGTAGGTGGGGCGGCGGCGGCGGCGGCGGCGGCGGCCTCTAGGCTCCGAGGTGGCCGGCGGATCTTCAGTGAGCTCGCTAGTGCTCAGCAGTTCCTCAGAACTTTCAGAGGAAAGCTCGGCCATGGCGCCGACGACAACTTCTTCAGAACCCTCAGAGGAAAGCTCGACTATGGCGCCAACTTCTTCAGAAACCACAGAGGCAGGCTTGGCCATGGCGTCGATGACATCTTCTTCAGAAACCACAGAGGCAGGCTCGGCCATGGCGACGACGACACCTTCTTCAGAAACCACAGAGGCAGGCTCGGCCATGGCGTCGATGACATCTTCTTCAGAAACCTCAGAGGCAGGCTCGGCCATGGCGACGACGACACCTTCTTCAGAAACCTCAGAGGCAGGCTCGGCCATGGCGACGACGACACCTTCTTCAGAAACCACAGAGGCAGGCTCGGCCATGGCGACGACGACACCTTCTTCAGAAACCACAGAGGGAGGCTCGGCCACGACGACACCTTCTTCAGAAACCAGAACCCTCAGAGGAAAGCTCGACTATGACATCTTCTTCAGAAACCTCAGAGGCAGGCTCGGCCATGGCGACGACGACACCTTCTTCAGAAACCTCAGAGGCAGGCTCGGCCATGGCGACGACGACACCTTCTTCAGAAACCACAGAGGCAGGCTCGGCCATGGCGTCGATGACATCTTCTTCAGAAACCACAGAGGCAGGCTCGGCCATGGCGACGGCGACACCTTCTTCAGAAACCACAGAGGCAGGCTCGGCCATGGCGACGGCGACACCTTCTTCAGAAACCACAGAGGCAGGCTTGGCCATGGCGTCGACGACATCTTCTTCAGAAACCACAGAGGCAGGCTCGGCCATGGCGACGACGACACCTTCTTCAAAAACCACAGAGGCAGGCTCGGCCATGGCGCCAACTTCTTCAGAAACCTCAGAGGCAGGCTCGGCCATGGCGACGACATCTTCTTCAGAAACCACAGAGGCAGGCTCGGCCATGGCGACGACGACACCTTCTTCAAAAACCACAGAGGCAGGCTCGGCCATGGCGCCAACTTCTTCAGAAACCTCAGAGGCAGGCTCGGCCATGGCGACGACATCTTCTTCAAAACCCTCAAAGGAAAGCTCGATCATGGCGCCGATTTCCTGTGAACCCTCAGAGACAAGCTCGGCAATGGCGTCGACTTCAGAACCCTCAGAGGAAAGCTCGATCATGGCGCCGATTTCCTGTGAACCCTCAGAGACAAGCTCGGTCATGGCGCCGACTTCAGAACCCTCAGAGGAAAGCTCGATCATGGCGCCGACATCCTGTGAACCCTCAGAGACAAGCTCGGCAATGGCGTCGACTTCAGAACCCTCAGAGGAAAGCTCGATCATGGCGCCGATTTCCTGTGAACCCTCAGAGACAAGCTCGGCCATGGCGTCGACTTCTTCAGAAGCCTCAGAGGCAAGCTCGACCATGGCGCCGACATCCTGTGAACCCTCAGAGGCAGGCTCGACCAAGGTACCGACAAATTCCACAGAATCTTGAGAGGAAGGCTCGGCCATGGCGCCGACTTCCAGAGAACCCTCAATGGAAGGCTCTGCCAAGATACCGACAAATTCAACAGAATCTTCAGAGGACGAGTCGCCCATGTTGAAAGCAGCTTCCCCCAAGCCTGTGAAGAAGTACAATGGCGACTGCTGAGGGGGACGGTGCCCTTTTTATTGCCGCTGCATTCCCCAATCAAATAGTGATAGGCTCTGCCTACCAGCATTTCATCCAATCAGATATGGAGCATCAGGGGCAATCTCCATATCTGATTGGATGAAATGCTGGTAGGCGGAGCCCCTGATGCTCCATATCTGATTGGATGAAATGCTGGTAGGCGGAGCCCCTTGATGCTCCATATCTGATTGGATGAATGCTGGTAAGGGGAGCTCTCAATGAGGGCGGGAGGGGGTGCCCCAAAACCCTGGGTCCCAACCGCCAGCCCCGGGTCCCCCCTTGCGGAAGGCCCCGGAATGAGGGCGGAAGGGGGGTGCCAAACCCCGGGGTCCCACC
>NW_005871050.1:32046415-32073915 GCF_000147115.1 Myotis lucifugus | reverse complement strand
TGGGTGGATGTTATTCCATTCAGCTGTTTCTTCTATCTGCTCTGTGAGACGGTGCAGGACCCATTTGCCTATTCGGCCACCAACTTGTCTCCCCATGGACAAATGTTTTAGGAGCCTGCGGTCAGGGAGGTTGGAGTCTCGGTGTTCCTGGGTTCGCAGCCGAAGCAGCTGGTCCCTCGCTGGTGTGGCTGTAGAGTCCTGGGTGGTGTCCAAGATCTCCAAGACTGCTTGTATTTACTTTAATAAGGATATATGTATATATTTACTTTAATAAGAATATATGTATATTCTTATTTAGCAAAGCTTCCCAAATAATATTTCAAGCATATTAAATAGGCTTAATTAGCTTAAAAGCTTAGGAGAGAAAATGAATCCTTAAGATATCCCAGGGCCCATTTGAATAGCTCAAAGTAATTTCTCTGTTAAAAGAAAAGTCTTTTGAAATTTAAACCTCACACGGGTGAAGGTGAGGCTGGGCCCCAGTCACAGCTGCTCTCCCCTTCAAGATGGCATGGCCTCTAAGGCAGATCTGGCCACCCCCAGAGAGATTTCAGCAGTAGCAGAGGTTGCCCAGCCAGGGGAGCCTGGTCCACCAGTACCCAATAGTCCTGCGGAATATAACTGTCCCTCACTCACAAATACACACACGCCTCAGACGTCCACACACTCCCCTTTTGCTCTTTCACTCACTCACACTATCTCCCTCACTGCCGTCTTGTCAGCCACCATCTTGGATCCTCTCCACCCTCATTTTCATTAAAGAGCCAGATTAAGACCAATTTATTTACTGTATTAAGTTTAGTTTCAATTTGGCCTGATTGTTTTCATAAACACAATAAGAATAGTAATTGATTATATAGGCTTTTACAAACCTGCTTTGCTGGAATCTCATGATTGAGCTTTAATTAACCCCTTCAGGTATAGAAGCGGAGCCACCCAGTTACCATCAGGTTTGCCTGCAGTACCTATAGACTTGGGTGCATTCCTAAATTTCTTGAGGTCCCCAATGATGGCAACCTTTATTCCTTACCTGGAAAGATTGCCATGAACCATATGATCAAGGAAGGTACCAGGCCATTTCTTGCCAGTGGCTTTTGATTGTTTCAATAAATTTTGATAATGCTTTCTGGTGGCACCCAAAATCCAGGTGCACCCTTTTCAGACATGACATTCCAGTCAAATATTTGGTTAATAAAACCATAATTGGAAGCTTGTCTTATTGAATTCATGCAAAGAAACATATTGCCATGACTCATTCATTAAGAATTGTCAAATTCTGCCCTAGTTGGTTTGGCTCAGTGGATAGAGTGTTGGCCTGGTGGGTCCCAGGTTTGATTCCAGTCAAGGGCATGTACCTTGGTTTCAGGTCCTCCCTGGCCCAGGCCCTGGTCAGGGTTCATGCAGGAGGCAGCCAATCGATGTGTTTCTCTCACATAGATGTTTCTCTCTGTCTTTCCCTCTCTCTTCCACTCTCCCTAAAAATCAATGGGAAGATACCCTTGGTCAATGATTAACAGAGAGGGGGAGAGAGAGAGAGAGAGAGAGAGAGACAGAGAGAATTGCCAAATTCTGAAGGGATAAGGTATGGAGAAAAATATAAAAGCTTCCATATTGCTTATGAAGGTATAATTTACCAAATTGTTCTAGGGAAATAAAAACAAGCTTCTATCTTACTAATAAAACTCTAGGTGGTCCTCACGCTGTCACGCTGTGATACCCTCATGCTGTCACAAGATGGCTGTGCACACAGTGGAGGCAGGACCCCCAGCTCTGGCCTACTCTGGAGCAATCCATTGAGGAGCCCCGGATGGGTGGGCAGGCCCTATGTCTTTAGGGTGATCAATCATGAGGTTCCCACACTGTGAGAGGGCACAGACCAGGCTGGGGCACCCCGCCCAAGTGCATGAATTTCATCCACCGGGCCTCTAGTATATCCTAAAGAAAGATTTCCATATAACTAATCTTTTGTTTGTCTTGATTATTTGTTAGCATTTTATCTTTTCAGTCCTTCTTTAGAGTTCTATAAATTTTTACTTATTTTAAAGAGATGACCTGCTTAAAAAACTGTAATTTAAGGTAAGTTAGAGTCCTTGTTATGAATCTTTTCAAGACTTAACTAATATATTTTTAAATGCATCAGAGAAAAACAATGACTTTCTGTAAATGACAAACTTAAATGACATGATTATAGACTTGACCATGAAAAAATTGACAAAGAACCTTGCTTTGCTGTAAGATATAACATTCCAAGCTAACAATTTTTGGTAAGTAATAATTATGAAAGGACATAAAAGAACAATATAAAGTTTCTATTCCTAGATTTAATGTAGAATTTTAAAATATATATAAAGAAGAAACAATATGAAAGATTTTAAAACATTGCACATGGCTCATTAGAAATGAATATTGAGCACTGGAAATAATTAATAAACATCCCAATGTGTGGATTACAAACATTTGAAGCACTATTGCCAGATGCTTCCATAGGGAACTATTATTCTAGGCTTGTCCAGTGTCATTGACAGGATCTCTGTGACTCCTGAGAATTTCCTGTTTGAAATTGGCTCTGAATCTTTGCAAGTTCCTTTCTAGAGCAGACTGAAATTTCTCTAATGCAGTAGGTCCTCAGGTTACATCTGAGATCCACTCCTACGGCACAATGAAATGTGATTTTCACTGTAAGTCGGAACCCACCTACATAAGCACCTATGTCACTCACATGGAGCACATACACAGCAGTAATGAAGTGAAACAGTAAGAAAATAAATAAAAGAAAGATAACAATTTCTGACCTTTACTTGTGGTAAATAAATAATCAAAAACATAAAGCACATATGTGCATACATTGAAATGAGGGAACTTTTTTAAAATAAATACTGTAAATGGGAGATGGAGATGTAACCATAAAACGACGTATGTTGAGTTCAACATAACCTGAGGACTGCTTGTATTTACTTTAATAAGAATATATGTATATTCTTATTTAGCAAAGCTTCCCATATAATATTTCAAGCATATTAAATAGACTTAATTAGCTTAAAAGCTTAGGAGAGAGAATGAATCCTTAAGATATCCCAGGGCCCATTTGAATAGCTCAAAGTAATTTCTCTGTTAAAAGAAAAGTTTTGAAATTTAAACCTTGGGAAAGTTGTCAAATATATTTAACCATAATATTATATTTTAAGTCTTTGTAAATCTAGGTAAAACAAATGTACAGCTTTATAGTAACAACTTTAAAGGATATTGATTAAAATTAAACCAGTTTTGATATTAAATATTTTGTCTAGAACATAGGATTTTACTTAAGTTATATAAGTATTTAATTTCTGTAGGCCAATAAAACATTATATCCTAATGGCGCCATCCGGAGACAGAAAACACATTACATATAATATAGAGACAAATACATGAAGACCATAAACATGATTTAAATCATTAATTTTTGTAAAGAAGACATAAGATTTTTCCTTTGCTTTTGATGATTTTTAAGAAGGCTAGAAAAGGGAAGAGGAGTTTCTAAATAGCAAGCAAGAAGACTTGTTGAGACTTTCAATGGTAGTGTCAAGGATACTGAATGAGTGGCTCTAATTTAAGGGTTTAAGCGACAGGACAGAGCCTGGGCAGGGTTGCTTTGGGTCACTGAAAAGTCAGAAACCCTGGTGACAAAAAATATGACAATGTCAATAGTGGGGTTGTTAGAAATACTAGGAGAGAAGAGGTCTCTTCCGACGTCAGGGGTGATTAGGTCCTGACTCACTGGACCCCATCGCCCAGGTGTTGTCTGGGGATGGTCATGTGGTGAGTGACACATGTCCAGAGGGCAGGTTTACCTTACATTTCCACATTGAGATGAATCTTGATGAAGGACTTATTCCACAGATGGACAGGTAGGTTTCTCCCACCCTGACAAGGACAAGAGAAAGTGTAATGAAAGCAACTCTAGATTCATCAGAGAGAAATTAGGTGGAGGAAGGGGACTGGAGCCTGACTAGGGTCTTTCTTCAAATTTAAAACTTTTACAAACCTTCTTACAACTTTCAGAAATAAAGTTTTAGAACTCACTTTCTTTTTTCTTCAAAATGCATCTCCATGCCTCATGCCTTCTATCATTAAATCTATATAATTTTCCAATTTAATTTGAAGTTTTAATTCCTAAGAACCTTAATTTTCCAATGATAACCAAAAAAATAAACAACCAGCATTTTTTGGAATGACATTTTTGAACACACGTTAAACACACTTTCAACAAAGCACAAGACATTACATTAACAGTTCCAAATTTACTTGATAGATTTTCTGTAACAAAAGCTAAAATCGAGTGAACTTAAAACTTGTTGAAATATTTATATATTTATCATTTAACCCAGCAATGCTCCACAGATTTTAAGTTTCCAAAGACTTTGGAAAATTATGTATAGGCCTATGAGGCTGGAGAAAAGGCAGGGTGAGGGTAGGGAGAAGAGGAGCAGGTCCCGTAGCCTGTTCCCAGGATTGCAGTTCCCAGGCTTCCAGCCGCTTGGATTTGAAACTGCCACATATTTTCCTTTGAGATAACATGTTAAGGTTTGGGCTATAATAAGTTCTGCTTCTGATAGTAGCAGGACTGTTAAGTGTTTGCAGTTTTGTAGTTAAAAAAAGGGTTAAATGGCAGCTGCTTGCCCTTGGGGGCGGTGAGAAGGCTAAATTAGGAGTTTCTCATAGTTTTAGGGACCTGGAGGTGGAGGCATAAAGGATACAACAGGAGGAGCAGAGTTTGGAGTAGTGATGGAGCTCAAAGAAGGCCTGAATATAGGTAATCTCACACCATTTACCTAGGCAGTGGCAGTATAAATCCAATTGGAGAATGGCATTATAATTTAGGGTGTCCTTCTGGTGCCAGATATCCTGATTGTCTAATTTATATTGTGGCCATGCTGTATTACAATAGAAAATGAAGCATTTACTAGGGTAGGGCTAATTTCATCTGGTAAATGGAAGGCCTTAAGATTCTTTAAAAGGCAGGCCAGAGGTGAATCCTTGGGACAGGTTGAGATTGAATTGCCCATGGTGTTACTGCCATAAGGGTATTTGCAGGAGAGTTGCCAAATAAGAGGGAGAAACTAATGGCCAGTGTCCTAGCCTGGTTGCAGGCCCCCTTCCTTGTGCTGAGGCTTATTCTAGGAGGCTTTACTCAGTGACTAGAAGACTCAGTTTGGGACTCAGCTTTCCCCCCAGTGGCTAGGGATAAAGAGGGGCACCCCCCTCCCGCTATTTATTCCTTAGTAAACTGCTGGTCAGACCCAGCCCTAGGATTCCTTGTTCCTTGTGCCTACTGTGACAGGACCAGCCTGCAAATGAGCTATCTGCCCCCTGAAACGCCAGATTGGCAATGCTGAGACACATAGTCCCCAAAATAAAATGCTACAGGGTGTTTTGGGCCAGGGTTTGGGCGAGTGTGTGCTTTTTCATAGTGTGCCTCCATTGCTTGGACATTTGCTGGAGACCTGCAGGCTGCCTAGAGCAATCTTGCCTGTTCTAAGCCCTGTTTATCCTGTCACAGGAGTCTTCTAGCAGCTGCTTCCCTAGAGGCTTTTTAAGTGACTGATTCATGCCTGCAGGTGGTGGCCTTGTGGGGAGCTGAGAGTCTCGGTCCCTAGTGCCCTCTTCCCAAAAATAAACTGTGAGAATAAACAAGTAATTTTTTTTATTAAATCTTTATTGTTCAGATTATTACATTTGTTCCTCTTTTTTCCCCCCATAACTCCCCTCCTTCCAGCTCCCACCCCACCCTCCGCCCTCACTCCCCACCCACTGTCCTCATCCATAGGTGCACGATTTTTGTCCAGTCTCTTCCCGCATCTCCCACACCCCTTTTCCCCCAAAGAATAGTTAGTCCATTCCCTTTCTATGTCCCTGATTCTATTATAATCACCAGTTCATTCTGTACATCAGGTTATTTATTCACTTGATTCTTAGATTCATTTGTTGATAGATGCATATTTGTTGTTCATAATTTGTATCTTTACCTTTTTCTTCTTCTTCCTCTTCTTAAAGGATACCTTTCAGCATTTCATATAATACTGGTTTGGTGGTGATGAACTCCTTTAGCTTTTCCTTATCTGTGAAGCTCTTTATCTGACCTTCAATTCTGAATGATAGCTTTGCTGGATAAAGTAATCTTGGTTGTAGGTTCTTGGTATTCAGCACTTTGAATATTTCTTGCCACTCCCTTCTGGCCTGCAAAGTTTCTGTTGAGAAATCAGCTGACAGTCGTATGGGTATTCCCTTGTAGGTAACTGAGTTTCTTTCTCTTGCTGCTTTTAAGATTCTCTCTTTGTCTTTTGCTCTTGGCATTTTAATTATGATGTGTCTTGGTGTGGTCCTCTTTGGATTCCTTTTGTTTGGGGTTCTCTGTGCTTCCTGGACCTGTAAGTCTATTTTTTTCACCAGGTGGGGGAAGTTTTCTGTCATTATTTCTTCAAATAGATTTTCAATATCTTGCTCTCTCTCATCTTCTGGTACCCCTATAATTCTGATGTTGGTACGTTTGAAGCTGTCCCAGAGGCTCCTTACACTATCTTCGTATTTTTGGGTTCTTTTTTCATTTTGCTTTTCCAGTTGGGTGTTTCTTGCTTCTTCGCATTTCAAATCTTTGACTTGATTCTTGCGCTCCTCTGGTCTGCTGTTGGGAGTCTGTATAATATTCTTTATTTCAGTCAGTGTATGCTTACTTTCTAGATGGTCCTTTATCACACCATCGAGGGTCTCATTAGATTTCCTGTACATCTCATCAAGTTTATCAACAGACTCTAGAAGCCTCTTGAGAGACCTCAAAAGTGTGGTTCTGAACTCAATATCCTCCCTTGATAGTTTTGTCCTGTTTCTTTGTCTCCACATGTTTTACGCTTTCCTGGTACACCCCCTAGTGGTCTTTGTGCGCAGTCTTGTTGTAGTTAAGCCTTGATTGTTATAGTTAATACTAGAGGGATTTGACCTCCAGGCCGACTGGCTGTGATAATCAGCTGTGTCTGCAGTGGAAGAACTTGTGTCCTCTAGGGAGGTGCTAATCTCCAAATAATCTTTTCTGTCAAAGAACAGTTTAGACAGCGCCATTTTATTTTTTTAATTTTTATTTTTTTTAAATATATTTTATTGATTTTTTTACAGAGAGGAAGGGAGAGAGATAGAGAGTTAGAAACATTGATCAGCTGCCTCATGCACATCTCCTACTGGGGATGTGCCCGCAACCCACGTACATGCCCTTGACCAGAATCAAACCTGGGACCTTTCAGTCCGCAGGTCGATGCTCTATCCACTGAGCCAAACCGGTTTCGGCAAGACAGCGCCATTTTAGATTGTGTAAGGTGGCAGCCACTATTTTGGCTCCTGTGCCTTGGCAGCCACTATTTTTGCCACATGATTTGCAGCTCCCCTCGGTGCCTCCATCTTGAAATGGCAAACGCCAACCCCTCCCTTTAAATTAGCCAATCAAAACGACTGTGAGCCTGGCTCCAATCAAGAGTGAGGGACAGATCACGTGGGTCAGGAATAAAAGCCAAGCGGACTCTTGCTCAGTGTGGGTGTGCTCTCACACCATGTGCTGCGTGCCCTCCTGCAGGAGTAAAGATCTTGCCTCGCTGCCTGGCTCCCGAGTGGCTTTGTGTTCCACGTGGGCCCCTTGTTTGCAGGACTCACCTTATTTCTTACAGCCTGTTCCCATGCAAATAAGGACTCCAAATCTTCCCAATTTGGTTGGTCCAACAGGCATCGTCCTGACCAGTAGGAATGGAGCTGTTCCAATTGGTTGCTGAGAATCCTAAGGGTGATATAGCTGCTCAGCTCCAGTTAGAGGGTTGGGGTGGGTGTGGAGAGGAGTCTCCGTCCCGTGGGTGGAAATACCTTTCCAGGAGCTCCTTACTGAGGTCTGGCTCAGTCCTAAGAACACAGTGCAGTCAAGTAGTTTAGTGCTGGGGGCAGGCAGTTCAGTGCAGACTTCTCCCTGAAGTGTGGCTTTAGCAATGACCCCTAGAGTCTGCCTTTTTTCTTCTTAAATTTTAAGCCCAAATTAGCCACCAAGAGTCCTTCTTGGTAGGTATTTTCTTTCTCGGGTTAAACATAAAAAGTGGGAACTGGAGACAAACTGTCTTTATGAAGTTGTTCCAAGTGATATATGCAGATACCCTGCTTTTGGCACTGTTATAATGACCTGGTTATTATTAACAGAAAAGGAATAAAGGGAAGACTAGATAATATAGGCATGCCATTCCTACAACTTTGCTAGAAAGCTGTAATTTAACACTCTCCAAGTCTGCTCCCTGCTGATCGATGGGGAAGAGACTGGACAAAGGCAGTTTGGGCACATGCCCAGTAAGGTCTGAGTGCCATGGGAAGATGCTTACCTGTCACTCACATCTGGGGACAAGTCAGTGGCCACAATAGGAGTGGTCACTGCAAGGGTGTGAATCCTGAACATTTAAACTCCTGCACAAAGGGTGTTCCTCTCTTGGCTGGCTTACGTGCTATTTGCACCAGATTCCTGTTGCAGGGGCTCATACGCTGGGCTGATACTTTAATGAGCTGATGCTCAGTTGAACACAGCTATAACGTGGAATGGAAACTCTGGACACTGGCCCTCCTCTTGGCTCTGCTGGACCCCCAGCTATACCTTTTCCAGGACTGGGTTACGGGGCATGGAACTATGCAACCCAAGGAATGTAACTCCACACAGATAAGGCCTTTCACCACGTCTCGTTCTCCCATGTGAATCTTAGAACATTCATTTCCTAAAGCTATCTTAAGAACCCTGCTCCCACAAGGGAAGGAGAAGTTCAATTGTCTGGTAACACTTCCATGCAGTGAATCTTAATTCCACCTCTAACCCTTGAGGGCAGGGCCCACTTAGGACTCACTTCTGAAGAACAGTGTCGATGAATGGAAAATAGTTACCGTACACTAAAAAAACTTGGCAATCACCACCTTAACCTAGGGATGAAGTTCAACATGATCAGTGACCCATGTGATGTCACGTGGGTATCCAATCCTCCCAGATACAGTGTGACAAGAAGGGCACTTCAATTCTGTGGTATTCTTCCTCAAAACCCATAACCACGTCTAATCATGAGAAAAATAACAAACAGGATCAACCAAAGGACTGGTATGCATGCATATAAGCCTAACCAACGGACACATACACCAGGGGGGGTGAGGGCATGAGTGGGGGGCGGGGGGCAATGGAGGGTAAGGACAAATATGTAATACCTTAATCAAAAAAGAAAAAAATAATAACAAGCTGCCTGACACCCTCAAGACTGTCAGGGTCATGAAAACAATCTGAAAATTCCTTAAAAGTTAAGCAGAGCCTGGCCGGCATGGTTCAGTGGTTGAGTGTTGACCTATGAACCTGGTGGTCACAGTTAGATTCCCGGTCAGGGGACATGCTGAGGTTGCGAGCTCAATCCCCAGTCTGTGTGTAGGGGGGAGGGTGTAGGAAGTATCAGATCAACGATTCCCTCTCATCATTGATATTACTACCTCTCCCTCCAGCTCACTTCCTCTCTGAAATCAATAAAAATATATGTTATCCCTGTCTTGTTCCTGTTCTTAGGGGAAATGGTTTTAGTTTTTGCCCATTGAGTATGATGTTGGCTGTGGGTTTGTCATCCGAGAGATGTAAATCAAAACAACCATGAGGTACCACCTCACACCTGTCAGAATGGCTATCATCAACAAATCAACAAACGACAAGTGCTGGAGAGGATGTGGAGAAAAAGGAACACTCGGGCACTGCTGGTGGGAATGCAGACTGGTGCAGCCACTATGGAAGACAGTATGGAGTTTCCTCAAAAAGTTAAAAATGGAACTCCCATTGACCCAGTGATCCCACTTCTAGGAATATATCCCAAGAAAACAGAAACACCAATCAGAAAGGATATATGCATCCCTATGTTCATAGCAGCACAATTTATCATAGCTAAGATTTTGAAACAGTCTAAGTGCCCATCAACAGATGAAAGGATTAGAAAACTGTGGTACATCTACACAGTGGAATACTATGCTGCGGTAAAAAATAAGGAATTCTTACCATTTGCAACAGCATGGATGGAACTGGAGAGCATTATGCTAAGTGAAATAAGCCAATCAATGAAAGAAAAATACCACATGATCTCATTTATGGATAATAAAGACCATTATAAACTGATGAACAAAAATAGATACAGAGGCAGAGCAGCATCGAACAGACTGTCAAACTACAGCAGGAAGGCCAGGGAGAGTTTGGTGGGGGGGGGGGGGTAAGAGATCAACCAAAGGACTTGTATGCATGCATAGAAGCATAACCAATAGACACAAGACACTGGGGGATAGGGGAGGCTGGGGGAAGGTCAAGGGGGGGGAAAAAGAGAGACATATGTAGCACTCTTTGTAATATTTTAAGCAATAAAACAAAATTTAAAATATATATGTTTAAAAAGTTAAACAAAGACTTAACATATGACCCATCAATTCCACTCCCATGTACAAAGCCCAGAAAAATGAAAACATGTATCTAAATAGAAACTAGTATAGCAATGTACCCAGCATCAGCATTCATAATAACCAAATGTGACAGCAATTAAATGTCCACGAATTAATGAATGGATAAACAAAATGTGTACATTATTTGGCAATAAAAAGGAATGAAGTACTGCTACATGCTATAACAGGATGAACCTTGAAAACATTATGCTAGTGAAAGAAGCTAGTGAAAGAACCTTGAAATCATTATGCTAATGAAAAGACCACGTATTGCATGCTTCCATTTATATGACATTTCCAGAAACAGGCCATCAGTATAGCCGTACTCAAACAATCCCCCTCTTCCACCCAGATTTCCAGAAAGCTCTGACTGGTGGGTTTGGGCCACAGTCACTTCCTCCCTCCCTACCTCCCTCCTTCCCTCCTTCACACCTTCAGGTTTTTTGATGTTCAAGCTGCAGTTCAGATTTCTGTCAGGAGGTGGCACCAAGTGCCACCACTTTCAAATTCCTCCACAAGTAAGTTTATTCTAAGAGCGAAAAATATAATACTCTCCCTTAAAATTCAGCCTATAAATCTATGCATAGAATAACTCTAATGCTGAATGAAAAATAAGGAAGGTGTAAAAGAAGACTGTAAAAACATACAGCCTAGGACTTGCACCCGATGAAACACCAGGTAGCAGTGATGGGGGGTAGGGGGGCAGGGGGTGAGAGGTGACTGAGAGAGCACGGGGCATAGAGTGGGGTCTGGGCAGCTGTGTCCATAGTGTCCTGGACGGGGATGACAGGAAGAATGTGTGGAAGAGAAGGAAACGGCAGCCTGTATGGGGTGGGGTAATAATGGAAGGTGAAAGCCCTGCTTTCTGGTAAGGACTGTCTTGTACAGTCCACGCTGTACATCCACCGGCACTGATGCGGGAAGAGATGAATCAATGAAAGAGATGTAAATCTGGGGTCAATGGCAGAGGGAACTGCTTTAATATACATATGAATCTTTCAAAGAGAATTGGCATCTTAGTAAACAAAACTTTTCCTAATCTTACTCTTTCCAAATGTACTCCTCTTCAGTAAAAAAGAATAAATATTGATAGATGTGATGCCACCTGGTGGCCTGGTTCAGGATTGCAGCTCTGAGAATCAGACCAGGGGCTGAGTAAGGCCAGAGGGAGTGATGGAGGTTGGGAGGTTGACTTTGTGGATTTTCATTTAACCATCCTTCTGTACCCATCACTTGTTTAGGATATAAAAGCACATTTTATAGCATATCTAACCTTCAGATTGGAAGTCCAGCTCCGGTCCAAAGTGAGGGTAAAGTTGTAACTGAATGTGTTTTTCAGGTGATAAAGCTAGAGGGAACATAGTAACACACACACACACACACACACACACACACACACACACACAAACATACAGAATCAACCCAGTTTTTAAAAATCTACTTCATTTCCCCTTGAAATTGAAAGGAATTTTAGAGACAGGAAAGGCAATATCAAAAAATGGGGGGTCTGTGGGAGAGGAAGACAGAGAATAGAGGAATTCACAGAGGATAGAGGAATGTTACAAGTTAAGGGGAAAAGGAAGACGGGGCACCTGGTGGGGTTTGAACTTTGAAACTGATATTCTGCAGGAGAGTGACCAATTAGGAGAGCAAGGTGGACATCAATTAAGGAAGGGTCCAATTAGAAAGTGAGGTGGACAAAGAGCTACCAGCATATATAAACTGGTATATAAAGAAACTCAGAAACTGAACTAGATTCTTCCCATTAGAGAGAGCAGGTTTTTCCCGTTTGGGTCCCCCTCCCCAGGGGGTCTCCTTTAGGCACACTTCCCCAGGGGGAGTCTGTATAGGCTTACAATAAACTTGTACACGTTGCTTAAAAATCGTTCAGTCTGCGAATTTTATTTCTCAAACTTCGTGGGACAAGAACCCACAGGGATAGTCCAAACGCTCCAAATTCCACATAATAAAATTGAACAAAATTAATACTTTTACAGAGTAATGGAAATATGTGTTCATTATCTTTTTTGATGTGTTCCCAAATATTTTCTTTTTAAAAAAATATACTTGATTTCAGAGAGGGAGAAGGAGACATAGAAACATCAATGATGAGAGAGAATCATTGATCGGCTGTCTCCTACACACTCCACACTGGGGATTGAGCCCACAACCTGGGCATATGCCCTGACTGGGAATCAAACCATGACCTTCTGGTTCATAAATCAACACTCAACCACTGAGCCATGTCAGCTGGGCATATTTTCTTTTGTCAGTGTTTTATCAAAGTTCCATTCTTCTTGAGTACAAGCGTGCAAACAATATATAAAAGTATATCTACAAACTGAAATTTTCCTGCATCTCTCACTAGTGCTGCTTTTACCTCCTGACCCAAAGGAGTCTGTGTTGGCATCTGATAGGGAGATTAGGGCATTCAGAGCCCTGGAAGCATAAAGACAAAATGGGAAAACTTTAATACAATTCCAGAGTGAGCAGCTGATCAGGAGACAAGAAAAAGTGTTTCTCTGAGGTGCACATACTTTTCTAATGTCAGCACCCTGCTATGAGTATTGTTCATAATAATGGGTAATATAAGTGCTGTTAGAATGAAAGGAGAGGAAATATAAAGTGCATTTTCTTAAAGCAGGTCCGTACATACCACTTCCCTTCCCTCTAGGTCACCTGTCCCAGGGGCAACACCTGAGCTTCTGCTGGAGCCCAGTTCTCCCCTTCAGGGATCATCAGATGGATGTCTCTTGGAACGAGGACAGGATTTCATCTCCTCTGTCATCTTCGTCATCCAGAGGGTTGTGGAGGGCCATCCCCATGGGACCACAATAGCAGGAAGTGTGATCTGATCGGTTCTCCTGCCCGGGAAGTCCATCTTCCAGAAGGGAGGCTGCTCTGTGTCCTCTAGAAAGGGCGGGGGATGGAACCCCATTCCCATCCTGTCACTTATCTAGAGAGTGACATAGGCTCTGTCAGCCCAAGCTTGGTCATGTGTGAAGTGGGACTCAGGCTAACTTGGCACAGAGCTGCCCCGAGGGGTAAATGAGCAGACCTGTCTGAGTATATGGCATGCAGGGGGGGGATATCAATGGCCTTTAGTGCTGGGGGGACACAGCAGTGGGGGCTGGCTGAGCCTCAGGCCCAAGGCAGACATTGTGAAAAGTTGTTTTTCATTGGTTCTCATAATAAGTTCAAATTTTTGGAGACACAAGATGTTCTCCTTTCTGGGATGTCTCAGAAGCTCGTAAGAGCTGCTCCATGTCGTGCCTCTGAGCAGATTCTAATCCAGTTCCCAGTCTTGTCTCTGACTCAGCTGAGGTCACACTGATACTGTTATAATAATCTGGTTATTATTTCACAGGAAAGGAAGACTAGATAATATAGCCCTGCCATTTATACAGCTTTGCCAAACAGCTGCATTTAACACTCTCCAAGACTGGTCCCCACTGATCACTGGGGGAAGGGACTGGACAAAGGCAGTTTGGATGTAAGGTCTTGTAACCGGACAACCAATGGGTCCAGACTGCCTGTCACTACTGAGCCAATTAAGCAGAGACAGGGTTGAATCATATATGAGCGCTTATTCCAATACTGCCTGCAGCATGGGAGAGGAGCAGGTCATCCACAAAAATCTGCCCTGCCTCCACCATAAGCCAGCTGCTTATATTGGGTAGAAGGACAAAGATTACATGGGGAAGTGGCCAAAAGGGCAATGGGCAGTTTATAGGTATGGAGATTTACAAAGGCCTGTGGGTATGCAAGGGGCTGGGGATCTTCAAAGGTCTAGCGATATGCAAAGGCTGGGGGTCTTCAAAGGGCTGGTGGCTCTAGTTTCTGGCTCTGGCTGTTAATTTTTCCAGGAGAATAGGCAGCTCCTTGATGGGGAGGATGGGCTGCATTTCCAGGTGAGTCCCAGGTCCCACAGGCAACTGCCAGCCAGGTTAGAATGTGCCTTCTTTAATCAGAATAAAACAATCACACTTAAAAGAGCATGATTACTCTTTCTTACAATTACAGCTGGTTCCTGATATTCTATTTCTGCCTCTATCAGTCTTAGTGACATGGGAAGGTGCTTACCAGTCTTTCAGTCACACCAGGGCATGGCCTGATGGGTGTGGCCACTGCAAGCTAGGGAAACATGATTATTTTACCTTCTGAACAAAGACCGTGCTCTCTGGGTTGTTACCCTCTTTTTTAAAAAATATATTTTATTGATTTTTTTACAGAGAGGAAGGGAGAAGGATAGAGAGTCAGAAACATCAATGAGAGGGAAGCATCAATCAGCTGCCTCCTGCACCCCCCACCACTGGGGATGTGCCCACAACCAAGGTACATGCCCTTGACTGGAATCAAACATAGGACTCTTTAGTGCCCAGGCTGACACTCTATCCAGTGAGCCAAACCGGCTAGGGCGGTTGTTACCCTCTTGTCTCTCCTGTGCCTGCACCCCAGTGACTCCTGTTGCAAGTGATGTTCTCCCCTGTGCCCATGTGGGACCCACAGGATGGACTAATGGACTTTAATAACCTGGAAGCTGAACTGGCCTGGCTGCAACATGGAACGAGGCTCTGGGCACTGGCCCTCCTTTTGTCTCTACTGGAACCCCAGCTGCACCTTTTTCAGGACTGGTTTAAGGGCCATGGGATTTTACAGCCCGAGGAATGTAACTCCATGCAAATAAAGCCTTTTACCACATCTCATTCTCCTGTGGGGGCTTCTGGAAATGCTTATTTCAGCAGCACCCCAAGAACCTTGCTCCCTCGAGAGGTGGGGAAGGTCAATTCTCTAGTAACAACACCAGGGAGACTAGGGGTGGTGCTGGCCCAACCGTTGCTCTTGGCTCCTCAGTCTTAACATAGTTATGGGACATTTTCAGACCTGCCCACAGTCACCAGGGCAGGGTGCTCAGGTTGTAAGAAATAGTGATATCTTCAGCATAGTTGACTTTTACTAAAAAAATAAAAACATATTGCCAGTCGGTTACTGAACTTTCCCAGGGCAGAGTGTAGGGAGGAGGGGAAAGGGTATAAAAACAGAACTATATACATGACCAACAACACATTTTCCAGGAAGATCCGCCCACCACAACTAGATAAAGGGGGTGGTGACAACAAAAAGAGGCCTCAGCCCATTTTGGTTTTTTGCACGTTCATGATTATTTTTAATGTCAAAACAAACAAATATTTATGCACCCAAGCCTATCAATTGTTCTGAACCTGGTTTTAAATATTACCTAATAATTAATTCTTACCAATTAGCTTTTTTTTCCAATTAGCTTTATCATATCAACTATGGTATTATTGTATACAGAATAGATTCTTAATAAAAATATATTGAGTGGGAAAGGTCTGACATAAGGATAAAATGACTGTTTCAACTTTTTTTCCTCATGTATGTCAAACTAACTTACTACAATATTGAATTTGCCACTATATTTTCAATGGCAAATAGGTCAGCCTGGCCAGTGTGGCTCAGTTGGTTGAGTGTTGTCCCATGCACCAAGAGGTCACTGATTGGATTTCAGGTCTGGGCACATGCCAGTGTTGCAGGCTCCATCTCCAGTAGGGAGTGTGCAAGAGGTGGCCAGGGGATGTTTCTCTCTCATCAATGTTTCTCTCATTGATGTTTCTATCTCTCTCTCCTCCCCCTTCCTCTCTTTTTAAAGTCAATAAAAACATTTCAAAAATGCCTATAGATCACTTAGAACAACGGTTCTCAACCTGTGGGTCGTGACCCCTTTGGGGTTTGAGCAGCTCTTTCACAGGGGTCACCTAAGACCATCAGAAAACACATATATAATTACATATTGTTTTTGTGATTAATCACTATGCTTAATTATGTTTAACTTGTAACAATGAAAATACATCCTGCATATCAGATATTTACATTACAATTCATAACAGTAGCAAAATTACAGTTATGAAGTAGCAACGAAAGTAATTTTATGGTTGGGGGTCACCACAACATGAGGAACTGTATTAAAGGGTCGCGGCATTAGGAAGGTTGAGAACCACTGACTTAGGAGAACATGAACCAACAAAATGAAATCAGTTTTATAAATATTTATTACTACTCAGGATAATATCAATCAACTATTCTATATTTAGCCATCATTTAATGACATTCAACCTATATAATAAAAGGCTAATATGCAAATTGACCAAATGGTGGAATGACAGGTCACTATGATGTGGACTTACCACCAGGGGACAGACGCTCAACCCAGGATCTGCCCCCTGGTGGTCAGTGTGCTCCCACAGGGGAAGCACTGCTCAGCCAGAAGCTGGTTTAAGTGCTGGTGAGCACACTGTCGGTGGCAAGAGCCTCTCCCGCCTTTGCAGCAGCGCTAAGGATGTCCAGCTGCTGGTTTAGGCCAGTGGTCGGCAAACTCATTAGTCAACAGAGCCAAATATCAACAGTACAATAATTGAAATTTCTTTTGAGAGCCAAATTTTTAAAACTTAAACTATGTAGGTAGGTACATTGTTATTAACTTAATTAGGGTACTCCTAAGGCTTAAGAAGAGCCACACTCATGGGGCCAAAGAGCCGCATGTGGCTCACGAGCCACAGTTTGCTGACCACGGGTTTAGGCCCACCCCAACCAGGACCCCTCAGGGGATGCCTGTGGATTGGGCCTAAACTGGCAGTCAGACATCCCTCTCACAATCCAGGACTGCTAGTTCCTAACCACTCTGCCTGCCTGCCTGATCTCCCTAACCTCTTTGCCTGCCTTCCTGATCACCCCTAACCATTTGCTTGCCTGCCTAATCACCCCTAACTGCCTCTGCCTGACTGCCTCATTGCCCCTAACCACACACCTATTTGCCTGATGCCCCTAACCACTTGCCTGCCTACTGGAACGCCCTTAACCACTCACCTGCCTGCCTGATTGCCCCTAATTACTTGCCTGCCTACCTGATTGCCCGAATTGCCTCTGCTTGACTGCCTAATTCCCCTCTACCACTCGCCTACCTGCCGAATTGCCCCTAACCACTCGCCTGCCTGCCTTATAACCCCTAACCCCTCTGCCTGCCTGCCTGATCATCCCTAAATGCCTCTGCCTGATCACCCCTAACTGCCTCTGCCTGATCGCCCCTAACTGCCTCTGCCTGATCGCCCCTAACTGCCTCTGCCTGATTGCCCCTAACCCCTCTGCCTGCCTGCCTGATTGCCCCTAACCACTCTGCCTGCCTGTCTGATCACCCCTAACTGCCTCTGCCTTACTGCCTAATCGCCCCTAACCACTCACCTGCTTGCCTGATCGCCCCTAATCACCTCTGCTCACCCCCACTGCTGTGGCATGGTCTGGAATGTCGTCTGGAAGGATGTCTGGAAGGTCATCCAGCTGTCCAGTCTAATTAGCATATTACTCTTTTATTATTATAGAGAAGGAAGAAAGGCTACATGCAAGCAGGAAGGGGGGAAGCACAATAATGGCTGCAGGGTTAGTGGCCCCTGTGTTTCCTTCCAGGATCTTGAAATCTGATAACAAGGTAGTTAATTTTCTACCATGTTAAAACCCAGCTCAGCCCATTGCTGGGACCAGAGAATGGTCAGCCTTCCTGAGACAAAGTCCCAGATGGAGCCAAGATCCAGGCAAAGTACCAAATCAAAGTGTGTCCTGTCTTTGGTTTGTCCTCAAAATGCATTTTCTTTTCTGAGTAATCGGGTTCTGAGATGTCTCTTACCTTTTTACAGCCTGTTTTCCTCCTTGCAACACATCCTCCAGTTTCCCAGGGTTTGTAAGAAAACCTCTTATCTGTAGTTAGTAAGGTGAGTAATCATTAACTGTGGTCCTATTCTATTTTTGAAATATATCTTATTGATTTTTTAGAGAGGAAGGGATAAGGATAGAGAGATAGAAACATCAATGAGAGAGACACATCATTGATCAGCTGCCTCCTGCAGGCCCCCCACAGAGGATAGAACCCGCAACCCGGGCATGTGCCCTGATGCCCTGACCGGGAACAGAACCGGTGGCCTCCTGATTCCTGGCTCCATGCTCAACCACAGAGCCACACCCTGCTGGTCAGTCCTATTCTTATTGCATGCCCTTCCCCCTATCACTGTATCTCCTCAGCTCTAGAGTGGAAGCAAAAGGGTGAGGATGAACAGAGTTTGGCTCCCCAAAATACACCTTTGGGGATATTGCTTCTTTCAAGCTGACTATTTTGAAGAAACAAAAGCCTCAAGACGAGCCTTCCACTCCCCCTCACCTGCCTAAAGGAATTCAGATGGACAAACCTGCTCCAGGAAGGGAGCTATCTTCACACTTGACTATATTTCAATATGAACTGAGTGTAGCAGACAAGGAGGAACCTGCCAGGTCTGTTATTTAGACTCCCTGTGTGTCCCCTGATTCTGGTCACCATTGGCAACATGTTGTTTACCTAATGTTTGCTCCTTCTCATCCACCTGTGAATTGCCTTACCCCCTCTCCCTTAAGCGCAAGATGGCATAGAAGCCCCAACTGCTCCATTTTTCTTCTGGCCCCATGTTCCTCTGCTATTTTAACAAACACCCTGACAGTTTCAGTGAAGGGGTCTGAGGCCACACTTAGGGAGACCCTGACCTAAACAGCTGACATTTGTCAAGAGCAACTGGGGTTGCCAAGCTCTTTCCACCTTTCTGATTCTACAATCTAAACCAGGGGTCCTCAAACTATGGCCCATGGGCCGTAGTTTGCAAATACAAATATTATATTTGTTCCCGTTTTGTTTTTTTTACTTCAAAATAAGATATGTGCAGTGTGCATAGGAATTTGTTCATAGTTTTTTTAAACTATAGTCTGGCCCTCCAGTGGTCTGAGGGACAGTGAACTGGCCCCCTGTTTAAAAAGTTTGAGGACCCCTGATCTAAACAAATACAGAATTCCTGATGGTATGAACACACCTCAGAGCTAAGTTCATTGTTAACCGTGCTGCCACCTGCCTCACCTGTATGTAACACAGCCTCTGTTATCGTCACTGTCTTCCCAGCGTCAGGAGTTCCGAAGAGAATATACAGGAGGCTGTGGCAGTCACCACTCAGAATTCTCCCAAGGGTCAGCTTCTGGTTTTGGCTGCGCAGTGGATGTGAAATTCCTTCCCTCTCGCCTCCTGAGTCTGAATTTCATTTCCTGCATTCGAAGTGGAGGAACAGTGTTGGGCAGATGGAGAACAGGCACATCAGCCCTGGCCACCATGGAGGCCACCAGGCAGCCTGGCAGCTCCTCCAGTGACACCAGGAGGCCACAGCCCAAGGCGGTCCCTCTAACAGCCTCGGAGCTTCACTCAACAGCCAGGAAAGTTAGCAGCCTGAGAGCAAAAACAGGACATACAACTCATTCTCCCAACTTTTCCCGCAGCATCACCTAAGATGTTACAGATACCACCTTACAACAATCCACACAATGGCCATAATCTTAACTCTTTTGAAGGTTCTAACCTAAAACAAGTCTCCAGTCATGACTAGAACATTTGTTCATCTTCCTGGTCACACAACTGTCACGACCACACTCATCCCAGAGCAGGACAGCGAGCTTGTCAAGGGGCCCAGTTCCCAGGCACAGCCCCCACAATACATACACACCCAGATTATTACAGAATTTACCAGGCAACCGAAAAATATGCAGGAGTACCGGAGGCACAGGAAAAACCCATTTATTTCCAGACATTTCACGTGTACCGGTACAGTGACTCAGGGGAGACTGTTTCTCTCCAATTCCTGAGCAAGCCAATATAGAGGAAGCTTTCCCGTTATACTCTTTGGTTTCTTTGTCCCCCAAATATGGGATGGGACTTCCAGACCTTTCGAGGGCTTGGCAAAAAGCCCCGTGTGTTGGGATGGGGGCCCTGAGACCACATCTAAAGGCCTGGCCTAGAGCCAGTGCTGATGACTCCATCTGGTTTATGGCCTCTTTAAAAGGTGAGTAGTACTTAGGTAAACAGGTCTTGCAGGACCAGATAATTAAAGCAGGGGCAGTGACTAGCGAACCTATGACACGCGTGTCAGAGGTGACACGAAAACTCATTTTTTTGGTTGATTTTTCTTTGTTAAATTGCATTTAAATATCCTATCTAATAATAGACAAACATGGTAATTGACCATACCTTCGCTATGCCTCCCATAGGCTAATCAGCACAATATGCAAATTAACCACCAACAAAGATGGTGGCTAATTTGCATACTGCAGGCAGGGCGCCGCCATCCAGGGCAGGCCCGCCCCAGAAAGCCCCAGCAGCTGCCTGATATGGTAGTAACTCTATCAGTAAGCACTCTGAAAGTCAGTGGCATAAATGCACCAATTAAAAGACAAGATTATGAGGGTAAATCAAAAACAAAACCCACTTTAAATATAAAGACACATATAGATTAAAAGTAAATGAATTAAGCTGCAGCCTGTTTTGCTCAGTGGATAGAGCATTAGCCTATGGACTGAAGGGTCCCAGGTTCAATTCCAGTCAAGAGCATGTACCTCAGTTGCTGGCTTGATCCCCAGTCCCTATCAGAGCATGTGCAGGAGGCAACCAATCAATGTGTCTCTCCCTTTCCCTTCACTCTCTCTAAAATTCAATGGAAAAATATCCTTGGGTGAAGATTAACAAAAACAAAGTAAATGGATTAAGTAACATTAAAGAGATTATAAGAAAAATATATTCCAAATTTTGTTAGTTGTATAAAGGTTATGTTTAAATTATTAACACCTAAGAAATTGGGTGAAGGGTACATATAATATGCTGTAGTATTTTATAATTTTTTTTACATGTATGAGATTATTTCAAATTAAAATATTAAAAAATTAAAAATTAATAAAATATTAATTGAAATGTGTACGCATTACATGAAAAATCTCTGAATTGCTTCTAGCATAATTTATTAAATTGTGCTAAAATTTACAAGGGTTCAATTAAAAAATATCTTAATTCTAAATGATAGAAAATATATAATAGTGCAGTTATAAGTACTAATCTGAAAATAAAAATTTAAAGAAGTGAATATAAAGAAGGGATTAGCCAAAGAAAATATATGCACAACCCATGGACACAGTCAACAGTATGGTGATGGCCAGAGAGAAGTGGGGGGCAAGATCTGTGTAGAGGGGGCAAAAGGGGGGAAATAGGGACATCCTATATAATAATAATAAAAGGCTAATAGGCACATTGACTGAACGGCAGAATGACCAGTTGCTATGATGCGCACTGGCCACCAGGGGGAAGACACTCAATGCAGGAGTGTCAGTGCACTTCCATATGGGGAGTGCCACTCAGCCAGAAGCTGGCTCATGGCTGGCCAGCGCAGTGGTGGTGGCAGGAGCCTCTCCCACCTCCGTGGCAGCACTAAGAATGTCCAACTAATGGTTTAGACCTGATCCCTTGGGGGCCTAAGCCTTTAGTCGGACATTCCCCGAGGGCTCCCTGGCTGCCAGAAGGATATCTGACTGCAAGCTTAGGCCTGATCCCCCGGGGAGTGGGCCTAAGTCGACAGGTGGACACCCCCAAGGGGTCCTGGACTGTGAATGGGCGCAGGCCGGGCTGAGGGACCACCCCCCGAGTGCACAAATTTTTGTGCACCAGGCCTCTAGTATAAAATAAATATCAAAAATATAATTTTTTTTACTATGGTTGCAAATATCAAAAAATTTCTATATGTGACACAGCACCAGAGTTAAGTTAGGGTTTTTCAAAATGCTGACACGCCGAGCTCAAAAGGTTTGCCATCACTGGACTAGACTATTGGCTAACAAGAATGTGCATTAGGTTACTGGCACAGATTCAGATTGCTAGCCCCCAGAAATGTCTCATTTTCTCCATCCAGATGACTTGTGTCTGCAGCAAGGCCTCTGGCCCCCATGTGTCCCGGACACCTGCCTGCCTCACCTTGCTGGCAGGCTTCGTTTGGTCCTTTACAGCTTCCCCATTCTAGAAATAACCGTGCCAAAATAAAGGCTTAAAAAAGCTGTGTGTTTACATGGGCTCAGTTTAAAGAGAAAACATAAACACCTACCAAGGTAATACTGGCTTTATGTATGGAACAGCTCCCTGCATGGATCACACGTTATACCCCATTAAAACTTGATGAAAATCAGAATATCTGATAAAAAGCTGCTAAAAATGTGTTTCTTTTCTGAATTATCTTTTACAAATAAACATAAGTAACTAAATTTTGTGACCATGCCACCAAAACAAAGGATTCCCCTTTGACTCAGCATGTGTGCTCCCCCTGCTGACCCAGCTGAAGGTGAAGGAGAACCTGCTGAAGCTGAGGGCAAGTCCAGGACCCGCGAGTCCCTGGGAACCCTCCAACAACATCCCCTCCTCAGCAGAGGGACACCCCTGAGAGCTCAGGTGGAAACGCAGCACTGAGCAGAGTGTCCGCCTGTTCAGGTAAGGCCAAGTGCCTGCATTGCTTCGTTGTCAGCTGTGTTCAACATCTTGAGGACTCCACCTGCTGGGCTGTGGGAACAACCATTCCCAGCGCTGTGGGAACACAGGGTTCCTCTCTGATCTGCAGGGCTCTTTCCCCTTAGAAGTGTGCACTGATCAGTCCTCAGGGGGAACTCAAGCGGGGGTGGGGGACGGCTCTTTGCAGACCCCAAAGCAGACTCTGCTCTGTGAAATCCACACACCTTTCCTCCATGACCATGTGTGGTCTCTTGGGCCCCCTTTCTGCTCCTCAGCCTGCAGCCTCTCTGAAGGCTGTAAACTGAGGCCATCACAGGGCTCATCTCATTTGTCTCCTCTCTCAGGAATCACTGTCCTGTGATATCTGATGCTCAGTGTCTGAAACTGTTGTTTCGTGTATTTCGTCTGGAAGGTAAATCCAGTCCCTGTGATTCCATCTTGCTTAATGTGTGGAATGCCCTTGAGTTTATTTGCAACCTAGCCAATCCATAAGAAGATAATGTTCTGCAATTAAATATGTTGAGATTTAGCCCATGTGGAGTGTGACCTACCTAAACAGCAACACCCCACCTCACTCCCAGCAGCAGCATCACAGACCCTCCCTGAGACCAGCCAGTGGGACCCGCCAGGACAGGGGTGATGACACTGCATCTGTGTCCAATGAACTAAACAGATATGAAGCACACAGCAGGTGATATTAATGGAAACCTTTGCTGTTTCTTTATAGAATTTTCTGTGATTGTGTAAACATTCTGAAACCGTTAGTTTTACATTTTTGGAGAGGGACTATAAAATGGTGAAAGTGTTTCTAAATGTTAGATACAATTCAATTGAACACTATGCAGCTGTATAGAAGTAGCATCTCTTACCTTTTGAGACAGCATGGAGGGACCAAATTTAGAAATGAGTTGGTGCCAAGGAACCTTTTGTTGACAAGTTAAAGTTATTTTATTGCACATTAGCAATCGTCATGTTGGACTTTCCATTGAGTTAAAAAAAATAGCTACACAAAATGTTTTCTGAAAGCATTGTCCAACAATGGAGATTGTGAGGGCAAGGGGGAAGGAGGAGGAAGAGGGCAAAGAGGACATAAAGGAAATAAATGGTGATGGTAAAAAATAACTCCAATCAATTACAGGGAAAATTCTAATTGTTAAGTAAAAATATAAAAATTAATCTAAAAACAAAATAAGAGCATTGTTTAATGTACTATATTTAGAGAGTATACTGGTAGTGATAGAAACCTGTTTGAAGAAGAGGGGAAAAAACAACAACAAAAACTTTCATTTTCCTGTTAAATCTCTGAACCATGTGAAAGAAGATGCCTACTAAGAAAGGCTCCTGGCAACTAACTGGGATCAAATTTAAAATCAGAGCCTAGCCACCATTTCTACACAGGTCCCCCTCTGGCAAACTGTGCTTCATAGAGAAGGTTGCACTAAACTGCCTGCCTCCAGCACTAGTGCTTGCATTGTATTCCTGCCACCTGAGCCAGCCCTATAAAGGGGTCCCTGAAATTGTATTTCAACCAATAGGACTGAGACTTTACCTTTCCAATCCCAGCTGCACAGCTCTATCCCCCATCTGCATTTTCACCAACCAATCAGAGTGGCACTATTCTGACCAATCAGGACAGTACTTTTGGGACCAATCAAACTGTGAGGATTTGCAGTCCTCATTTGCCTCATTTGTCCTCATGGCTAAGGGGAGGAGACTTCTGTCAATATAAATGAGCTCCTTGCTAAGAGAGCACACTTTCCTATGCAATGAAGAGGTGGCAGCGAGGAGCGGCGGTTGGAGCTCCCAGAACCACCTTGCTTTGGTGCTTCTTCACAGGCTGGTTCAAGCTGTGTTGCTTCATAATTATGCTGTTTCACTACTGAGCTGTTCACAACCACACTCCTCTCATAGGCATACTGTCACATTTAAGTTCTCTGCAGAGAATAAAGTATATTTCTTCACTGCACCCCCAAATTGGGGATTGGTTTAGCACTAAGGACCATTAAGAAATTGAAATAATTGTATTGCACAATAGTAACCTTCATGCTGAGCTTTATATTGAGTTAAAAAAACAGATATACAGTACGTACACATGAACCCATACCAATAATAAATGCTTGAATTAATTTTTAAGCCCACTTAGCCACCAATAGCTCTTTTTAATAGCTATTTTCTTTCTCGGGTTAAAGAAGTGGGGACTGGAGACAAACTGTCTTTATGAAGTTATTCCAAGTGATATATGCAGACACCCTGCTCCTGATATCGTTATAATGACCTGGTTATTTTTATCAACAGAAAAGGAGTAAAGGGAAGACTAGATAATATAGGCATGCCATTCCTACAACTTTGCTAGAAAGCTGTAATTTAATGCTCTCCAACTCTGATCCCTGCTGATTGATGGGGAAGAGACTGGACAAAGGCAGTTTGGGCACATGCCCAGTAAGGTCTGAGTGCCATGGGAAGATGCTTACCTGTCACTCACATCTGGGGACAAGTCAGTGGCCACAATAGGAGTGGTCACTGCAAGGGTGTGAATCCTGAACATTTAAACTCCTGCACAAAGGGTGTTCCTCTCTTGGCTGGCTTACGTGCTATTTGCACCAGATTCCTGTTGCAGGGGCTCATACACTGGGCTAATACTTTAACGAGCTGATGCTCTGTTGAACACAGCTGTAACATGGAACCGTGCCGCCCTTGCCGCCTTGCTCTTTCAATTTTTGCTGACTCACAATCAAGCTGTTGCACTATTGTGCTGTACCACAGCCTTGCTCATAGGCATGCTGTATCACCTTTATGCTGGTTTCACAGAATAAAGTTTCCTTTTCACTGCACCCCCAAATTGGGGATTAAATTGATACAAAGGACCATTGGTTGACAAATCAAGTTGCACTTTGGTAATTTGCATGCTGGACTTTACACCTACACAATATGTTGTCTAAAGGTATTGTCTAATAGTGTGGTGATTTCTCGGGTGGGGGATGGGGGTGGGGGCAGGTTCCAATCACATACAGTGTGATTGTAGTTAAGTAAAAACAAAAGTAAATGTAAAAAACAGGTTTTAAAAAAGCATTGTGTAATTTACTATATTTACATAGTATAATGGTGGTGACAGAAAACTTTCACGTTTCTGGCTTAGTTAAGTCTGAACTCTTAGAAAATGCCAACTAAGAAAGGCTCCTGGTGGCTAACTGGGCTCAAATTTAAAAGCAAGAGTCTAGTAGCCATTTCTACACAGATCTCTCTCAGGCAAACTGCTTCAGGGTGAAGTCTGAGCTAAACTCCTCGTCTGCACTGTGTTGCTGCCATCTGAGCCAGCCCTTACAAAGGAATTGTATTTCTACCAATAGAACCGAGGCTTCCCGTGTCCAATCCAAGCTGCACAGCTCTATCCTCCATCATTATCACTGACCAATCAGATTTGGCCTGTTATGACCAATCAGGACAGTGGTTTTCGGACCAATCAAACTGTGAGGATTTGGAGTCCTCATATGAGAGCAGACCAATCATGACTCAGGGATGGAGATTTCTATCTATATAAATGAGCTCCCAGGTGTCTTGGTGAGCACAGTTTTTTCCACTGAAGACTTCCCTGCTGAAACTGAAACACTGAAGTCTTCTGCCTGGAGCTGGATGCCGCCCTCCCTACAAGTGGGCCACATTGCTGTACTGCCTCCTCACACCATGCTCTTTCAAGCTTTGCTACTTCACAATTGAGCTGTTGCACTATTGTGCTGTTCCACAGCCAGCTCTTCTCATGGGCATCTATATCACCTTTAAGCTGTTTACACAGAATAAAGTTTCCTTTTCACTGCATCCCCAAACTGGGGATTACATTGCTGCTAAGGACCATTGGTTGACAAATCAAAATTATTGCTCATTGGTAAGTTTCATGCAGGACTTTACTTTGAGTTAAAAAACAACCTGACTACACAAGAAGTATACATGAATCCATACCCATATAATACATGTTTGAATACATAAATGTTAACAGAGTGTCATTGGCACCAATTGAATGGCACCAGGAATCTCCAATTTGAGGTGAAGGGAGACTTTATTCATAGCAGACAGCTCAACTGTGATAGAGCATGGCTGGGAGGCAGCCCTTGGATAAGGCAGCCCAGCCCAATGATACAGCTTTGGCCCTATCTGGCTAGACAGGTCTGCTCTGCTCAGCTCTTCTCTGGTCCACACTGCTTTTGCCAAGATAGCTCTACTCCAGCCAGCCTAGACAGGACTTCCTCACTCTCTTTTGGGGAGTGTTTTCAGTGTTCCAGCTTGGGCCATGGAAACAGTCTTAGGTTGGAATGGAAAGTGTGCTCTTCTAGGCAGAGAGCAGCTGACTGTAGAGAAGTCCCTGCCTTTGAAGAACAAGGAAAATAGGTTTATTTGTGCTGCGCTTATTAATTTGTGCAGTTATTCTGTGTCTTGTAAGTTAATGGTAAATAAAAACTATTAATTTTTATTAAAATGTTCTATTGTTTTATGTTAAGGACTAGGGGGCCAGTGCACAAATTTGTGCACCTTGAAAGGAAGTGTGGGCTGCAAGGCTGCAGTAGGTTCAGGGGCGGGTCTTGCCCATCTCTGCTGACCTCTGCACAGCTCTGTCCCATGTCTGCTG
>NW_005871050.1:32039614-32045862 GCF_000147115.1 Myotis lucifugus | reverse complement strand
CAGCAGGTGCGAGAGGAGGCTGCCAGCCTGATCTCCCCTCAGGAGCAGGAAGAAGGTAGAGAAGCCCTGAGGCATGATAGGCGCTGGCTGTCACCACTTGCACCCGCTGATGGCGCTGAGAGATCAGGGCAGGCACCGGGTTCTGACAGTGGATTCAATTGGGGCCAGCACCGGCAACAGATGCAAGTGCCAGTGGGGACCGCGGTGCGGGGGAACAAAGAATTTTCAGTAACCACCAGAGGTTCACCCCGATGACAGCAACTGGTGCCCCACCTTTGTTTGGTGCCCCTGCTCAACTGCTCCACCATCCCACCTGTGCTGATGCCCGCCATGTTCCGTGCATGACCCCTGGTGCTCAGCGCACATCATAGTGACCGGTTGTTCGGTTGTTCCACCATTCGGTCTGTTTGCATATTAGCCTCTTATTATATAGGACTAGTGGACCGGTGCATGAAATTTGTGCACATTAAAAGGGGACTTATTAGAGGAAATATTTTAATATTGGTACTTGCCCTTTCTCTATAACAGAAGTGTCAGAGATGAAAGAAAATTAGTAAAATGTATATGAAAATCTTCCTCCTGTCAGAGTCTAGGGCATGCTGTGAGATTCAGAGTCAAGTCCCCACACACATCCAAATCGTGCGAGACCCAGACCCAGCCTGCCCCACCCCCATTGGGTGATATCCAGACTCAGCCGGCCCCACCCTTGTCAAGCCCCCCCAGGTGGGGGTTCAGCCTCAGGGTCCCTGTCAAGTCCCACATGGCAGGGGGCACAGCCTCAGGTCCCCCGGCTCTGCGCCGGTGCAGGGGGTGCGGCCTTAGGTCCTCCAGCCTGGTGCTGGGGTTGGGGTCATGGCCTGAGGTCCCCTGTCAAGCCCTGTCAGGTGGGAGGTGCAGCCTCATGTCCCCTGCCCCAGCCCAGCACAATTCAGCCTCAGGTCCCTGCTGATTGCTCCTTAAGGCTCATTATGGGAACTCGGCCTCTGCTGTGGGCACAGCCACCTTGACCATTATAGCGTGATGGTCAATTTGCATATTCTCTCTTTATTAGATAAGATGACTCATTTATTTCAGCCTTTTGTATTACTATGTTTCTATGAAAATTGAAGCTTTTGTTTTTTGTGGCCCACATCACATAATCTTAAACCTTGTTTATTTGGCCTGTGTTAGTCTTTGAGTTTGACATGCTTGGAGTAGAGGAACCCTTTTGAAACCCTATTCCCTGTGACTCTGAGTTAAGAGATCTGACATTCAATTGAAGCAAGGCACTACTGTGTTCATTCTGCTAAAGGCACTGTTGTGTTCATCTGTTGTAGGCAGGGATCTTTGTTTACTTTGCTCACTGATGTATCCCACATGCTTGGAACAATGCCTGGCATCTATAGGCACTCAATAAATATTTGTTCAAAATAAAAATAAACAAAAGCATTGTCTTGCAGTGAGGTGATTGCAGGACAGGGCTGGGGGGGTGTAGGTGGAAGAGGACATAGAGGGAATAAATGGCAATGGAAAAGAATAAAATAAAATAAATTTCAATCACTGTACAGGGAAAATACTAATAAGTAAAAATATAAAAATAAATGTAAGAACAAGTAAAAAAAAGCATTGTATAACATGCTATACTTATTTATTTTTTTGTTTGGTTAATTCTCACCCTAGGATATTTATCCATTGATTTTTAAAGAGAGTGGAAGGGAGGGGCAGGGACAGAAACATCCATGTGAGTGACACACATTGATTGGTTGCCTCCTGTACACACCATGACCAGGGCCAGGGATTGAGCTTGCAACCAATATATGTGCTCTTACTGGAATCAAACCTGAGACCCTCGGTCCATGGGCCAAGGCTCTATCCACTGAGCCAAATCAGGTAGGGCTAATGTGCTATATCTACACTAATAAAAGAGAAACATGGTAATTAGCGTACGACCGCTACCCTTCCCATTGGCTAATCAGCATATCCTTATGCAAATTAACTGTCAGCCAAGATGGCGGCCGGCAGCCATGCACTGTAGCGAATAGGGAGGCTTGCTTGCTCCAGTGACTGGCGGACTCCAACGTTCCCCGCCTGACTTGCCGGCCTCTCAGCTGCAACTCTAAACAACTATGTTGCAAATATAGAAGCTAAACAAAACCCTAGAAATGGCTTTCAGTCAGCCGGGCTTCAGCCAGCTGGACCGCAACATTGTATCAAATACAGAAGGTAAAGGCCAGAAACCTGCTTTCAGCAGCGAGGCCTCAGAGCTAAAGCTGGCCCAGAATAAAAAAGAAAAAAAGGAGCAGTTGGGAGCTTCAGTCACCCGCCAGCCTGAAAACGGCCCTCAGCCCCTCACCCAGACTGGCCAGGCACCCCAGTGGGGACCCTCACCCTGATCCAGGACACCCTTCAGGGCAAACCAGCCATCCCCCACCCGTGCACCAGGCCTCTATTCTATATAGTAAAAGGATAATATGCCTCCCAGCACTGGGATCAGCGTGACAGGGGGCAGCTCCCAAACCCCCTGATCACCCTGCGGCTCTGTGAGTGACACGGGGCTGGGCCACAACCTCCCTATCTGCCCTGCTCTGTTCATGACAGGGAAGGCACCCCAACCCCCTGATCAACCCTGCTCTGTGCCTGTTAGGGGGGAGCTCCCCAACCCCCTGATCGGCCCTGCTCTGTGTGTGACAGGGAGGAGCCATAACCTCTTCATCAGCCCTGCCCTGAGTGTGACAGTGGCGGCACTCCAACCCCCTGATCGGCCCTGCTCTGTGGGTGATAGAGGGTGGTGCCCCAACCCCCCTCCACGGGCCTTGCTCTGTGTGTGACAGAGGGGAGCTCCTCAACCCCCTGATGGGCCCTGCTCTGTGCGTGACAGGGGGGAGCTCCCCAACCCCTTATCGACCCTGCTCTGTGTGTGACAGGGTACAGAGTCCCAACGCCCTTGATGGGCCCTGCTCTGTGAGTGACAGGGGGCAGCGCCCCAACCCCCTGATTGGCCCTGCTCTGTGAGTGACAGGGGGTGGAGCCGAAACCTCCCCATCGACCCTGCCTTGATTGTGACAGGGGGCGGTGCCCCAACCCCCCAATCGGCCCTACCCTGAGCGTGACTGAGGGTGGCATCGCAACCTCCCGATCTGCCCTGCTCTGTGCATGACGGGGCAGCGCCCCAACTCCCCAATCGGCCCTGCTCTGAGCCTGACCAGGGGCTGCACTTAGGGATTGGGCCTGCCCTCTGCCACCGGGGAGCAGGCCTAAGCCAGGAGGTCGTTATCTCCCGAGGGGTCCCAGACTGCAAGAGGGCACAGGCCGGGCTGGGGGACCCCCCTCCTGAGTGCACAAATTTTTGTGCACCGGGCCACTAGTTTAGGTAATATAATGGTGGTGATACAAAACTGTTTCACATTTTCCTGATTGTTAAGTCTGTGAACTCTGAGACGCCTGGCACTAACTACACTCAAATTTGAAAGCAGAGCCTAGCAGCCATTTCTGCACGGGGCCCTCTCAGGAAAACTGCACGTGAGGGAGAAGCCTGCACTGAACTGCCTGCCTCCAGCATTAAACTGCTTGCCTGCACTGTGTTGCTGCCAGTGGAGTCAGCACTTAAAGGTATTTGTGGAATTCTATTTCAACCAATAGGACTAAGGCTTTTTCTGTCCAATCTGAGCTAGCCTCATCAGCATTTTCACAGACCAATCAGAGTGCCTCTCTTCTGACCAATCAAGACTGTACTTTTTGGACCAAACTGTGAGCATTTGGAGCCCTCATTTGAATGAGAATGAACAATCATGGCTCAGGGGCGGAGCCTTCTGTCTCTATAAATGAGCTCCATGCGGTTGTGGTGAGCACACTTTCCTTTTCCACTGAAGACATTGCCCCTTGGAAGCCGAAGCATTAAGTGCCTCTCTGCAGCAGAAGCGATGGAGCCAGCGCACCTGGATCCTTCCCACTTACAACTGGGCCGGCGTTCTTTGCCGCCTCCTCACAGCCAGGCTGTTTCAAGTTGTGCTGCTTCAACATTAAGCTGGTGCACTATTGAGCGGTTCCAGTCTCGCTGTTCTCATAGGCATGCTGTGTATCACCTTTATGCTGTTTGCACAGATTTAAGTTTCCTTTTCACTGCACCCTCAAATTGGGGAATAAATTGGTACAAAGGACCACTGGTTGACAAATCAAAATTATTGCACCTTACTAATCTTCATGCTGGACTTTCCATTGAGTTAAAAAAAACACCTATACAATCTGTTGTCTAAAGCATTGTCTGAGTGTGGTTTTTGCACAGGGAATATTGTATTTGTTAAGTAACAATAGTATTTGTAGTGAGCACGCTTTCTTTTTCCAGTAAAGATATTACCCAACAGAAGCTGAAACACTGAGTGGCCTCTCTGTAGCAGAAGTAATGGTGCCGTCACTGGAGCCGTAGCCACTGGAGCCTTCCCCCTTCCCCCTAGGCCACCTTACTTTGCTGCCTTCTCGAAGTCCTGCTGTTTCAAGCTGTGCTGCTTCATTAAGCTGCAGCACTGTTGTGTTGTTCTACAGCCGTACTGTATCACATTGTAGCTGTTACAGGGAAGTTTCCTTTTTTCACTGCACTCCTAAATTGGGGATTGAATTGATGCAAAGGACCATTGGTTGACAAATCAAAATTATTGCTCGGTAATTTGCATGCTGGACTTTCCATTATGTAAAGAAGCCCAGCTATACAATAAGTATGCATTAATCCATACCCATGATAAATGCTTGGATTAATAAATGTCAACTGGGGGTGCAGGCACTGACAGCCAACCAGCAGCACAGCTGGCAGGGGAAGCCGTGGGCTGCGTGGGCCACTGGAGGGGGCGGACTGTGAGCCCAGGTCGACCCCAGGTGCACAGCGGAGGCCCAGGGGGCGCCCTGGCTCAGGGTGCAAGGTGGGCGGCAGCGGGCAGGGCGAGCAGGAGCCATATGCATGCATGGACACAGGCGCCTCCCTGCAGAGGCAGGCAGGGGGCGGCGGCCTCGGGCACCAGCTACCTGGTGCTGGGGGCGGAGGGGCCAGGCCCTCAGGAGGATGCTGCCCCCGGGCCAACCGACTTCAAGCTGCAGGTCATCATCATTGACTCCGATGGCGGCGGAGGCGGCATGGCAAGACCAGCCTGGTGGGGCGCTTCACCCATAACGCCTGCAAGTCCATCGTGGGTGTTGACTTTAAAATCAAAACTGTAGAGCTAAGAGGAAAGAAAATTTGTAACACCAGAGACTTTTTGAAGAAGTAAAAAGCTATCTTAGGTGCTTTTTATTTATAAGACATTTCTCCAGTTGTAGCATTTTTGAAGTATTGGAGTAATTGTAACACAAAGCAAGCTCCATTCATAGCGGTCACTGAAGGTTATTTATGAATATTATATAATGGTAGAATATTACTAGTGAGAGGGTAGGATTTGACTTGGTTTTGAGGCCACAGAGTCTCTCTCATAGTTTCCGAATGGATACCCCTTATGCTTTTAAGAATTACTAAGATTCAATAAAGAAATAAAATGCTGCTGTCCTAAACAAACCCCGTTGAAAGGAATTTTAAAGAGATGCATTTTACTCTATCAAAGAACATACATATACTAGAGGCCCGGTGCACAAAAATTTGTGCACTCGGGGGGGGGGGGTGTCCCCCTAAGCCTGGGCTGTGCCCTCTCACAGTCTGGGACCCCTCAGGGGATGACCACCTGCTGGTTTAGGCCCACTCCCTGGGGCATTGGGCCTAAGCTGGCAGTCAGACATCCCTCTGGCAGTCCGGGGTCCCTCAGGGGATGTCCTCCTTGCCAGTGGGGAGCAGGCCTAAGCTGCAGTCGGACATCCTTAGCGCTGCTGAGGAGGCGGGAGAGGCTCCTACCACCACCGCTGTACTGGCAGCCATCAGCCTGGCTTGTGGCTGAGCAGAGCTCCCCCTTTGGGAGCGCACTGACCACCAGGGGGCAGCTCCTGCATTGAGTGTATGCCCCCTGGTGGTCACTGTGTGTCATAGTGACCAGTCATTCCCAGTGGTTCTGCTGTTAGGGTCAATTTGCATATTACCCTTTTATTATATAGGATAATGTAATAGAATACAAAGAAGAAATGGAACCATGTAAAATTATAACTGGTCTGTATAGTTAGGGTATTAAGAAAAAAAAATACCACATCAGTCATTAGTGTTTATTTACTCTGGCAAATTCAGTATTCACAGACCATGAATTAAAACAGAAAAGCTCACTGAGCTTTCTCATTAGAAAGTCTGCCCAAGTAAGTTTTCCCTA
>NW_005871050.1:31981039-32039514 GCF_000147115.1 Myotis lucifugus | reverse complement strand
TGCACTGACCACCAGGGGCAGCTCCTGCATTGAGCGTCTGCTCCCTGGTGGTCAGTGTGTGTCATAGTGACCAGTCATTCCCAGTCTTTCTGCTGTTAGGGTCAGTTTGCGTATTACCCTTTTATTATATAGGATTTGCCTAAACATTACATACCTTTGTCATGATGAAGCTTCTCCCCTTATGATGAAGCTTATGCCTGTTAATCTTAGACTTTTTGGTCTGATAATGAATTTGTGGACTCTAAAAAAAACAAAATAAATGTCAACTGATGGTCATTGGCACCAAATCACGGCCAACAAGCGTCTCCGATTTGGGGTGAAGTGAGACGATTCAGACCAAACAGCTCCCTGTGATACAGTCTGGCTGGGAGGCAGCTCTTGGGCAAGTCAGCCTCATCCAGTGTGACACCTGCACCCCCTCCAGCTACACAGGTCTGCTCTGCTCAGCAATGCCCCGGGAACTCCTGTGTTTTCCAGATGGCTTTGTTCGGCCTCCACCACAGGACATCCCCACTCTGCTCCAGGGGCTGTCTTTGGTGCTTCAGGTGCAGCCATAACAGTCTTAGATGGGAAGGAAAAGGGCTTTCCCAGCAGGAAGGGAGCTGACTGTAGAGAATTCCATGATTGGCCTTGTGAGAAAAACAAGCGATCTTTTCTGTCAAAGAACAGTTTAGACAGCATCATTTTTTTAAAAATATATTTTATTGATTTTTTAGAGAGGAAGGGAGAGAGATAGAGAGTTAGAAACATCGATTAGAGAGAAACATCGATTAGCTGCCTCCTGCACATCTACCACTGGGGATGTGCCCACAACCCAGGTACATGCCCTTGACCGGAATTGAACCCGGGACCTTTCAGTCCGCAGGCCGACGCTCTATCCACTGAGCCAAACCGGTTTCGGCTAGACAGCGTCATTTTAGACTGCGTAATGTGGCAGTCGCTATTGTGGCTCCCGTGACATGGCCGCCACCATTTTGGCCACATGACTTGCAGCTCCCCTGGGAGCTGCCATCTTGAAAATGGCAAAGGCCAACCCCTCCTTTTAAATTAGCCAATCACAATGACTGTGAGCCTGGCACCAATCAAGAGTGAGGGACAGGTCACGTGGGTCAGGAATAAAAGCCGAGCGGACTCATGCTCAGTGTGGGTGTGCTCTCACACCATGTGCTGGGCGCCCTCCTGCAGGAGTAAAGATCCTGCCTCGCTGCCTGGCTCCCGAGTGGCTTTGTGTTCCACGTGGACCCCTTGTTTGCAGGACTCACCTTATTTGTAACATCACCCACTAGTAGAAATCAGAAAGCCTGATAATCTGGCATTCCTGCCGCTGCTTGGGAGTCCAGAAAGCCTTGGTCAGTGTTGGACCCTGAGACTAAAGTCTCTAGGGATTGGGGGTAGGATGAGGCGAAGGGAAGGAAAGGGATTTTCCTTCTGGATATCTCCATAGGGCCACCAAAATGAAAGGTGAACATGGTGGATGGTGCTAAATAGCCATCTCAGATGGTGATTTAAGAAAAATTGAATTTATTTAGGGAAAGGGGATGAGGATGGGATACCCAAAGGGAAGGGCTGCACAGCACTGAGCCACCGAGACATTGGATCCATGATGGTAGGACCCAGGAGCTGGAGTTTCATCCTTATATGCAGTCACTGGTGGGAAACTTTTGTCATCAGTGGGTCTGGGGCTGAGCTGGTGGGCTTGTGATGGGGATGGGGATGTGATCAGATGCCCTCAGGACATTTTCAATTCATTGTATTGTCTGACTCCTGGTGTCCAGCCAGTTTTTCCTTTTTTGTTGTTGTTGTTGTTGTTGTTCTCCTGTGGCAGGAAGCTTACAAGTGGCAGTTAAGGATTGAATTGCCCGACATGCCCAACATTGACAACAGCAAATTCTGAGAAGGATGGAGAAACTCTCATTCACTGATAATGGAAATGCAAAATGGTACAGCCAGACACTTTGGAAGACAGTTGGAAAATTTCTTAAAACACTAAACATATGCTTACTATACAATCCAGCAACTTTTTCCCTTTATATTTATCCAAAGTTAGTGAAAACATGTCCACACAAATATCTGCACACAGATGTTTATAACAAATTTATTCATAACTGCCAAAACTTGGAGGCAACTTATATGTCCTTCAGTAGATGAGTGAATAAATAAATTGTGATACATTATTTATTCAGTTCTTAAAATAAATGAGCTTTCAAACTATAAAATGACATGGAGGAATCTTAACTGCCCATTACTAAATGAAAGAAGCCAATCTGAAAAGGCTATATACTGTATGATTTTAACTATACAACATTATCTTAAATGTAAATTATGTAGACAGTAAAAAGATCAATGGTTGCCAGAAGCTGGAGGGAGATGAACAGTAGAACACAGAAGAATTGAGTGGTGGGCAGTGGAACTACTCTGTATGATACTATAATAGTGGATACATGTCATTATACATTTGTCTAAACCAGCTGTGGGCAAACTACGGCCCGTGGGCCGGATCCCGCCCGTTTGAAATGAATAAAACTAAAAAAAAAAAAAAGACCGTACCCTTTTATGTAATGATGTTTACTTTGAATTTATATTAGTTCACACAAACACTCCATCCATGCTTTTGTTCCGGCCCTCCGGTCCAGTTTAAGAACCCATTGTGGCCCTCGAGTCAAAAAGTTTGCCCACCCCTGGTAAACCCATAGGAAGTGTACCAAGAGTGAACTCTAATATAAACTCTGGATTTTAAGTGATAATTGTTACAAATGTACTACTCTGATGGGAAATGTTGATAATGGGAGAGGCTATGTATGTGTGCGGGTAGGGAATGTATAGAAAACCCCTGTAACTTCCTCTCAAATTTGCTGTGAACCTAAAATTGCTCTAAGGAATGAAGACTTTTTAAAGTAAATTTATCATGATTGAAATAACCACCGCTACCTGCAACAACATGAATGAATCTCACAAATAATGTGAAGTGAAAGAAGACAGTCACAATTACAAGTATATAACGTATAAATATCTATAAAAACAAATCTGTATTGTTTACTCATATAGATGATAAACCTATAAAGAAAAGGAAAAAAATGAAATCACAATAGTCAGGATGGGGGTTACCTCTAGGAAGGTACAGGAATGTCATGACTTGGGACTGGGGATCAGGAGGAGTGAGGGGAATAGGGGTAATCAAGGTGTTCTACTTCTTGTCCTGGGTAGTCATTAGGTGGCTGATAGCTTTATAAATGTTCTTTTAACTGGTAGTTCTCTGTTGAATGTTCCTTCTTTCTTAATGAAATGGAAATCTAGGTCACCAACTGGGATTGAGGATGAGGAAAGAGGTGTTGAAGATTTGATTAGAAGGAAGATGGTATCAAAGAAACAGGGAAATTGAAGTGAACAGAACAGAAAAATATTGTATTTCTCATCTTATTCTTTTCATGAAACTTTTCAAAATTTACTGATCTATAATGCTTTTTTCTATCATATGTAACATTATTTTATTAATTTGGATATGCAGTTATCCCAAACATGTAGTTAGATTATAATGCTATTTCATGTTTTAAAATAAAATTTAAAAGCAAAATTAAGTATCATAAACTATATATTTGTGTTAATATATTAATCATTTATTATTTCACCTTGTATTTTAGAAAAGCTGATGTAGTTTACATTTAGACAAAAATACACAGGGCTTATACAGGGAATTTTATTATTTTTCTTTCAACTTTTTATACCAAGTATCTTTAGTGTTAAATTTTACATTTTATAAGTTTTAAAAGACATCAGTATTTAAAAACCTCCTTATTTTATGGATCTCAAGTTCAAAAGTCATTTTTAAACGTCAGAAAATATAACCACATTAACTTTACAAAACTAAATATGGACATTTAAAATTACTAGAAACTATTACACTCAAACTTTAGTCAAGATTTAAATGGAAAAAGTTGATAGGTTTATATAATTTTATAATTTGCCTATGTTTTTATTATGAACCAATTTGGAAAAAACTATTTAAATTATAACATGCTTTATTTGTAAATTTGTGTTTATGTTATAATTGTATAACTTCAGGTATTAACATACTTAATGTAAATTTAAAGTTTTTATAAAGGCAAATATAGTGAATTGAAACAATTACAACCAATGTAGCTTCAAAATATGCCATGAAATTGGATTTTCTAATATTCTATAATAACTGTGCCATTATCATAGAGATAAAACAGTCTTTTTAAAATAATTTGATTCTATAAACATTGAATCTAGAAATATTACAATTGCAACTCTTTGATAGTTCAGGAACAATGTCGTGTGTGTGTGTGTGTGTGTGTGTGTGTGTGTGTGTGTAGCTAGAGAATGAAGTCTCAAATAATAAAGCAACTGTAAATAATGTTAACAGTAGGTAAATTTGGGTAAAGAGCATGGGGGTGTTCTATATACTTTAGTTATGCTGGCAATTTTTTAAAAGTTTGAAATAGTTTCCAAATAAGTTAAAATGAAGAAAGAGACATACTGGCGGTGACTTAAGTGGAAATTGACAGCATAGTTGGAAATAAATGCATCTCTTGCATAAAAACGTGGGTAGATACAGTAATGTATCCTTTCCTTTTCAGCTTAAAAACCAAAATCATAGCTAAGTTACGAATTTTTGTAAATAATATTTTCTTTCTTCTGAGCTAGCCTTGAAATATAACTAGCTGCTGTTCTATTTTGCTGTCACTTGTGCAGACTGTGTTTTCCCTCCTTTAGTCTATAGGAAGAGTACTACCCTATCCCATCTAAGTCTGCATGGGATCAGACTTGGGAACTCATCTGCAGTTATTCTGGACCAGCCATTTTCTGTTGACCTTGCTGGCAAATGCTCTCTGATTTCGTATTACCTACAGTGGTGTCTAGTTTTTGTGATATTCAGTGAGGAATTCTCATTACAAGGATCTACAATCATGTCATTACAAATGACGAATTCAGTTGGGTATGGATGTGCAAGTGGAGGTCATTATCATATCTATCAGGGGAAAACTGCAACATATGTCATCTTGGAAATCCTCAAAATTCCAGCTGAAATTAAAGAGACTGTTAAGCAATATGTTTCTGTTAGTGAAATTTCAGTTCCTAAAGTGTTGCTAATAGCAAACATACCATCAATAACAAACTGGTCAAATGTTCCAGTTGAAAGCCATTTATTATCATTATTATCAGCAGCAGCATCATTAACACAAAACTAAATATACTAATACAGTGGGGTCTTGACTTACGAGTGTCCCAACTAACGAGTTTTTTGAGATACCAGCTGTCTCTCGGCCGATTTTTTGCATTGAGTTGATAGAGTAATTTGAGTTAACGAGCTCCTTAATGAGCTCGGTCTCTGAACGAATTAAGTCAAGGTCCCACTGTAAAAGAAAACAAAATCACACCCCAAAAGTATGTCTCTTGCTGAGGGTGAGTTGGTGACATTATCTTCATGTACAAGAGACAGCTCCCTGAGGATAAAGACCGTATCACAGTTTGATAATCAATTCAATAATTCAACCATTATTGAGCACCTAGGCACAATAGAAGATTTAAACATGTGTACAAGAATCCCTGCCTTCTAGGAGTTTTACAGTCTAGTAGGAGGTATTGAAGAACACCAAGAACACAGGGTCACATGACATTAGTGACATAATGGAATCAGCGCCATATATTAAGTTATCACAAGAGACTACCATCACATTCAGTTGTGGGTAATCAGGAGAGGTGCCACAGAGAAGGTGGCCTCTAAGCTGGACTTTGAGGTTCTGGAAGGATTTTGGCAGACTGGCATGTGGAGAAGGGGCGCTGGAGGTGAAGAAAATAAGTGTGGGCCAAAGTATGGCCATGGTAAAGTTTGGGGCATTTTGGAGGAGAAAACAATAGTCCAGTTTGGCTGGTATATGAAATCTATGTAAGTGAGAGTGGTGTGATGAAATGCTAAAAGTTATGAGTACTATATTTTGAATGGCTCTGAACTACAGGCTAAGATTTCTGATCTTTAATTTATGTCACAGTGACTATATCGACAGCAATAAAATATGCAATGATCTGTGATGATTTCTTAGGGAAACTAAAGTGGTTTCTAGACAATGCCATTGCTTTGCTAACAAAAATGTCCCCGCAGATAATTCAAAGCAATATATGGCAATTTTTTTCTACTTTACATGCAACTAAATCTCTTCCTTCAAAGTCTATTCTTTCTATATATCCAGGAACCACAACTCTCCCCACTGCCACTTCCAGCTCAACAGTTCTTTTGGCACCTAATCAATTGAAACAAGTCTAATTTAGAATTCCCAGCTACAACTGCCACCCTGAAGCTACCCATAGTTGTGAGAAATGAGAGTAGTGGTGATAGATGTAGTGAACAATGTCATGAAAATATAGCCATTTGAGAAGTTCTATGCAATCCCCATTATAAGAGTCAAGCTTAGTTCTTTGAACTTGGAGTTCCTGGTCCTCCACTCAGTTTGGTCCAGAGAACAAGAGGGGTCCCAAAACTCACAGTGCCTAATTAAAGTTCTTTTAAACTTTCCTCTTATTATCAAAGAATTCCTTAAAGAAATGACATTTCATCTGGTTGACAAGTTATTTATAGGCCTCCTAAGTCCAAGGCTGTTGAAGCTGTGGACTGGCAGGAGTGACTTTCTCTTTCTGACCAAGGAAGGATACTGGGCTTTGTCTGTTCCCAACAGGTTGGTGGTTGGGAACTTCTCTAGTGCACTGACAGTTCAAATATGCTAAAGAATGATTGTATTAGATAACCAAACCAAAGAAGTAAGCTATTTAGACCAACCCGAGAAGACTTAGAATAACAAAGTTGCCATGGTCACACTTTCTGAAGCTAGTCAGTCTTTCAGCTCTTTCCTGGAATGAGACCTCCTCTGAAGGAAGTCATGGATAGCGGTAGTGAGGCCCCATGTCACACTGGACCTTAGGATGACGAGGGATCCTCCACGGTAGATCAGGAACACCTTTCGGCCCCGAGTGTCCCACATGTCCTGGGCAGAGGCCCACAGGCTGGGCATGCTCTGCCAGCCAATATGGGACTGCATATTGGCAACTAGTACAATCAGAGGATAGAGAACTAGGCAGGTGATTGTTCCATTGACACTGCCAGACACCATGGCAGGGACCCAGTGAGGTAGGCCTTGTTTTGCCAAGCCATCCTGGATGGGGTCCTTGAAGGAGAAATACAAAGCACTCCCCAGGCTGTTCCTGAGAAGGACAGGCCAGAAACCACGATAGTACCCCAGCGACAGCCGCCCCCAAAGCCCATAAGAGTTGAATTCCTTGAGAATGCTGAAGGTGGTAGGGAAGCGAGCTTGCTTGCGACCATCCTGGAGCACGTTTTGCACCCTTTCAAAGGGGCTGAGTGCCACAGCCTCCACCACACCAGACATGAGCCCTGCAGCCCACCGGTGTCCCAGAGAGTGTGGCCCCTCAGGGGAGAGAGAGCACAGCAGGCTATCATAAGTCCCAAATAGTAGAGTCCCTTGCAATGTCTTGGAGAGAAGAGGCGGGTAGATTCCCCGGTAGAAGTATTGGGGGCCTTCTTGCCAAAGCTGTCGCAGAGCCTCTGACACCGCCACAGCATGGATCTGTTGCCGGAATACAACCTTATAAATAGGAAAGGTCAGAAAAGTAGACATAAAATTGGAAATGGCCCCAAGGGCATAGGCCTGGGAATGCCAGCTTTTCTTTCCAGGAGTCTCTGCTCGCGTCCAGTGCTGAAGCTCCTTCCCAGGAGAGTGGTTCGGTTCCCCCATGCTGGAGACAACTGGGTGCAGATGGAATAAACTGGCAAGAGTTGGGGGAAGAAGTTAGGCTGACTATTATATCTGTTGGTGAGCATTTTCACTGCTTAGTTAGAAAGAGAACCACGAGAAACTCAGCTTTAAGGAAACAAGCCACTCTTTGGTCCAGTTTCTGAGAAATAACTCTCTTAAGGAAGAATTAAAACAAAGGCATATAGTTTTTCTGGAGTCACCTCTACAGTGTTTTGCTGACACAGCAAATATTCTAATATTCAAAGGAAGTTTAAGATTGAATAAAACTGGAGAAGGAGGGCTCCAAAACCTATTATATTCTGTTTTCACCACATGAAAAGTCACATTTGATAAGTTGCTAGAGTAATAAGTTGCTATTCTCTTTCTGAAAAGTGGCACTATCTTGTACAGGAGAAAGGCATTAAAAAGTTGTTGTCTTTAAAAATTAGAAGTTTTAGGAGTGGTGAGTCTTCCTCTACTCTGTTTCTGTAGATTCTTGCCTATGTTGTAGCTATTTCATGTTCCCCTATCCAGAATGAGGAATAGAAAGAGAAGCTGTTCCTAGAAATTCAGCACCAAAAGACTCTGCACCTAGCAACTTCCATGCCTAACCTTGTATGAGAGAGCAGAGGTTCTCAGCCTTGGCGCTATTGACATTCTGGGTCAGAAAATTCTTTGTTCTAGTGCAGCCATGGGCAAACTACGGCCCTCGGCCCGGATCCGGCCCGTTTGAAATGAATAAAACTAAAAAAAAAAAAAAAGACGTACCCTTTTATGTAATGATGTTTACTTTGAATTTATATTAGTTCACACAAACACTCCATCCATGCTTTTGTTCCGGCCCTCAAGTCCAGTTTAAGAACCCATTGTGGCCCTCGAGTCAAAAAGTTTGCCCACCCCTGTCTAGTGCCTATCCTGTGCATGGTAGGATATTTAGCAGTATCCTGGACTCTACTTACTGGATGCCAGTAGCACCAGTTGTGCCCTAAACAGCTATGACAACAAAAAACATCTCCATATTACCATATGTCCTGGGGAGAGGGCAGACAGAATTGCCTCTGAATCGGAACCATTATAAAAAGGGAAGAAGCAGTGCTCAAGAAAAAATTAATGCTCAGTGTGAATCTGAGAACCTGAGAGAGCTTGTCAGGAAGGAAATAGGGGCTCCAACTAAGCTGAGAGGACAGGGTGCTGCAGTGGGAGATGGCGTGTGAAGAGGAAGCATAGATGTATGAGTAAGAGAGAGGAGGAGGCGGGTGGGGGCAGATGACCAGGCTGGGGACTCACATTTAATTGGACAGGAAGCCTGGTGGGAACTGCAGACCCAGAGGTTTCACACAGAACTCTGGGCCCTGTGGTCCTGAGGGGAGCGAGGTGTTGGAGCTCTAGTTAGCTAGCAGTTGGTGGCCCATTTAATAGGGACAAAGAGGGCTGAGGCCCAGGGGGAGGGGGAGAAGCCAGGCCCTGCAAGAAGCCCACTGCAGCCTTTCCTGGACTGCTGCACCCAGAACCTGACTTAAAGGGCTCCTCCTTCCAGAATCACCCCTCAGCTCCTCCCTGGCTTCTTACTCCTGCTCCATCCAGGATCCCACAATCTCATTTTACAACCCCCCACCCCAAGCCACACACTCACACTCTCTCTTGGTGGAGGCGGGTAGAGGCTCAGCCTCCCCTGCTGTGCCATCACTCCTCCCCCACCCCACATTCCATGTTTGCTGTAAGCCCCACCTCCTCACCCCTTGACCAGGAGACTGTGAGGGCCCCTCTGCCTGGAACCCTTTAGCTGAGCACTGGCCAGGAGCAAAGGCTAAAGAGGCCCACTCCTTGCATCCCTCTGGGGCCCTGGCAGTGACCTCCATTTCTCCAAAGCCAAAGGGACACCTTCCTCACTCCAGGCAGGAGGTAGCTCCACTCAGGCTCCTAAAGCCACAGGGCCTCCTAATATTCCCCAGCTGTCCTCCCAAGGGACCTCTTCCCCAACTTTTACCCGCACCTAAATAAAGATGAGTGATGAGGGAAATGTCTGTTTCTTCTTTTATTTCAGAGTGCAACAAGGTACTACTTCCTTCCAATACTTTCCTGAGTAACCTAAAAACATTTGTTGACTAGCTGCATAAGGCAGGCTGACTTAGCAGAGAGAAAAAGGAGCTAGGATTTGGCAGACCATCATTCTAAGTGCCAGTTGTGTTAACTTCCCAATCCTATGTGACCTTTAGAAATTAATTTACATCTTGTAGTCTCCTCCATCTGAGTTATAAATGAGCAAACAGGGTGAAAATCTCTCTAGGCATCCTCATACTGTGCATGTCAGGCCATTGACATGGGGGCATTTTGGCAAATATTTGATAGAGGAATTAATTGTATTTTTCCATCCCTGATTTTTTTTGCCCCTTTTTCCAGTCATTTTCAGGGATTAAAGGTGAATTATTTAGACATATCTTATCTTAAACATCTAATTTGTCATTTTATAAATCTAATTTTTCCTATTTAATGGGGGTGAGGAGAGTCCAGTTTTTCTTGTTCAGATGCTAGTCTTGGAGACACTGACCTGAGACTGAATTCTGCCTCCACACTTACTTAGCTGTCTGATTTTTCAAGAAACTTCACCAAGTCTTGGTTTCTTCAGCTATAAAATAAGGACAACAGATCTCTCTCAATATGTAGTTGTAAAGATTAATAAAATCAAATTAGATAAAGTGGTTGAGCATCCATAGCATGGTGGCCTCAATAAAAATAAATAAATAAAAATAAGATGCTTCCTGACCTCACATCTGTGTCCACAGAGCAAATGCTCCTGTAGGACATTCTCAGGCCAGCCAGAACCAGATGATGTGGTATGATGGAACCAACCCCATGTTCATTTCGAGGTGGGAAAGACTTTTCTTCTGTGAATGTCAAGGTGTTAAACAATCCCAGACAATCTGCCCCATTAAGATGAATTTCAAAGTCAAGACCACAGGATGGGCCTGGAGTTGGCCTGTGCCTCCTGCATTTATAGCCTACTAAAGTGAACCCACGGGATTCCAGACTCCCCTGGCCAGATTAGGCCAGATAGACAGCCTGTGTGACCATCCAAGGATCCAGTCCCACATTTGTCCATTCATTCAGGGCATACCTGAGCCAATCTGTTGGTCAGCTCACAAACATGTATTCAGTATGACCATCTAGTGCCGTGGTCGGCAAACTGCGGCTCGCGAGCCACATGCGGCTCTTTGGCCCCTTGAGTGTGGCTCTTCCTAAGCCTTAGGAGTACCCTAATTAAGTTAATAACAATGTACCTACCTATATATTTTAAGTTTAAAAAATTTGGCTCTCAAAAGAAATTTCAATCATTGTACTGTTGATATTTGGCTCTGTTGACTAATGAGTTTGCTGACCACTGGTTTAGTGAATAACTGTGGGTAAATCACTGTGGAGCTGGAAGTGAATAGGACTTTGTACCTACCTTAAAGGGCTTAGGAATATAGTGGGGTAGACAGGTCAACAATGAGCTAATCTACACTGGAAGGCAAAACAAAGTGTGTAATCAAGGACAGAGTAGAAAGGCAAGAGCTATGTATTCCACCTGGGACAGGGAACAGCCAAACATTTTTCTTCAGGGAGGAGCATCTGACTTGATCTTTAACCAATAAGCAGACCTTCATTAGGTAGAGGAGTGAGGGCAGGTATTCTAGGCTGAGGAAGAGGCTTAAGGCACTGTGACTTAAAAGCATGAGTGGTGCATGGTGCTGGATGCATACCATGGGAAGGAGATACAGCTGTGGCTGACAGAGAGATGACTTAGAATGAAGGCCACATTTGTTTTCCACACTGCAGTGCATTGTGGGTTTGAATTTTGCAGTGCCACTTCCTAGCTTTATGACCTTGGCCAAGTCTCTGTCTCTTTACCTCTCTGTGCCTCAGTATACTTATCTTTAAAATTATTGTCATGAAGGATGCATGAGATGAAAAATATAAAATGCTTAGCACAATACTTGGTATTTAAGTTGCTCCACAAGTTATAATAGTAGTTTCACTTTAAAAAACGAGATCCCAGGAATAAAGATTACAACTACATTGTTCTAAAGGCTAAAATCAGTCTAATGTACTGGGTCATCTGCAGAGTCCATTTTCAATTATTTATTTGGAAGACAGCAAAAAAGAAGTATTCATGGCTTTTGGAGTTTGACAGTCCTGCATTTGAGTCCCAGTACCTCCACTAACCAGCTGTGTAGCTTATGCAATTTACTTAACCTCCCAAAAAATCAGTTTATGGATCTGCAAAATGGAATAGCATGCCTGTCTTGACAGGGTTGCTGAGAAGCTTAAATAAGATAACAGATGGAAAGTTCCTGGCACAGAGGCAGGCAGTCAAGGACAACCATTGTCGTTTCAACTGTTCAACTGAAAGCTTTTATCTCCCTAAACTTTGGGCTATTAAAGTTCCTTTGTAGAAATTGGAAAATGTGGTCTCAATAAAGCCATGAATTGGAACACAGTCCACATATTGAGGCCAGAGATAAGGGATGCTCTGTACCCAGTTGGAGCCAAATGAGCAAATCTTCCTCCCAGCCTTGGGCAGAGACCTTCACACTTTGTTCTAATGACCAGATCCAGGCACATTTACACAATCCATTTCCTTTCACTATTTTTTTGTCAGAGCTTTAAGATCTATTATTTGTCCTATTTGACCCACCCTCACCAGATCAACTGCAGATCACCTAATTTGGTGAGGAAGTCAATTTAAACACAGAAGAATCTACTGAACCCCAGGGTCAGATGTCATGGGATTGGAGAGCAGAAGCAAGAGTCTAAACTTGCAGCGGTTCTCAACCTGTGGGTCGTGACCCCTTTGGCGGTTGAACGACCCTTTCACAGGGGTCGCCTAAGACCATCCTGCATATCAGATATTTACATTACGATTCATAACAGTAGCAACATTACAGTTATGAAGTAGCAACGAAAATAATTTTATGGTTGGGTCACAACATGAGGAACTGTATTTAAAGGCCCAGAAGGTTGAGAACCACTGGAAAGGAAACCTAAGAGCTACTTCCAGCATCACTCCTGACTGTGTAAGATGAACCTTCTACCTCTCTCCTCTACCCCATTCACTGTTCCATCCGCAAGAAAAAGTCCACAGTGTTCAAATGGAAAGTGCTTCATCTCCAAATCTGAATTGTTTACTTCAAGGAACTCTAGGTATTGGGGCTGTAAATAAGAAGGCAGAAAGGAGCAGGTGAAGTACCTTGGCAGGTTGAAGATGAACTCAGCAGTAAAAGGGAATCAGATTGTTCATTTGCTTTCAAGCAACAGAAGTCAAGAACAAGACCCACAGGAAGCCTTCTAGCCATAATTGACATACTAGTAAGTGAAGTAAAGACCTGCTCTCCAAGAACCAGAAGTCACAGAAAATGGAGGTTTCCCAGCCCCTGGCTTCACAACCCGTTCACTATGGACAGCCCTGCATGCTGTTTCCATGGAGTTGCTACTTCTCTGGGGCCAGTGATGGCAAATCCAGCAAAGGAGAGGTCCCCTCAAGAGCTCACAGAAGGGCAACCTAGCAACATGTCCTGAATCCAGGAAATGAAAGAGCTCTATCAGCAGCAGAGAGCTATGGTTGTGGTTTAGATCCAATTGTTTCGTTCTCACACTTCTTTCTCAAAATCAAATTGAAAGAGGAAGATGCTATAAAGAAATGTTGTAGGGAAAGGGTTCTTAACCATTTCTGGGTGGCTGCTTATTTGAAAATCTACCAAGCTGTGGACTCAGAAAGATAGACAGGGTCCAAATTCTTTGCCAACAATTTCAGGAAAGACCCTAGGTAGGAATGTCTTCTCTGGAGTTGCATCTCATGACAGATATACTGTGGATAGGTACATTGGCAGCAGGCCTACTCACCTGATGTGGTTCACAAATCTCTCTACACCTCAGAATTAACAATGGCAGTATTTAAAAATATAAATCACACTCCCCATTCCAGTCCTAGTAAATCCAAATCCCCCAGAGGTGGGTCTCAGGAATCTACATTTCTCACAAACTCTCCAAAATGATTCTGAGGCAGCCAGCCTTGTACCCACACTTTGGTTAATAGCATGGGTTCTGGCATCAGAGAGATTTGGTCCAAATTTTGGCTTCACCTTGTAATTTCAGGTGTCATTTCACCTCTGAGCTTTATGTCTTTTGGGGCCATAAGATGTAGAAATACTGTTTTACTTTTTAAAAAAATAAACTGGCAACTCGTTTTAGTGTAAAAAAGAGAAAGAAAGTTGCCTTACTTTCCTCTTGGGTATAATGGGTAATGTAAAAGTTGCCCATGTCTCCCCACACCCCTCTCCCTGCAGCCTCCTCATCCCCTCCCTCTGCACTACCAGCACACCAAGACTGCTTGCTGTTGATAAGGTTTGAGAACACCAATGCAAAAAAAGCTCAATTGAGCAAATAGCATTCGGAGAGCAGCAGACTTGGATGCAAAATCGAAGCTGATGCTTATTTGCTATGTGATTCCAGGCAACATACTTAACCTCTCTGTTTCCTTATCTATGAAATAGAGAGAGTACTCCTTGCTGACTATTTCTATGTGATTCTAAATGAGCTCTCCCATCTCCACTTTGGCTCTTCTCCACTAACCCTCAATCTGAGAGTAGGGAGGGAGGAGTGTTCACAAGAGACAGCCTTTGAAATCAGACATGTCGACTTGGGCATGAGCTCTTAGCTCCGCACTTCCTAACCATATTGCCTGGGCGCTTAAGCCCCCTCTCTATTAAATGGGCACTCTGCTACCTTCTTCCCAAGGCTGCTGAGAAGAATCAATGAGTGTTAATGTAAGAGCATCTGCAAGTAGAAAGCGCTCAGTAAATGCTTTCCCCCCTTCCCTCTATACAAAGGTGAGGAACTCTTATTGTTCACTTGATTTCTGTCCCACCTTGTGCTTAAGACATCCAGTCGCAGAGTGCGAAGGAAAGTGAGGTAGAAGGGGAGTGGGAGAAGGGAAGCAAAGAGAAAAGCAACAAACTCACGGGTAAAATGCAAATCGGCCGAGTCCGGTGCTTCCCAGCTGCACTTGACACTGCGCTGGCTCTCGAGCCTGTGTGCCGCAGCCCCCGCGAGTAGCTCCCCCCTTTTGCTAGCTATGGCTTGAGCCGAGGCTGACCAGGAAGGCCGCCCCCGCGTCCCACTGATTGGCCGCGCCGCCAGGCTCATTATGCTCTTTTGTCTCAATGGGCAAAGGCTGAAAGAAGCATGGCTGCTGGGAGGGCCCTGTGGGTAAGCAGGGGCCGCCTCCGCTGCTGTGGGAACTATGAGACCTCAACTCAGCTCCCCCTTGCTGGGCGGTCTTGCAGAGCAGCTCCTTCTAGCAGCCCCAATTCGCTTAGTGGCCTAGGAAGCAACATCCTACCCCCACCCCCGCCTCAGGGCCTCAGAGATCTGAAGGCGGCATACCTTGCTGTCCACTCGGCACCATCCACTGCCCACCGGATGAGTACAGGTAAAGAAAGGGGGTGCGACTGCCTGGTGTGGTGAAAGGCTAAGGGAAGCTCCAGCAGGACTGGGCGGCTCCACGCTTGGGGAATCGAAAACTGTGAGGAGGGGAAGGAGCTCTCCCATAGCCCGTAGAGGGAGGAGGTGGGGGTGTCACTGGATGCTCCCTAGTGGGTAGGATTTGCCTAGACTGAGGAGGGGGGTCGTTTTCAGGAGGGGTAGTTAGGGGAAAGGGGTGGGGATGAATCGCTAGCTATCTGCCTTGAAACCCTTTTCATTTCATCTCTTCCTGGAGGGGAATATGTTGGTGTTCGTTCCAACTCCTATTCCCTTTCTAGGTGGTAGGCCTTCAAAGCCAAATGAGAACTTGAAATCTGTGTGGCTGATTGCAGAGCTGGTAGGCTGAAGATTTCCTTGGGAAAATGTAATGTAGGGGTCGCTTTGGCTTATATTCAGAAGATGGGAGAGAGGATTTTCTGTCTGGATACAGCAGTGGTTGGATGGTTGGGTGGTGGTGGGAATGAGGCTGCTTCTGATTCTTCTCTTCCCTGCCTTGTTCTCCACAATGATGCAATCTGAGAACTGGAATATTCAACCCTGAGTGGTAAAAGGTCGACCTACCCCAGAAAGGAACTTTCTCATGGAGGGCACCTGTTGCAGAGGCTGGAAGTGAAATAAAGGCGTGCCCTTGTTTTCAAGCTCTGGTAAGAATCTGAGAAATAACTGGCAAACTTTGAGAAGGGGTTATAGTTGAAACCTGAGACCAAGAGTTTAATATCATTTATTACCAAAAATCTGTAAGACTTAGACCATTGCACTCTATTTTGAGCACCCAGTTCAACTCCACACACTATTTTACCTGGAATTCCAAGCTACAGTTTGCCCATCCTCCTCCCTCCTGGAGGATTGGTAGGAGGGGATGGATGTGGCTCTGAAAAGCATCCTTGTTAGCATGGGACACCCCCTAGCTCCAGAAGGTTGTAATTGACAGTTTCCTGAAGGATAATTTTAGGGCAGTGGGCAAATATAAAATGTACTGCAGGATGTTCAGGAAGGTTGAGAAACCTATTGCAGGCTGCTTCCCTGAGGTCTACTACCTTATTGACTCCCCCGACCCACCCACCCCCGACCCCCGCCACTTTTTTTACAGCTCTATTGAAATACAAGGAAGGCAGAGCCCAGGAACATTGCTTTGGGAATTCCTCCTGCAGATTAGGCTTTTCTAAAAGCCTGAGCATCTTTTTATGCATATAGGCGATCATTGATCATTTGGTCATGGCTAGCATCATTACTCATGTGGGTAATAGCCAGCGGCAAAACACACCCTTGCCTCCTTGGGCCAATTCCATGTTGAGGTCCTTGGGGAGGAGTCTTGGTCCTTTAAGGTTCAACATGACAGAAAGAAACATGAATTTGTTTTCCGGCAGAGCGGTACCAGCCCAAGGGGAAAAAACCTTTGAAAACTGGCTAATCCAAGTAAATGGGGTCCTGCCAGATTGGAATATGTCTGAGAAGGAGAAGCTCAAGCGCCTGATGAAAACCCTTAGGGGCCCTGCCTGGGAGGTCATGCATTTGCTCCAGGCAGCCAACCCCAACCTAAGTTTGGCAGATTTCTTACAGGCAATGAAATTGGTGTTTGGGGAGTCTGAAAGCAGTATCACTGCCCATGGTAAATTTTTTAACACCCTGCAGGCACAAGGGGAGAAAGCCTCCCTTTATGTGCTCCGTTTAGAAGTACAGCTCCAAAACGCTATTCAGGAAGGGATCATAGCTGAGAAAGATACAAACCAGACTCGCCTGCACCAGCTCCTTTTAGGGGCTGAGCTGAATGGGGACCTGCACTATAGGCTGAAGCATCCTCTCAGGATGTATACAAATGAGCAGGAGCGTCTTCCCAATTTCCTGGAGTTAATCAAGATGATAAGGGAGGAGGAGGATTGGGATGACACTTTCATTAATCGGAAGTGGGCCAGGAGATCTGAGTCAATGGTGGAGAGGCCAACCAGCCCAGTGGCATTTCAGGGTTCCTACAGGTAGTGATCGGCAGTGCTGACTGCAACGTGATAGAGCTAGATGATATCCTCAATGACTCAGATGAGGATGTGATCCTGGTAGACCCTCCACTTCCATCCATGGGTGCCCCTCCCCTCAGAGACAGGGTCCCACCTCAGGATCAGACATTGGTCATTGATTCCCCCAACAGTTCCCAGGTCCAGTCTCCTTCCATCAGTGGTGGTTCCAGGTATAAGAATGATGGTTCTGGGGATATGCGTAGAGCCAGGAAGCGAAAATACACAACCCACTGTTCATATTGTGGAAAGGAGGGCCACTCCAAGGAAACCTGTGACAATGAGAGCAACAAGGCCCAGGTATTTGAGAACCTGATCATCACCTTGCATGAGCTGATACCTACAGAGGAGGAGGGGTCAAAAGAGGTACCCAGTGAAAACAATGACCTCTGAGCCACAGTAAGGTGATAGACCCAGCCCTAAGTGAATCCTTAGATATACTAAAAAACTGGTGATGAGAAAAATGGGAGTAGATTTCTATCTGCATGAATTAATCCATGGAAGAGGAGGTGTTGGATGCCAGCAAAGTGGAGGAGATGGCCTGACCTCTGTCCCTGCTCCCTCTTCTGTCTCCCTAAGGGTCTATTCTCTGTGCCTCTATTTCCTTGCTGACTTTGTTTTATGAAAGGAGTAGAACACTTTGTTAAACCTTTAAAAATGTAGGAAAATAGAAAAACTAAAGTACAAATCACCTGAAACTCTCCACTCATATAGCCATTGTCAGCCCTTTGATGAATGTCCTTTTGTATATTTCCTTATAATTGTGTACCCAGATAAATATATGTATACATAAAAGTGATCAAATATAAGTGCTGTTCTATACTGTGTATTTTTTCACCAAGCACTATATGTGGTGACCTTCTATGTCAATGAATATATATAAGCATCAAGTTTAATGTCTGTGTGTGATATTAATTTTAGGAATATAGAGGAAAAAGAGGAAAACCAAATTTAGAAGCTATAATGAGGAAAGTCATACTCCAAAGTAGAATTTTTAGACATGAAGGGAAGCTGAAAAAGACTTTCATTTTTTTTGCATGTATCTGTCCAATTTTCCCAACACCATTTATTGAAGGGACTGTCTTGACTCCATTGTATGTTCATGTCTCCTTTGTTGAATATTAATTGAGCATAGTGGTTGGGTTGATTTCTGGGTTCTCTATTCTATTCCATTGATCTATATGTCTGTTCTTGTGCCAGTACCAGGCTATTTTGAGAACAGTGGCTTTGTAATACAGCTTGATATCTGGTATTGAGATCCCACCTACTTTGTTCTTCTTTCTCAGGATCGTTGCAGCTATTCAGGGTCTTTTTTTATTCCAGATGAATCTTTGGAAAGTTCGTTCTAGGACTGTGAAATATACCATTGGTATTTTAATGGGGAGTGCATTGAATCTATAGATTGCTTTGGGTAGTATGGACATTTGAAACTGGAGAGCATTATGCTAAGTTAAATAAGCCAGTCAGAGGAAGATAAATATCACAAGATCTCACTCATTTATGGAATATAATGAACAACATAAACTGATGAACAACAACAGATCCAGAGACAGAGAAGTATCAATCAGACCATCAAACCTCAGAGGGAAGGTATGGTAGGGTGGGGGTAAGGGGGAGAGATCAACCAAAGGACTTGTATGCATGCATATAAGCCTAACCAATAGACACAGACAACAGGGGGGTGAAGGCATGAGTGGGGTGAGGGGGGGTTAATGGGGAAATAAGGACATATATGTAATACCTTAATCAATACAGAAATTTTTTAAAAAGACTGAATTCCTCCCAAAGAGCTCCTTATCACAATTGATCTGTCTCTTAAGTCACTGAGTCAAGTCCCCATCCACTTGTTAATAATGTCCCAATGCTTCTCTAATGCATCTGAGAAATCTGATGATGGGACAGGGGTGGGGGCAAAAATGGTAAATGGGTACTTCAGGGGCTCCATTCCTGTTCACTTTGGGAAGGGGCAGCTCTTCCTTTCCTGGGTAGATTTCATAGATTGCTGCTACTGCTGTTTCTGGACAATGCCTGGAAGCAGCAACAAGACTGTCCTTTGGGCTGACACTATCATCTCTGCCTCCTCCCTAATTACACAGAAACTAGCTGCTCTTGGGACCGTGGTACCTGGAGGCTCAGGCCTTCCAAGCCTCACCCTAGCTGCATACTAGAGGACACTAGCAGCCCAAGAATTCCAAGCTTACTTCACCTTGACCCAAGAATGGGAATAGCCAAGGCAGGATGAAAAGCAATCTGGATGTCAGGGCATGTAAAAAAAATAAGGGAATTAGAAAACTCACATACCATTTTAGAATTAAGGGCAATAATAGGAGAGAGAAGACGCAGAAGGACCTTCCTGACCTTCATTTCATGGCCTCAGATTGGAGGGTGATAAATAATTATGTGTGCTCTGGCCACATGGATCAGTTCATTGGAGTGTCATCCTGTACACAAAAAAGTTGTGGGTTTGATTTCGGGTCAGGTATATACCTAGGTTCAGGTTTGGTCCCAGGTCAGTGCGAGTATGGGGGACAACCAATCAATGTTTCTCATGTCTGTGTGTGTGTCTCTCTCTCTCCCTCCTCCCCCTTCTTCTTTCTCTAAAACCAATGGAAATGTATCCTCGGGTGAGAATTTAAAAAAAATGACATGTGACCTCAGTCCCTAAGGGTCCCATGTTTCTTGCAGTTTTATCAATTCCTATCCTTGTGAGCAACACAAGGTTGGTAGGGAGATGATTTCATTTAATGTAGGGAGTGGAGTGAAATAAATGCAGACCTGAGAGAGCTTGTCAGGAAGGAAATAGGGGCTCCAACTAAGCTGAGAGGACAGGGTGCTGCAGTGGGAGATGGTGTGTGAAGAGGAAGCATAGATGTATGAGTAGGAGAGAGGAGGAGGCGGGTGGGGGCAGATGACCAGGCTGGGGACTCACATTTAATTGGACAGGAAGCCTGGTAGGAACTGCAGACCCAGAGGTTTCACACAGAACTCTGGGCCCTGTGGTCCTGAGGGGAGCGAGGTGTTGGAGCTCTAGTTAGCTAGCAGTTGGTGGCCCATTTAATAGGGACAAAGAGGGCTGAGGCCCAGGGGGAGGGAGAGAAGCCAGGCCCTGCAAGAAGCCCACTGCAGCCTTTCCTGGACTGCTGCACCCAGAACCTGACTTAAAGGGCTCCTCCTTCCAGAATCACCCCTCAGCTCCTCCCTGGCTTCTTACTCCTGCTCCATCCAGGATCCCACAATCTCATTTTACAACCCCCCACCCCAAGCCACACACTCACACTCTCTCTTGGTGGAGGCGGGTAGAGGCTCAGCCTCCCCTGCTGTGCCATCACTCCTCCCCCACCCCACATTCCATGTTTGCTGTAAGCCCCACCTCCTCACCCCTTGGCCAGGAGACTGTGAGGGCCCCTCTGCCTGGAACCCTTTAGCTGAGCACTGGCCAGGAGCAAAGGCTAAAGAGGCCCACTCCTTGCATCCCTCTGGGGCCCTGGCAGTGACCTCCATTTCTCCAAAGCCAAAGGGACACCTTCCTCACTCCAGGCAGGAGGTAGCTCCACTCAGGCTCCTAGAGCCACAGGGCCTCCTAATATTCCCCAGCTGTCCTCCCAAGGGACCTCTTCCGCAACTTTTACCCGCACCTAAATAAAGATGAGTGATGAGCCCTGGCTAGTTTTTCTCAGTGGTCTGAGTGTCAGCCAGAGGATTGAAGGGTTGAGGGTTTTGATTCCTGGTCAAGGGCAAGTACCTGGGTTGTGGATTCGATCCCTGGACCTGGTCAGGTTGCCTGTGGGAGCCAACCAATCAATGTGTCTCTCACACAGATGTTTCCCTCTCTTTCTCTCCCTACCCTTCCATTCTATCTGAAAACCAATGGAAAAAATACGAGTGAGGATTAAAAAATAATTAATTAATTAATTAATTAACAAATTTAAAAAAGGTAAGGGAAATGCTGCTCCACTCTTCTACTTCAAAGTGCAATGATTTTCCACATCCTTCCCACATTGAATGACTTACTCAGATAAACAATCCATGCTATCATAATTTCTTTCTGGGCTCAGGTAGAGTAAAAGGAAAAATAAATAAATGCTACACTTTCCACCACCCTCCTTTTCATTGGAGCTGCTTTAGGGTTCAGTATAAATTGCTGCTTTGAAAACTTCTGTGATGCATCCCCTTTCGGCCCTCCTCCATTCTCTTTGTTGTGTAAACTTGAAATTGTTTAAATTTTTATTTCACCAAAATGACGAAAACCAGAAACTTTATTTCACTTTGTGTGACACTGGCTTTTCCTTTATTCAAGAAATATGTATTTTCTTTATTTGGAAGACATGGCACAATAGGGCATTCTGATCAGATTAAGAGTTAGCCAATGTACGACTTTTAGAGAATTTTATGTTTGATAGTCTTCATATAGGTCTTTTCCTTCCTTTCTTTCTTTATTCTCATTAGTTGCTCAGAGATGAAATGAGTCTTTTGTCAGGAGAAACTAACGTTTGAATAATCTTTTGCATTATATCCTTCCTTCTAAACACTTTTCCCCCTTGGTTTCCAAGACACTCATCTCATAGTTTCCCCTCCCAGACCTTTTTGTGCCTAGTTCTCAGTCTTCTTTGCTGAACCTTCTTTCTCTTCCTGATCCTTCCATAATAGAGACAAAAATTAAAATCACCACAATACTACTGTGATTTATTGAAAGCTTATTTATGTGCCAGTCGCCTTTCAAATGCAGTATCTCTTTAATTCTCATAGCAATCCCATAAGATAGCTATTACTTTATAATTACTATGAATATTATCATTAGTTGCCACATATTCAGATGAGGAAACAGGCTGGAAAATTAGGAAACTACCTAGGACCAGTTAGTAGTAGAGCCAGGGATGAGAAGCTTGGCTAACTGACTCCAAAGGATGCGCTCCTTGCTTGGGTTAGGTCTCAGGTACACAGTACCCTGTGATGTAGGTACTATCACAATCTGCACATGATGCATGAGGAGCCTGAGGTCTACACACATGGAGTGATTAGCCAAACATCATAAGAGCAAATATGTCACACACAAGAATGGATTCTTTAAGGAACACTTGTTTGACAGAATGGAGGCTTTTTTCTACCTTCTACTTCTTTTACTCTGGGTTGCAACTTGCTGACCTACTGCCTGGCAACCATCTGCCCCCACCCCAACCCCCCCTACCCTCCCACACCTCCTTCAGTTGCATTATCACATTCTATTTGAGCACTAGGTTGTTTCCTGTCTTTGCTTTAGGTGCAAATGGTTGTGAATTTAACACCTGTAAGAGGAGATAGCAGCAAAAGTCAGAGGGGAAGGGATGAATTGTTCAATTAGTGGTGCTTGCTAGGGGAACTTCAGTATCTGACTGTAAAAAAGATGTTTGTCTCATGACACTAAATAAGGATTCCAGACAATTTAAGAAATGGAGATTTTATACAAGTATGTACTAATTCTTTAATAAAATATTTTATTGTTATGAAAGTAATAAAAAGAATCAAATGTTCAAAAGCAACCCTTTTTAAAACTGCAAGAAAACAAATATTTATTAAATCTCTACATTGGAGAAGGCTTTCTCTGATTAAGAGTGATGAAAGTGTTAGGTTTGATGGAACAATTGAGTTGATACCCTTCCCCCGGGAACTGGTTTTTCAGGTCATTTCACTATGGACATTCCCTTTGCTGAAGACCACTTTTCGCTTGCGGAGACCACATTTCATTCTTTCCTCTCTGGGTATGCATAAAGAAGTCAAAGCCCAGAAAAATCCCACCAAAATTCCTTTAAAAGCCACTGACACCCCTCACTGGGTACTGGAGCCATCCAGGCTCAGCCACCTGGTGTCTGGATGATCGAATAAATTGGTAATCCCTCACCACTCTGGCCTCCTGTGTTCCTCCTTTGGTGACCTAACATAAATAAATTACAAAGAAAAGACAAATGTAAAACAGAATTAATTTTAGACTGTAATAAAGAATAAAAAGCATTTATTTGAGCAAAAAAGGAGCTACAGCCCAGGAGACACACATTCAGGTAGCAACCTAAATTGTGATCCACGGAGACAAAGAGGAAACCATCTTTTATCAATTAGGTCCATCTTATATAAATGAGCTATCCAAATTTTGCAATTCTGATTAGACAGAGCCAGTCTCAGTCTGTTGGTAAAAAGTTGAAGCCAACATTTCCTTCAGTGGTTGACTCAGACAGCATACTGTGAGAAGCCAAGAGTTCAGTCTGAGGTTCTTCCCAGTATACAAAGTACATGAGGAGCCCCTATCAGCAAATGGCCACTAGAGTCTTACTATTTATACAATTTGGGCCCTCAGTTGACCATAAGGAATTCGTCTCAACAGATAAATTTCTTCTCAGGGTACACATTAAATGAATCTTTCTTTTCAGGCTCCACACCATAAACCCAAAAGACAGCATTAACAGATATAAAAGACAAACAGCAAGCTGAGAAGTATTGGCAACAAATAAGAAAAACAAGCCCTGGCCGGTTTGGCTCAGTGGATAGAGCGTCGGCCTGTGGACTGAAGGGTCCCAGGTTCGGTTCCAGTCAAGGGCATGTACCTTGGTTGCGGGCACATCCCCAGTAGGGGGGTGTGCAAGAGGCAGCTTATCGATGTTTCTCTCTCATTGATGTTTCTGGCTCTCTATCCCTCTCCCTTCCTCTCTGTAAAAAAAAAATCAATTAAAAAATATATTTAAAAATAAAAACAATAACAATAGCAAACTTTTATTGTGTTTACATAGCTAATGTTAGGACAAGCTGAAAGGAGCCAGGACAAGAGACACTGTGAGATAACATTGACAAATATGTTCTCCCAGGCAGTGGGCTTTCTTGTTTTGTTGATGGTTTTTTTTGCTGTGCAGATGCTTTTTATTTTGATGTAGTTTCATATGTTTATTGTCTCCTTAGATTCCATTGCCCTAGGAGCTGCATTGGTAAAGATATTGCTTCAGCATGTGTCTGAGATTTTGCTGCCTGTGGATTCCTCTAGTAATTTTATGGTTTCCTGTCTTACGTTTAAGTCCTTTATTCATTTTGAGTTTATTTTTGTGTGTGGTGTAAGTTGATGTTCTAGTTTCACTTTTTTGCATGTATCTGTCCAATTTTCCCAACACCATTTACTGACGAGACTGTCTTTACTCCATTGTATGATCTTGCCTCCTTTGTCAAATATTAATTGAGCATAATGGCTTGGGTCGATTTCTGGGTTCTCTGTTCTATTCCATTGGTCTATATGTCTGTTCTTGTTCCAGTAACAGGCAGTTTTGAGAACCATGGCTTTATAGAATAGCTTAATATCTGGTATTGTGATCCCTCCAACTTTGTTCTTCTTTCTCAGGATTGCTGCAGCTATTCGGGCTCTTTTTTTATTCCAGATGAAATTTTGGAGAGTTCATTCTAGGTCTGTGACATATGTCATTGGTATTTTAATGGGGATTGCATTGAATCTATAGATTGCTTTGGGTAGTAAGAACATTTTAATGATGTTGATTTTACCAATCCATGAACACGGTATGTTCTTATATCTGTTATGTCTTCCTCTATCTATTTCTTCAGTGTCCTGTAGTTTTCTGAGTACAGGTCTTTTGCCTCCTTAGTTAAGTTTATTCCTAGGTATCTTAATTTTTTTTGGTGCAATGGTAAATGGGAATTTTTTAAATCTCTCTTTCTGTAAGTTCATTATTGGTGTATAAAAATGCCATAGATTTCTTGGTGTTAATTTTGTATCCTGCTACATTGCCAAATTCATTTATTAAGTCTAATAATTTTTTGATGTAGTCTTTACTGTTATCTCTGATAAGGGTTTAATCTACATTTACAGCGAACTCACACAACTTAACAAAAGGAAAATAAACAACCCAATCAAAAAATGGGTAATGGACCTAAATAGATACTTTTTGAAAGAGGACATAAGGAAGGCCAAGAGACATATGAAAACATGTTCAAAGTCACTAATCATCCGAGAGATGCAAATCAAAATGACAAGGAGATGCCATCTCACACCTCTCAGAATGACTATCGTCAACAAATCAACAAATTACAAGTGCTGGAGAGGATGTGGAGAAAAAGGAACCCTCTGCACTGCTGGTGGGAATGCAGACTGGTGCAGCCACTGTGGAGAACAGTATGGAGTTACCTCAAAAAGTTAAAAATGGAACCCCATTTGACCCAGTGATCCCACTTCTAGAAATATATCCCAAGAAACTGAAAACACCAATCAGAAAGGATATATGCACCCCTATGTTCATAGCAGCACAATTTACAATAGCAAAGATTTGGAAAACAGCCTAAGTGCCCATCAGCAGATGAGTGGATTGAAAAACTGTGGTACAGCTACACAATGGAATACTATGCTGCTGTAAAAAGGAAGGAACTCCTACCATTTACAATAACATGGATAGAACTGGAGAGCATTATGCTAAGCGAAATAAGTCAGTCAGAGAAAGATCAATACCACATGATCTCACTCATTTGTGGAATATAATGAGCAACATAAACTGATGGACAAAAACAGATCCAGAGACAGAGAAGCATTGATCAAACCATCAAACCTCAGAGGGAAGGTAGGGGAGGGTGGGGGCAAGGGGGAGAGATCAACCAAAGGACTTGTATGCATGCATATAAGCCTAACCAATGGACGCAGACTCCAGGGGGTGAGGGCATGAGCAGGGGTGTGGGGGGAAAATGGGCAGGGGTGGTAAGGATACATGTATAATACCGTAATCAATAAGGAAAAAAAGAGAGACATTATGAGTGTTTAAGAAGTGAAAGGTGAATATAGTGTATGATGCACGTGGGTAGGCTAAATCAGACGGTGATTAAAGAAAATGGAATTTATTTAGTGAAAGGAGATGGAGTATGGGATATCCAGAGGGAATGGCTGCACAGCACCCAGCCACCAGGATTTTGTGTCCATGATGACAGCACTCAGGAGCTGGAGTTTCATCCTTATATGCAGTCACTGGCAGGAAACTTTTGTCAGTGGGTCTGGAGGCTGAACTGGTGGGCTTGGAATGCAGGTGTGTGATTGTTAGTGACAGAAGTAGAATATTGGGGATCAGCTATAATTGTAAGAAATATTACTCATGCTCTGTTAGCCATGATGGTTCTGTTCTGATTAGAGAAAACACATTCTAACCTGGCTGAGAGTTGTATGCCCTGGGACATGGGAGCTAACATTGGAATGCAGTCCATACTCCTGTCCTGAGAACTGCCTATCATTATGGAAAGATTTACAACCTCATGGCTGAAACAATCTAGTCCTGGAGGCACCCACTCTTTACAACCCTCAGTCCCTATTGCCTGTAATCTGGTCCCGGGGCTCCAAGAGGCACCCACCCTCTGTGAACCCCGCGCCCAATCCACATGACTTGTAACTGCAATGATTATACCGTGCCTGCTTTCCCATGCCTGTGATTCCTACTTTCCCACATAATCTTTGTCCTTCAACACAATATAAGCAGCTGGCTTATGGGGAGAGACAGAGCAGGTTTTTGTGGGTGACCTGCTGCTCTTCCATACTGCTGGCATTATTAATTGAATCCTGTCTCTGCTTAATTGTCTCAAGTAGTGACAGGCAGCCCAGACCCCTTGGTTGTCTGGTTGGTTACATGATCAGGTGCCTTCAGGACAGTTTCCATTCCTTATATAGTCTGAGATGCAAATCAAAATGACAAGTTTTTCCTGGTCTTTTGTTTTCCTGTAGCGGGAAACACACAAATGGCCGTTAAGGATTGTATTGCCCTACAGTCCTAACAGTTATCATTTCTTAAGATCTTACAAAGTGCCAGAAATATTTCAAGTGCTCTACATGATTTCATTTCCTTCTTACAATAACCCTGAGATAGATCCTAATATTATCTCCAGGATCTAAAACATTCTTATTTAAGGGGAAAACAAATAATGCATAAATATACAGCAGGGGTCCTCAAACTTTTTAAACAGGGGGCCAGTTCAATGTCCCTCAGACCCTTGGAGGGCCGGACTATAGTTTAAAGAAAAACTATGAACAAATTCCTATGCACACTGCACATATCTTATTTTGAAGTAAAAAAAACAAAACGGGAACAAATACAATATTTGTATTTGCATGTGGCCCGCGGGCCGTAGTTTGAGGACCCCTGATATACAGCATAACAAGTTATTATAAAGAAAACCACCATAAAGATCAAGAGACAGAACATTGCCAGAACTCCTGAGATCCCTGTGGGCTCCTGCTCAATCACCTCTTTCCTCTAAAGGAAAACCCTGGTGATAGTTATGACTTTTACTTGTTTACTTTTCTTTAGAGCTTTACCACTCAAATATGAATCCCCAGACACTATTTTAAATTTTTTTTTTTACATTTCCAGATACTTTCAATGGCCATAAAAAGATACTATTATAGAAACTGGCATTACTTTAGTAATGGGAACATTATAAGACACGGGGTGATGTAACAAAGAAATGTTTGGAGCCAGGCTGGGCCATCTGAATCCCAGCTCTCCTGCATACTTGCTGTACAACCCTGGGCAAGTCACATAGCATCAGTCTGTTTCCATGTCTATAAAATAGGACAACATAAGTTTAACTTCACAAAGCTGTTCAAAGGATTAGTTAATGTAGAAAATAGGCACATCAAGTATTGAAGAAATGGTGGCTATTAGTATTAATGATGATATCACACTCCATTTCAAGATTGCTGCTAAGTCAGAGAATGAGTTCTATAGAATTTAAATATGTCTTCAAGTCCACATTTTGTGCAAGTTCCCCATTTTTCAACATATATCAAATTTTCAACATGTGCAGTGTTTTATCTATCAGCAAGCCTTCTTCCAGTGGATCTGAGCCTGTGAATGCTGCCCATTCTGAAATGCATGAGAATGGCACCCTTGTTTCTCACATTGATTTTGATTATTTTTACTTCAGTCACCAACCAGAGTATGGTACAATATTAAACAAGTTTAAAAATACTTTACAAACATCACTGCCCTCTAGTGACTAGAATTAATTCTTTCAAGTAATCCATTTAACTGATCCCCTTAATGTAAAAAACTAAAATAAAAATCTAGTCACTGACCTACTAGGAGAAAAAACCTTTTTCCAGGAAATGTGAGTTGATCCAACCAATTACACTTGATCTTACTTTCCTGATCAAAGCATCTAGCTATGGTCAGAGCCATTCAGGTGGGCCACATGCATGTTCTGTAACAGATTGTCTTAAAAGGGTTAGCTGTGTTGAGGATGACCATTGAATACTAACACATTAGGCACATTTTCTCTTTAATGCCCCCCAACTCTGAAGAACTTGGCCTCCACGGTGTTCCTTATACTTTTTATTTCTTATAAAATTTTTTACAGTAAGTATACAGTATTTACATACAGGGGGGAACCCACATTATCAAGGAAGGGAGAAAATAATCTGGATTGCTAAAATAGAAATTTTGCACTCAAGAGCTATTCCAGATTTAAAATACCAAGAGATTGGTTGACATCCCGAAAGACTGGATGTCACCTGCAGGCCAGTTAGCTTTAAACTCAGGAAAACCACTAACCTCATTCACAGGGGAGAAGAAATAATAGTAGTAGCTACTGTTCACAGGCTAGGACTTGTGCTTTGCTATTTGTATCTCCAACAATCCTGTGGTAGGTATTATTAGCCCCATTTTATAGATTAGACCAAGAGTTTACATAACTGAGTTTAAATCTTTCTCTGATAACAAGAAACCATCTGAGAGGCATGTACCACTTGAAGGTTAAGCAAGATGCCATCTTGGTATAAACAGTAACAAATTACAAAACACTCTGACCCAGAAACTACTGAAGAACAGTATCTAAGAATATTTATTGGTAAAAGACAGGTGTTCAAAGATGACCCAACTTCTATTCTAATTGCCGTCAAAAATTAAATGCTACCTAGCTAAAAATTCACTGAGAAATTTATTCTATACAGATATAGGTAAGTTTGTGTTATCCAAATGCAAATTTAACTTGCTTTGAAATCCTTAAACAAGAACCTTGAGCTAAATGATAACTTTCCCCCTATTTTTTTCAAATTTACAAACTTAGATGATAGACTCGTCTATATGAAGCATAAGGCCAAATTAGAAAGTGGACATGTGGACACCTTGCTACCTGCTGCCCTCCCCAACTGTGGGCTGCTGGGTCTGCTGGCCACTCCTTGTTGAAGAGCAGCAATCCGTTTTCCTCAGAGGCTCTTCAATAACCGTAACACTGATGCCTGAACTTGCATCTTTAAACACATATTTCAGGGGTTGGGAGCTTCTGGGACCATAACTTTAACGCAGCCTTCCATAACAGTCTTTTCACTTTTCTTTTACAAAGCATGACACAGCAATAACAGCGATGAACCGCTTCAGCCTTTTCACTTCTGCAGAAGCTACAACTTCTCCAACATGTAAAGGAGCTGGAAAGTGAATTTCCTGGGAAATAAATACATAGCCTGGGCCTGGCATTTTAATCCCAGGAGAGCTGAAATAAGTTCATTGATCAAAACTCCGTGCACAATTGTCTTTCCAAGCTTGGTGTGTTTTGCAAAATCTTCATTTAAATGCAAAGGATTGACATCCCCTGTTAGTTCTGAGAAGGCAACCATATCCCTTTGTGTGAAGGCTCTGCTGAATTCAGCCCGGTCTCCAACTTGGATGCGCATATGCTGAAAGTGCTGCCTGCTTACAACTTGTTGGTTCAGGCAGATTCTCCTCTGAAGGCTACACCACCAAAGACGATGGCTGGAAATACCGGAGAACATCTTCGGCACCCTCAAATTCCATCAACAGGAGCACTGAGCCTGTTTCAGTCATCAAGCATTATGCTGGCACCAAAAGATAGTTTTGAGAGCAGAGGAATGTTTCTGAAATTGAAGACTATTCAATCCAATACTAGTTCCCTACTATTACCAGATAATGCAAGGAGAAATGGAGAAACCCGAATCACTCTGAAGACACATTTCTTGCTTTTATACTATAAAGGTTCTCAACCTGTGGGTCACGACCATCGGAAAACACATATAGCATATCAGATATTTACATTACGATTCATAACAGTAGCAAAATTACAGTTATGAAGTAGCAACGAGAATAATTTTATGGTTGGGGGTCACCACAACATGAGGAAATGTATTAAAGGGTCGCGGCATTAGGAAGGTTGAGAACCATTGCAAGTTTATAGGATCCTAACAGGCTCAAAGAGCTCCACAATATGACAAGAGCACTCCCCAAACAGGTCCTTCAGGGCTGAAATAAGCAACTGTTTGAACTGTGCAGCATTCAGTCCAACCCCATGTTCTTGAAATTCTAGGCAGACTTTCATGTAGTGGTGCTCAGAGGGATTTTTGTAAACTATTCTCTCATATGTGGCAGCTGGGGCTGGCATCTTTTCCAATCCTGATTGCACCTGAAGCCCAGCACACGCGCTCTGTACCCTGGGTCCCACTGGGCCCTCGCAGCCAACCACCACTTCCTCAGCCGGCTGCTTTGTACAGAGGCCCCGGGGCGGGGGGGCGCGCTCTGGTTCTCCGGCCCTGCCTCGCCCACTACCCGCCCATCCTGGGCAGAGGTGGAGAGGTACTTCCTGTTTTTTAATTTTATATAAATAGAAATACCGTGTATGTATCCTTCTGTATCTGGCTCATTCCCCTTACAGTAATATTTCTGAGGTTCAACTTTGTATGTAGCATTAGTTCATCATTTTCAGTGTTGAGTAACAGCATTCCATTCTATGAATTTACAAGAAATTATTTATCCATCCTACTGTTGATGCACATTTGGGTCATTTCCAGTTTGGGACAATTATGAAAAATGTTATTATAAACATCTTTTTTTGTCCAGCCTGCGTTGCTCAATAGTTGAGCATTGACCTATGAACCAGGAGGTCAGGGTTCAATTCTGGGCAGGGCTCAATCCCCAGTGTGGGCAATGCAGGAGGCAGCCAATCAATGATTCTCTCTCATCATTGAAGTTTCAGTCTCTCTCTTCCTCTCCCTTTCTCTCTGAAATCAATAAAAATATATTTTAAAAAATAAACATTTTTTTGTCTCCTGATGCACATATGCTCACATAGAGTATACATATAGGAGTGGAATTGCTGGTTCATAGAGCATGTGTTTTTTCAACCTTATTAGATACTACCAAACTGTCTACCAAAGTTTTACCAACTGCCACTTCTGCCATCAGTGTTCCTGTTGTTCCACCTCCACAAAAACACGTGGTATTGTCAATAAAGTTTTAAAATATTTGCTTAAGGTTTGTTAATGTAAGAAACATTCAAACCTGTGAAGAATTTTTTGTGAGTTTATTTGTGTTAGGGGCGCTGGAGGAATGCACGAGGCCAAAGTGGTAAGGGTTTATAAATTTATTAGGTCACCTGGATACCAGATGGGCTGAGCCCCAAAATGGCGCCAGCACCCAGGGATGAGGAGTCAGAGATTTTAAAGGACTCTAGGCAGGCTTTTTCTGGGTGGAGAATTCTCTGGGAAAGTCCAGATGCTAGGAAGGTCCTGAGGGGAAGGATAATGGTCTTCTTAGCAAGTGGAATGTGGTCTAAACAAAAGGGAATGTCCGTTGTGAAGTGGTCTAAAGGTCAGTTCCCAGGGGAGGGGATATCGACTTAATTATTTGATCAGACCTAACATTCCAGCCTTTTTGTTTTATGGAATAGGGACGAAGGTCCTATCTTCCATAGTTACTTCCTGCTGAGGGGGGATGTTGAGATCATAGGGGGTGGACTTTGATTGTAGTCAGCTGGAACACTGTATAGATAACTCATGGTTGGAGCAAGAGGTTGCAGCAGCATGATTTCCCTGAGAGACTGGTTGGTGAAGGCTTAAAAGTGGTCCTGAAGGAAAGATAAAAAATAGCGCAGAATACCGGTACATGGGCCAAAAAGAGAATGAGGAACAGGAATGTTAATGGTCCTATGAAGGGAAGTAGCCAGGTATACCAATTTACATTCTTCAGCCAGTAGTCCCATGAATTTGATTGACATTCTCTAATCTTTGCAGCCCTTTCTGTTAATTTTTGGGCAGCATCCCTGATGAGGCCGGATTGGTTGACATAAAAACAACCTTCTTCTTTCAGAACAGAAAGAGGCATAGACCCCCTTTCTTCACCTTTAGGAGGTCTAGCTAGTCCTTCCAATTATGAAGGGTGACAGCTGCTAGTGAGTCTATCTGATCCTGAATTTGAACTAAACTTTTGGCAATGTCATTTAGGGTTTCTTGTAGATCCTGAGACAGGATTTCAAAATATGATAGAGCAGTGGTTAAGCCCCCCACCATGTGTTTGTTCTAACCCCTGCTGTGATGCCCAGGGTTATGAGGAGAGGGATTATCTGGACTGCCCTTCTGTGTCACATATGATAGTTACGGGGACAGGTAAAGACTGATTATGGGAGGCTACATTTACATTGGGTGAAAGATAGAAGAGAGTACAGGTTCCTGTCTAGTTGGTCGGGAGACAGATATATGTGTTTTCCCCACAGAGGAAGAAAAATCCCTGGTCACGAAAACAAGCTGAAAGATGATGAGAGAAGAGGTGGACTAATGGGTATGAGGTTCCTTTTCCCAGTTCTATGTTCCAAGCTGAGAAGGTAGTCACCATGGTACTACCTATAAGGTGTGACAGATGAGTAGTTGAAATTCTACTGCAGTGAAAGTGGGCAGGAACACTAGTGCAGTGGGCTGTTATCCAAGGGAAAAGCAAAAGGGGAAAAAAAGGAGCAGTTGAAGCCTCAGGCCTGAATGGTTGGATAATAAGTAAAACAGACTGGTTGTAGGAAATAACCAATGGCTTCCGGGGAGACCCGGTAGTCAACCCTTTGGGACCAATGGCAGTTCAGTAGTTCTAGGCTAACTGGTGTTGCAAGCTGATGATGGGAGATGGCCTGTAGTTATATTGCCCTGTAACCGTGAAAAGCATAAAGGGGTTTAGACAATTAGTGGGGTGTGGAGAGTGATAGACACTGTGATGGGGATAGAGGTTGGCGTTCCCTTATTAAAAACTAGTAGCCCGATGCACAAAATTTGTGCACATTAAAAGGGAATTAATTGCCCTAACCGGTTTGGCTCAGTGGATAGAGCATCGGCCTGCGGACTCAAGGGTCCCAGGTTCGATCCCAGTCAAGGGCATGTACCTTGGTTGCGGGCACATCCCCAGTGGGGAGTGTGCAGGAGACAGCTGATCGATGTTTCTCTCTCATCAATGTTTCTAACTCTCTATCCCTCTCCCTTCCTCTCTGTAAAAAATCAATAAAATATATTTTTTTAAAATAGGGAATTAATTAGCAGAGATATTTTAATATTGCTATTTGCCCTTTCTCTATAATAGAAGTGTGAGAGATGAAAGGAAATTAGTAAAATGTATATGAAAATAATATATAAATTTATTAATAAATAAACAGTAACAAAAGGATATAACAACAACAGAGGCATGATATAAAAATGACAAAAACATGATATGAAAACAAAAACATGATATGAAAACAAAAACATGATATAAAAACAACAGTGATGCAAACAATGACTGATAAAGTGATTAAACTTATTCTAATATCTCCATGTATACCACATTAAGAGTGAAAACACTTTCAGAGTGCTTGACTAATTAATTTCCCTTGTGGTGAAGTACTTAGAACTTTAACTGTAACATCACATGCTCTTCAAACTCAAGAGAAAGCAACATATAACTGACCATGTGCGAAAACAGGTTCAGGTAGGAACATGCCTACTTTGTCTAGCGTTTGTCCTTGTGATTTATTAATAGTCATCACAAATGCTGGCATCATGGGAAACTGTCGTCAAATCAATTTAAATGGGAGGCCAGTGTCAGATGGGGACAAATTAATTCTTGGAATCAGAACAGCCTATCCCTCTGCAGATCCTGTTAATACTTCAGCTTCGATAATGTTAGGTCGTAATCTTTTGATAATAAATCTGGTACCATTACAAAGACCCCATTTACTATTGAGATTTCTCAATAGCATGATGATTGCACCCACTTTCAATTTTAATTTATGACATGGCATTCCTGAAGGAGTAATACTATTAAGAAATTCGATGGGAAAATTTTCCTTTTCAGCATCATTTGTGGAATCAATGGAATCATCACTCATGTGAAAATCTCCATCAAGTATATCCAAATTTTCTTGATTTAATTTTTGAACATGCTCATTTTTTGGGCAAAGAATTGCATGTTTAGATATATTTTTAATATTATCTATAGCAGTGGTTCTCAACCTTGGCTGCAAATTAGAATCACCCGGGAATCTTTTTAAAATCCTGATTTCTGGGCCCCATCCTCCGGAAATTGTTTCTTTGTTATGGGGTGGGGCCACAACATTAGTAACAAAGAAACAGAATTAAAACTTTATTGTGGGGAGCCACTACAGTGTTTTGGACAGGTTCAAGCCTTGGACTGATGAGAGGGCACAGTCCTCTCATTGCCACGTGAGTGCAAGTCCCAGCTTGGAGGGCAGGGCCCTCCCAGCACAATTATAGCCAACAGCTGTAGTTGTAAGCTTGAACCTGTGGTCCGAACACGTGGCCCCACATGCCTAAGTGATGTAGGCTTGATAGAGTTCAGGTGCATGTAGTTGAGTAGGATTGAAACCCAGGAGAATGTTGTAAACATCTTGGTCATGACCTTACTTTGCCTTGTAGCTTCTGCAATAAAATAAAGGCATGGCTGTGGGCATGGTCGCTGTCTCTCAGAGAAGCAGCGTCCCACTGAGACCCAGCTTTCATTCTCTTGTCTGTCTTTTCTAAGCCTTTCAGCCGCCCCCACTCAGGTTCACCCTGGGCTGTGCTGGCATGGCACACTTTATAAAGATAATGCCTCCATGCTCCCAGGGTGGGTTCCTGCCTCAAACCCGCCCTTACAGGAAACAGCTCCGGGAAACAGCTCAGGGGAGGGCGCAGCCATTGCCAAGACAACCCCTGCAGGACTGACTTCCTTCCGCTTGGTCTCGGTCTGGTTGTGATGAACACCACCCAGGGTTTTTATATAAGTAGATATATATATATATATAAATATTTAATATTTGTTGAACACTTAGTATATCCCAGGAAATTGTCTAAGTCCTTCATAGATATTAACTCATTTAACTCTTTTTAAAATTTTGATTTTTAGAGAGAGAGAAATGGAGAGTGAGGGAGAGAAACATTGATGAGAGACTGAAACATTGATCATCTGCCTCCTGTATGCCCCCTACTGGGGATCAAGCCTGTAACCCAGACATGTGCCTTGAATGGGAATCGAATTAGCAACCTTTCGGTGAATGGGATGACACCCAACCAACTGAGCCACACCGGCCAGAGCAAGATAGCTTATATTATTATCCTCCTGTTACAGATGAAGCAACCAAGGCACAGAAAGGTTAGGTAAACTGTCCAAGGTCACAGAACTAGGAAATCCTAGAGCTCTGATTCAAGTCTAGCCTGAGTCCAGAGCCTATGCATATTTTAATAAATACTACTACACCTGCCCTGATGCCTGTTTTATGATTGAATAAATAAAAACCTGGGACCTTTGTAATTCTAGGAGAGAAAAGCTCAGGTAGTAGAATATGCTAATAGTAGATATGGACCTTGAAAAGGAATATACCTGCCAAGAAGGACTTGTGGTTAACTGGACACAAATTCATAATGAGAGTCTAGCAGCCATTGCCTACAGAGGCCTTTCACTCACACTGAATTTCAGAGAAAAGCTATAGACTCAGAGGCCAATCTTCCTGCACTGTGTTACCACCAATTGAACCAATCCTTATTAAGGAGTTCCTGGAATTATTTTTCAATGGGATAAGACCTACCCCATCCGATCAGAACTGCCCAGCTGTATCCTCATTTGCATCAATACTTACCAGAGTGGGCCCCAAAACAACCAATGAGAACATGTGAAGCTAACCAATCAAGACAGTGCTATCTGGAGCAATCACACTGTGCTAATTTAAATTCCTCATTTACATAAAATAGACAAATCTGGGACCAAGGCAGGGACTTCCTCAATAAAAAATGGACTTTTCCTTTGTCTCCATGGAGTGTACTTTTGGTTTCCACCAGAGGCTAATTTCCCAGGTTTGCAAACTGTTCATCTGAATAAAGTTTCTCCTTTTACCATACCCCAGATTGGGGACTCCTGTTGGCATTAGATTGGTGACAGTGACCTTTTGTTGACAGAGATTACGCTGATCAAGAACTTGACTCCATCTCTCTGAATATCACCTAGCCTTTGGGGAGTCTCTCTGCTGGATCCCTGCCTCTATTGCAACCATGAACCCTCTGCCCCCAAAGTGAGTGACCTCACTTTAATATTGTGTCACAAATATAAACAAAAAACTCCATATGATTCTTTCTAACATGATGGATCCATGCTGGCATTTCTAAGAAGATGCTACCAAATTCTAAGTGTGCACAGAACAGAAATAAAACAATTACAGGAAGTACTCAAAAACAGTTTCAATTATGACCATGCCTAGTAGGTTTCCAGGCTTTGTACATGTTGGTATCTGGATTTGTGGCTAGACTCACAGATTAAAAATATGGCTGCCCTGTGGTGAGTACTTACACTGTGCAAGGCACTGTGTTTGGCACTATTGGAGCATTATTTCATGTAATCTTCTCACCAAACCTGTAAGGCAGGTAGATTTTCCCATTTCACAGATAAAGATTATTGGGCCAGAGAGCTTAAGTAAAGTGCCCAGGGTCATACAGCTAATAAAAATATAAGCAGAAAATATGGGATTTGAACTTAAGTAGTTTGATATTAGAATCTGAGTTCTTGACCTTATAATATACTGCTTCCTCCATTATTATTTTTAATATATTTTTATTTATTTCAGAGATGAAGGGAGAGGGAGAGGGAGGGAGGGAGAGAGAGAGAGATCAATTATGAGATAGAAACATCAATGATGAGAGAGTCATCAATCGGCCACCTCCTGCACACCCACTACTGGGAATTGAGCCCGCAACCCAGGCATGTGTCCTTGACCAGAATCGAATCCGGGACTCTTCAGTTCGCAGGCCGATGGTCTATCCACTGCGCCAGACCAACTAGGGCTCCCCCATTATTTTTTTATCATTGCCTAGTCTCTGGCTTTCTGATAAGCCTGGCATTTATTCTTGCAGTGGCCAGTGAGAGAAATTAATTACAGATATCTCACTGGGTAGCATTAAATGTAAATGCTTCCTACTCGCCACCTATTTTCTTTTGTTTTGTTAATCTTCACCAGAGAACATTTTTTTTCCATTGATTTTTTTAGAGAGAATGGAAAGGAAGGGAAAGAAAGAGAAACATTGATGTGAGAGAGACACATCGACTGGTTGCCTCCCACACACGACCTAGCCTACAATCGAGATACGTGTCCTTGACCAGAATTGAACCCAAGACCTTCAGTCCACAGGCCAGTGCTCTAACCACTAAGCAAACCAGCTCGGGCTCACCATCAATTTTCTTCAACTAACCAATACATACACATTCTTGCAGGACCAGGTCAAATCCCATGCCTCTTACAGAAAGCTTTCCCTGATTTCTCAAGCCCACCACTCAATGGCTCATTCAACAAATGTTTGTTTCCCCATCTATAATAATAAAAGCATAATATGCTAATTAGACCAGACATCCTTCCGGATGAAGCTGGGGCTGTGAGGCAAGCCCAGATCCTGGGTGCCTGCCGGTGGCTGGATGGAAGCCCGGGTCCCCGGTGTCAGAGGGAAGCCAGTGCTGGCAGCCAAGGGAAAGAAGGCCTACTCTTGCAAAAATTTCATGCCATAGGGCCTCTAGTTTTTAATATTGTTCTCTTCCAAATTCCTTCTAAAGCAAAGGTCCAAGTCCAACAGACTTTCTGGGGAATACATTGAACAGTAATGGGGAGCTGGTAGCCCTTTGCTGGAGAAGAAATTTGTCTCAAATATATCTCCAGGTTTTCAGGGGTCTATGAGCACAGAAAGAAACAGCCTAGTTGAGGAAACACAAAGAAACAAACAAAAACAAAAGACAAAACAAAACAACAACCAAAAAAAACTCATGATCTCACTGGATGCCTATACTAAAGTTGTCACCCACTGGCCTATTAATGATCACAGATCAGCCTCAGTTCCAGGACCACCTTTTAGAGTCCTGAAGACACAGGAATAAGCCACCTTCAGCATTTTCATTAGTCCAAATCCTGACCACTGCTAAGAAGTTCTGACCCAAATATCCACACACCAGGGTTATTATTTTATATGGAAATCTGATTGCACTCTAAATGGAATAAAAATATATGAGTAGGGGCTTTCAGAATGGAACAGTAAGAACCTCTGAAGATCCACTCTTCCCAAACAGCAATGAAAACACAGGAAAATAAGTGTTAAAATGTTTTCAGAACTTTGGGTAGGATCCAAGAGTTTTCAACAATCCAAGCAGTATTTACTAAGCAAAGATCTTGCTTAGATTTTTGGGGCCTTTTAACTTGCCCTATCCCCATCCCCCTCTCTTCTGCTCAGTGGCAGCCTTTAAAATCAGCAGCCTAATACTCATGGTAAACTATGAAAACCAGCCACCCAGCAGTCACTGAAGGATACAGAAGAGCTTGGAGCTCCTAAAAACCTCCCACCCCAGGGCACTGTCACTACATGATCTGTCTGTGAGCTCTCCAAACTTTGTTTTTAGTAAAATATTAAAACAATCAAAATAAAACTCCTGAAAACACTCTCCTAGGTAAAATTCCTTAATTTCCTCAGGTCTGTTCTCTAACACCTATTTGTTACACATGTGGGTGACATGAACATCTCCCCTCCAGACTTCTGATAGTGCATACACACAAGGGTCTGTTTTAAAAAATGTAGTAATAATAATAACAACAGATATAATAATATCTAACATTGGAACAATACTTACTGTTTTCCAGGCACCACCCTAAGTGCTTTATCTGTATTAACTCTGTAAATCCCCCTAACAACCCTCTATTTTACAGATGAGGAAGTTGAGGCACGGAGAACTTAAACAACTTTCTTAGGTTCATCAAAGCCTATAGCGTGTGGAGCCCAGACTATAACACAGGCAGTCTTGCTCCAGAGTCTGTGCTCTTGATCTGGGCAAGCCCCCTTACCTCCTCAGGTGGAGGGGTTCTTATAAACCATGTGACTTAGGACTAGCCTGAGGCTAAAGTGGCTTTCCTACCCCCACTCCCTCTGCCTAAGATTTTAAATCTTAAAAACTGTACCTTCAGCCCTGGCAGGTGTGGCTCAGTTGGTTGGGCATTGTCCCATGCACCAAAGAGTTGCCAGTTGCATTCCTGGTCAGGGCACAAGCCCTGGTTTCAGGCTCGATCCCTGGTTGGGGGGTGTACAGGAGGCAGCAGATCAATGTCTCACTCTCACACAGATGTTTCTCTCTCTCTTTCCCTCTCCCTTTCTCTCTCTCTAAAAATCAATTTATTTTTTTTCAGCCCTCAAGTCTTTAACAAAATTTTTTTATTAATATATATATTATTATTATTATTACATAATTATTATGTGTCCTCATCCCCCTATTACCCCTCAAACCCCCCACCTATGCCCTCACCCCCCTGTTGTCTGTGTTCATTGGTTAGGCTTATATGCATGCATACAAGTCCTTTGGTTGATCTCTAAAAATCAATTTCAAAATCTTTCAAAAACAAAATGTATCTCAGGTTAATTTTCTTATACAGACATACCTTGAAGATATTGTGGGTTTGGTTTCAGACCACCACAGTAAAGCAAGTAGTAATGTTTTTGTTGGTGGGTCTTGCCTTCAGTTTGCAAAAATGCAACATCTGTGCAATGCAATAAAGTGAAGCATAATAAAGTGAGGTATGCCTGTATATATTTGTTCAAATCTCTTTGGCCCAGGGATGGGAGTCAGGAAGAAGAAAGACTGGAGTAGAGCTAAAGAAAGGATATCGACTTTACAACCCAATAAGGCAAGGAGGAAAAAGACCACCGTGCTAAGGGAGAAACAATTCTGATGGGTGGGCAGGGAATTCCTTTAGTGAAGCCTGAGGTAGGAGTTACCAGGATGATGATCACAGGCCAGTGAGTCCAGGAGCTAAAAGCTATGTGGGCTTCTTCATCCTAATTCTTGTTTTTCAGCCACATCCATGGCCTCCATTACCTGGGGTCAACTGCACCAAGACAGCAGGGCCTCTTGGGCAAACTTAGACCCCAGGCATGGTGTCCTGTGTGATGCTGGAGAGCAATAAAAAGCCACTTTAGTAATGACCTCTGCTTTATTTTAATAAAACATTTTCCCAAGCAAGTTTTTACATAAAACAAAGACATTTCATGCCCAGCACATCACAGTTTTCTTTTATCAGAACACTAATGCAAGAGTTCAGTGGGAGCTGCCTCACAATCCTCAGCACTGCTAGCAAGGAAAGAAAAGTGGTACAAGAGAGCAGTGGAAAAACACAAGAAAACAAAACAAAACAGGGTTTTCTGGCTTTCTCCTTTCATGCATGGAGGCAATGCATGAAATAAGAACTTGTAATAAGTAAACAATATACACACTCCTAAAGGTTGTTGTTACCATCCTTGTACATAAATAGCTATTTATATCCATCACTTACTGTTCCAATAATCATTTATTGAGTCCCTACTATGTGTCAGGCACTGTTCTAGGCACTGGGGATACAACAGTGAACCAAACAGATAAAATGTTTTGTTCTCATGAAATATACTACTTTCACCTGCTCTTTCTTTTTCTTATTCCTCTCTTTTTTCTACTTTATCTGGTGGAGAACATCAAGCTGTGATAAAGGAGACTGTGCTCTGGCCAGTGTGGCTCAGTTCGCCGGTTCAATTCCTGGTCAGGTCACATGCCCAGGTTGTGGGCTCTATCCCTGGTCAGGGTATGTGTGGGAGACAGCAGATAGATGTTTCTCTCTCTCTCTCTCTCTCTCTCTCTCTCTCTCTCTCTCTCCCTCCCTCCCTCCCTCCCTCCCTCCCTCCTTCCTTCCCTCCCTTCTCTTCTTTCTCTAAAAATCAATTAAAAAGGCCAAAACCGGTTTGGCTCAGTGGATAGAGCGTCGGCCTGCGGACTCAAGGGTCCCAGGTTCGATTCCAGTCAAGGGCATGTACCTGGGTTGCGGGCACATCCCCAGTGGGAGATGTGCAGGAGGCAGCTGATCGATGTTTCTAACTCTCTGTCTCTCTCCCTTCCTCTCTGTAAAAACTCAATAAAATATATTTTTAAAAAAAGGATGAAGCTCCTATTTCCAACACATTATTGGAAATATTATTGTGTTTTCCTCCAACCTCATACAATGAAATAGAGGAGAGTAAACATCTCTAACTCTCTGGTTACTAAGTACTGTTACCAAGGAAGATTGAAGAGCTAACTGTCTTCACAGATAGTTTCAACACTTAACACCATCAGTGTCTTATGTAAACACCTCAAATAAGGCATAGTGAGGCAAGCCTTCATATAACCACTGTAAAGTAGAAATTATTTTTAATAAATAACTCAAGATAATTTACTGGAAATGATTAGCAGGATTTCCTCAAAGGATTGTTAGCATTGGCAACTAGAATATTAAATTTTGCTATTCACTGATTAATTTGCCAGTGTTAATATGACTACTTTTTCCTTAGAAAAAAACCACACTCCTGTCAGTCTTAACCAAGATGTTCAGTTAAAGAAATAATTAAATAGTTCAAGATCTTATTTTTAAAGAAAGTGTAATTATGTGCAAAAGTTTCATATAGCATACTAGGTGACTTCTCTTTCCACTCCTTCCTCTTCTGTCTACTTCTTTCCACATTGCAGTTTCTGGCACCAAAGAGCCCAGCAGCAGCAAAGCTAAATGCTTTGCACTAGCCTGTTTTTTCTTTACCAACTACTTATCTTTCTGTTCCTATTACTCCATTCCTTTTGTGTTAATCAAACTTCCTACCTCTGTTTGGGTTACTATTGCTTTGTAATAAACCAGTCCAAAACTCAGTAGCATAAAACAGTCATTATACTTTGCTCTCAGGTTATGTGCTTCAGAAACTCAGACAGAGTATAGCAGGATGGCTTGTGTCTGTCTGCTCCATGATGTCTGGGGCATCAGCTGGGAAGACTCAATAGCTGGGGGCTTTAATCATCTAGAGCAGCGGTCGCCAACCAGTGGTCTGCGGACCACTGGTGGTCCATGAGGTCCGAAAGGTTGGCGACCACTGATCTAGAGGTGTCTTCATTCACAGGTCTCCTGGTTGATGCTGGCTATTAGCTGGAACATCATCTAAGGCTGCTGTCCAGAGGACCTGGGATTTCTCAAATAGCAGCTTCAGGGTAGTCGGACTTCTTATATGGTAGCTCCAGACTTTAAAGGTCAATGTCCCTGTGAGAAGGCTAACCCCTATTTTGTATAACTACTGTTTGAAATTCTCTGCTATTTAGATAGTCCCTTATTCTGTAAAAGTCAACTCTGCTATTTTTTAAACAGCCCCTTATTCTGAAAAAAATAACTTCGCTTTCTAGCCTGCTTGAATAATAAGGAAGATAAACTTAGCTGTCTGACTTTGTAGGCCAGAGACTAGATATGCCCACACTCTCCTTCCATGCCAGATGTATTTTTTAATTGAATAGAACTGTACTGTTTTCAAGGCCACAAGCTTCCAGTGAGATAACTACTAAGCACACATAGGGCTGGTTCTTTAATAAAAAGAAAACTTCTGCTTGTTGCTCTACTCAGAATTTGAAAGACATTTTTCTCTGAGCCCACCGGTGTATAATAAAGTGGAACTCCATCTCTCTAAGCATTGCTTGGTTTTCTCCGGTCTTCTGCAACACCTGCAGATAAAGCAGAAGCTGCACTGCCTCTTATGGTATAGCCTCAGAAGTCAGAGTCTCATTTCTCCCAAGAATTTAATACAACTAAAATCTTCTCAGATTCAAAGCAGAGGGGACATCAACCATACTCCCCAGTGGAAGGGTGACAAGGTCACATGATAGAGGAGAGTGTGGGATGAAAGATACTGTTGTGGCCATCTTTGATTAATACAATCTGCTACATTCTCCCATCTACTTCTCTTGGCTTAAGGATACTCTGATCTGATTTTTAAAATGAAAAACAATCCCAGGAGAACACTATTTTTACTGAGGTTCCTAAGTTCTGTTACAGAGTAACCAGATGATTTCATCCACATCCAGCCCCCAATATTTCCTGTTTAGCGCATCTCACTATTTCTCTGCTACATATATGGCTTCTGGCAGAAAGGGAATTTGGACTCCTATGGGCTATTAGACCCAGCATTGATCACTCTGGGAAAAGCAGCCACTGACAAATGGGAGCTTGTCTGGTCCTCACAGTTAGGCCTTGGTGTTGGTGTTCTCCTGATGAACATAAACAATTTCACAGACCATCAACATCAGACAAGGCCACTCTGTGACCACAGTGACCAAGACAAAAGTAATACCACTGCACAGTCATATTTGAAAAGAGACAAAAGATAAACTTTGACCAAACCACAAAAATAACCAGCCATCCTCCTATCCTGGCTTACAGATACTGCTGCTACTTTACCAATTAGCCCTCTTCTAGTCTATCTTCCTTCTAGATAAGATTCATGAAGATACCCAATCATAGAATTACCTCCTATGTATATTGTTATTTCCTAACAGAATCCAATCCAGAGCAAAGCCTTGCTTCTTTAAACCCTCTCCCAAATCACCTAATATAAGTCCCAATCCTATAATAAATCATTTCTAACACCTTTGAGATCCCCGACCCGCCCCCCCCGCCAGTTCCCCATGGTGTGCATTCTCCTACATGCACTGAGTAATCAACCCTACTTGTTCAACCACAGGTATATGCCTAGTGGTCTTTGGTTAGAGGGCATTGACAACTCCTCCAAGGACCTTGAAATTAGAGAACACATTTCTGCTGAGGTCAGTTCTGATCTCCCAAACTCGAGCTTCCAGTCAGAGTTTGTGTTTGGCTATTTCATAATGCAGTTTTGAAAGACAACTACATGAATTCCTTAGACCTCCAGAAGTTATTAAAGTACCCCTATTGTTAAATATATTTATATATACACATATATACATATACATATTTATGTAACATTAGGTCTTCTAGGTTTCCTTATCACCTTATTAAGTGCAGACAGATTACTGTAATAACAGCGGCCATAGCTGTCCTGTCTCCAACATGGTCACAGGACCCAAGGGTAACCTGATTGTATGTATATAGGCTCTTAAGTTTCTGCTGTGGGAAAAGCAATAGTTATGCACTAGACCAGTGGTGGGCAAACTGCGGCTCTTTGGCCCCTTGAGTGTGACTCTTCCACAAAATACCATGTGCCAAAGAGCCGCATGTGGCTCGTGAGCCGCAGTTTGCCGACCACTGCACTAGACAACTGGCTCATCAGTTGCAGATACCAGATGCTAGAATATATTTCTGCCTCCTCCTCCTAGAGCAGTGGTTCTCAACCTTCCTAATGCTGCGACCCTTTAATACAGTTCCTCATGTTGTAGTGACCCCCAACCATAAAATTATTTTTGTTGCTACTTCATAACTGTAATTTTGCTACTGTTATGAATCGTAATGTAAATATCTGATATGCAGGATGTATTTTCATTGTTACAAATTGAACATAAAGCATAGTGATTAATCGCAAAAACAATATGTAATTATATATGTGTTTTCTGATGGTCTTAGGCGACCCCTGTGAAAGGGTTGTTTGACCCCCACAGGGGTCGCAACCCACAGGTTGAGAACTGCTGTCCTAGAGAGTTCTTCATTTTTCTCTAATCTTATTTGCAAAGAAAAAAATGTGACATTATGATAATTACTCACTTTCCCTCTCCTTTACAGTTCTCACTCACTTGATGCAAGGACTCTCATCCTCAGAAAAACTGTTTCATAAGATATTATTGTTTATGTTCATCAGGAGAACATCATAGCCTTGTGGTTAGCTGCCAGGCCTGAAACCCCACTCTACTTCAAGTTAGAGCCACATACTGATCTAAAGCTGTTTAGAGAATCAGCTGTTGCAAGCAAGAACTGTGGATTGGAAACAATCCTGTCTGCATTTGAATTCTGGCGTGATAATGTGTTCGTTGCTCTGACACATATGGCCCCAAATTCTCTTTAGCATCCACCTGTTTGCTCTCAGGGTCTGTGAGTTATTGTGTGTTCATGCAAGAAAATTAAATCATTCCTACTTAGAAATCACTTAGTGATGCATAGTTCAAATATTGGTTTTCTTTCCTTTTATCTCCTCACATTTCATATAAAATTATCCTGCTTGTAAGACTAGGGACAGATTAGGTAGAGATGAGCACTGGTGTGGAGGAGAGGAATCAGAGCCCAAGTATAAGTGAGAGGCTCACCAACTTGCAAAATTTGATTAATATTCAAGTGTCATGTGTGAGTGTCAATGGGGTCAGGACATGCTATCCCAAAATATTAAACCTTGACATACTGAATATTTTAAGCTGAGGGAGTTTGAGAAAATGGCAGGAGCAGGAAGACCACCTGCCCTCATTCTCCCTTGAAACAGGTCATAAAACCTTCATATGAGAGGTGCCCTCCCTATACCTAGAAGAAAGGAGCATTTTATCTCTGTAGACAAAGGGACACCTAGAAGAATCCTAACAAACAGGCCTTGCTAAGTTTTCTCCAGCTTACTACACTTGCCTCATACTCCTTAACCTCTCCTATTCCTCTCATGACTGTCTGTCCACTCTTCATCAAACCTAGCATAAAATAATCAGGTCTGTTTCTTTGAGTCTTTATTTCTTTATGAAGGCTCCTGTGTCACATAAAACATTCAATACATTTGTTTGTTTCTCTCCTGTTAACCTGTCTTTGTCACTTTAATCTTCACACCCAAGTCTGGGACCCTAAGAATATCAAGGAAAATGTTTTCCTCCCCTATAGTGTTCTGCTGACTCCCTTGGAATGTGGATCTGACAGATCTTTAGATTTCTGAAACATCTAGGGCACTGGTCATTCTAGCATCTTGATGGTCCCTGAAAAGGCTCAAAATAGACCCAGGCCAGTTTGTTTGAACTTTTTTTTGTGTGTGAATATCTGCATGTTTGTTTTTTGGGTTTTATTTGTTTTGTTTTGTAACTGGCCTGGAGAAATATTTGAAATCCAACATTGACAGGGGTCTAGAATGATTAGTGACATTTCTGAAAATGTATCCTGGTCTTTTTTGGGTTTATGGAAGGCTTTGGAGGGTAGGTAGAACTGTGAACTGCCACTTTCCAGGAGACTGTTGAGGCTAATCCCTAAAGGAAGGTTCTGAGTTAAACCTTGGCACAGTAAGATTTCTGTTTTCCTCTGTGCTCTAAAGTAAATAACCCAATTCTTTCTTCTGAGGAGGAGGGTTTTTATTGGAGATGGAAAAAAACTACTCATCACACTTTCTCAACTCTAACTTCTTATACTAACTTTTCTTTGTCAAACAGATTTTCATAACTGTTTTACATTTTTAAAGTTCAAACAATTTTTTTACCAGAAATGAGGAACACCTCCTTTGTAGTAATGACACAGGTGGGGTATGAGTTCCACTATAAACAACTAGCTACTTGTATATAACTGAGCGAGACATCTGAAAAGAAAATAGGTAATCTGTTTTTTAACCGTTTGAGTCCCAAGCAGCGCGATTGCGCTGCTGAGATTTTATGTCGAGAAAACCCAGCACATTTCGAACATTGTGGACAATGCACTGTTTGGGATTCTTCGACAGTGCTTTTTTCAATACCCCCTGGGACTCAAACGGTTAAACAATTTATGGTAGGAGGAACTCAGAAACCTATGAGTGAAGAAAAAAGTGAGGCAAACCCTGCCTTTTTTTTTAGTTCAGGAAGTTTCATGTTTGCTCCTCCATTCAAAATATAAAAAAAAAACAAAGCCATTTTATTTCGTATCTACTATGACTTAATTCAGGTACGGCCAACCTTTAAGAGTTTGCCTAGTCTTCTTTAGAGATGTCCTTTCTAGTTTACTAATGTCAGTTGTGTTTAGACCAGCAGTCCCAGACCCAGTGGTGTTAGCATCAACTGAGAACCTGTTTGAAATGTAAACCCGAGGGACTACCCACACCTGTTGAATCAGCAACTTTGTGAGTAAGGCCCAGCAATGTTTTTAAACAAGCCCTCCAGCTGATTCTGATGCACAGGAAAATTTGAGAACCACTGACTTAGACTGTCTGCTACACTGTTGTTTCTCTGGTAAACAAAGCAGCAGGTTTGATGATTCAGATGCTTGAAAATATAGGCCCTAACTGGTTTGGCTCAGTGGATGGCGCATCGGCCTGTGGACTCAAAGGTCCCAGGTTCGATTCCAGTCAAGGGCATGTACCTTGGTTGCGGGCACATACCCAGGAGGGGTCCTCAAACTGCGGCCCACAGAAAATATTTATCCGGCCGGGTGTTTTTGCCGCCGCTGCCTGTTGCTTAGCAGCCAACTAGTTTTTTTTTTAAACTATAGTCCGGCCCTCCAACGGTCTGAGGGACAGTGAACTGGCCCCCTGTTTAAAAAGTTTGAGGACCCCTGCGTAGGGAGTGTGCAGGAGGCAGCTGATCGATGTTTTTCTCTCATTAATGTTTCTAACTCTCTATCCCTCTCCCTTCTTCTCTGTTAAAAATCAATAAAATATATTTTTAAAAAAGAAAATATTGCTTAGAATTCCAGGTGGATACAGAATTCCCTGCTGTGAATTGAGTTTTCTGTAAAACCAAATAGTGGCACAGAAGTGTTTCAGATGCTTAAATCAGGGGTCCTCAAACTTTTTAAACAGGGGGCCAGTTCACTGTCCCTCAGACTGTTGGAGGGCCAGACTATAGTTTAAAAAAAAACTATGAACAAATTCCTATGCACACTGCACATATCTTATTTTGAAGTAAAAAAAACAAAACGGGAACAAATACAATATCTGTATTTGCATGTGGCCCGCAGGCCATAGTTTGAGGACCCCTGGCTTAAATTAAGCCAAAGAGTCCTTGTGTCCTACTTGGTAGAGCTTGTGGGCTCCATGCACAAGGGAAGGCCTTGCTCTCAAATAAGCCTCTTTAAAAAAAAAAATATATATATATATATATATATATATATATATATATATATATAAATTCCAAAGGGGAAGGGAGAGAGATAGAAACATCAATGATGAGAGAGAATTATTGATTGGCTGCCTTCTGCATGCACCCTACTGGAGATCAAGCCCACAACCTGGGCATGTGCCCTGACAGGGAATCGAACCATGATTTCCTGGTACGTAAGTGAATGCTCAACCACTGAGCCACCCTGGATGGGCAAGTCTGACTCTTTAGCAGGGGTCCTGGAGGTGTCACTGTAGTGAACAAATACTATCACCAGGAATAAACTAGTCTGGGCTACTCAGTTCTCCAGGTAACTGCACCTGAGCTAAACAGGGAGAGAACATACCTGGGAGAAAATTGCACATAATTTTGCCCTGCTTATTTTATCTTCAAAATATATGTCAAATCACCCTATCAAAGACAATGCCAGATCACACATTCAGATGACTTTGGCGGTCCCCGGTAGGTTTGTTAATGACACCTGATGTATTATCTCTGTCTCCTTCATTGTAATTGCCTGTTTCCAAATGCATGTAGTAACTAACAGGCTGTAAATGTCAAGGATAAAAGTTAATTTCTTTTCTCATCTAGAGCCTCTGTTTCAGTACCCAGCACAGAGCAGGTATTTGGTAATTTGTTAAAGGGAATCAACCAACCCATCAAAGGGGGTGGGGGGGAGGTGGTGGTGGAGGAGGGATTGAGAAAAAAAGAAAAAACTCATGGACACGACAACAGTGTGGTGATTGCCCGGGGGCGGGGGGGGGGGAATGGGGGAGCGGGGAAGGTGCAGGAGGGTATAGGGCAGCCGTGGGCAAACTATGGCCCACGGGCCGGATCCGGCCCGTTTGAAATGAATAAAACTAAAAAAAAAAAGGCCGTACCCTTTTATGTAATGATGTTTACTTTGAATTTATATTAGTTCACACAAACACTCCATCCATGCTTTTGTTCCGGCCCTCCGGTCCAGTTTAAGAACCCATTGTGGCCCTCGAGTCAAAAAGTTTGCCCACCCCTGGTATAGGGCAATGGTTCTCAACCTTAGCTGCACATTAGAATCACCTGGGAATCTTTTTAAAATTCTGATTTCTGGGCCTCATTCTCCGGAAATTCTGTTTCTTTGTTACTAATGTTGTGGCCTCACTCCATAACAAAGAAACAGAATTTCCGGAGGATGAGGCCCAGAAATCAGGATTTTAAAAAGATTCTCAGGTGATTCTAATGTGCAGCCAAGGTTGAGAACCACTGGTATAGGGGGTATAAATAGTGATGAACGAGACTTGACTTGGGGTGGTAAACATACAATACAGTGTACAGATGTGTTGCTGAATTGTGTACCTGAAGCCTGTATAATTTTGTTAACCAGTGTCACCCCAATATGTGCAATTAATTTAAAAAAATTAAAAGAATCTTAAAGCAAGGGCCCAATAAAATCATCCCATATAGTATGATTCATATGAACTGCTGCCCAACCGACGTTACTCTTCATTTATCTGTTCGCTGCATCCCCTATTCCCAAACAAGCAGAAAAGTCACAAATGTCAACAATACCTACACAACATAGTTGTATTCCCCATTCCGTCACCAACGTCATCAACTCTCGCCCCTAAGTCCTTCAGTCTGTCAGTTCCCAGTAGTCCTCATCCCCTCTTACTTCCGTTCCCCTCTCCCTGCTCCGCTGGAGGAAAGAGGAGCTTACGGAGCTTATGCGTTCAAAGAAGCGCTACAAACCTCCGCCTCGACTGCTCTCTCAGCGGCTGCCCATAGCTCCTGTCTTGCGTCCCCGGAGAGCAATTGCGGCGATAGTGGCCAGACCCTAGCCTGCGGGTGAATTTTACTTAGGGTCGGTCATAATGGAGATGCACACCGGATAGTTCCCAGACGTCCACGTACAACGTAGCTCCCACAATCCTCTTCGCCTCAGCTCTCGAACACCCGGTATTAACCCCTTCACGCCCATCGACCTTGCATGCAGACTGCTTGGTTCAAAGATCCAGGTCACTCATCTGTTAAAAGACACAAAAGACCGTGGCTATCTTCTTAACCATAGCCACCTATTGAACCTTTCCTTTTCTCAATTGGCTTGTACGTTGACTAATCACTTTTAAATAGGAGCTTAATTTGTTACGTACATTAACACGAACAGTTCATAATGATGCCTTAAGCTTCCAGATCAAACCAAACTCTAAATTTGCAGTTTCTGACTGTTCACCTTGAACCTGTGCCTCTTCTACCCTCCATTCCCATCATCTTTTGGTTCCCGTCTATTTTACCGCATACATCAATGGTTAAGAGCACAGACTTTGTAAACTTGACTTTCTGGGTTTGAATGTCTATCACTATCCAATTGTGGAATCTTAGGCAAGTGATTTAAGCATGTGATTCCTTGGCTTCTTCAGCTGCAAAGTTCCTGAATTGGTTCCTGACCAGTCCATTTGTATGCAAATAAAGAATCCAAGTTTGCATAGCCTGATTAACCTGAATAGCACTGTCCTGTTTGGTTGGTTTTCCCGTTGTGATTGGTTATTATAGAGTCGCTCTGATTTTTCAGTATAGATGCAAGTGATAATATAGCTGCACAGTTTTGATTGGACAGGGCAGACCTCAGTCCTAATGGTTGAAATATAATACCAATTACTCTTTTGTATCAGTTCAGCCAACAGATACAGGGTGCTGGAGGATGGCAGCTCAGTCAGTGGCCTTTCCTAGAAATGCAGTGTGCTTTTAAAAATTTACATGTGAGAAGTACCTAGAACATGGTCTGTCACAGAGTTAAGTAGTATATTGAAACAAATAATTATTGACTTCGATGGAGCTGTCTTCTCAGCTAAGACCTTTTAGATAATAAATAAATGATAATAATGGTTACCATTTTTGAGCACTATATTAAAGTGCTCTAAACCTATTTTTTGTAGTTGTTGTTTTATCTTCACAATCACTGGTGGTAGTTACAAGTATTATCCTTCCCTCCCCTCCTGTCCTCTGTTTTTCTAAAGCATCTAAGAAAATTCAGATCAGTCAGATAGCAGATAACTCAATAACTTGCTCATGGTTACAGAGCTAGTAACAAATAGAGCCAAGACTTAAAATGCAGCTATGTCTTGGCCCTTCTCAAATATCACTGAGAAAACAGACATCAATTCTTTTTCATTGTGCTTTTTTCTAAGAGTTGCCCCATTATCCATGCAGGAAAGCGGGGTTCTCTTCAGAATCAGAAAAGCAGCAGGCAATAAAGTAAGGGTCTCTCTCCCTTGAAGGCTGGCAGCAACAGAGATGAGTAAAATAGCAATCAAAATAACCAGCTCTTTATTGTGCCCTACTGTGCTACACAGGCCCCATTATTGCCTATATTGCCTAAGGCCACCAGAGATGAAAGTACAGGAGCCTCACCTCACCCCATCATTCTGCAAAGTTTGTATATTATCAAAGATTTTGCTAAAATTTTTTTGCTTGTTTTATAATAGCACCAAGAGACTCTTTAATATACTATCCCAACTCCAGCCAAAATGGTAGTAATTTCCACATTAACAGTCCATAGAATCAGGTATTTCTACCTCAGCCCAAGAGCAAAAGGAAATCTCCTCTTTCAAAGATTAAAATAAAGAAAGAATAACTTCCTTTCCCTCAGAGCCTATAGTACCCAGGGTCTTGTTAGTCTTGCTGCAGAACCACATACTGCCACTTCCTAACTTATCCTCAGGCAGTCCCCAATGGTGTTTTCAGGAGAAAGGCTGGTGATGGTAAACCAAGCACTGCTTTGTTCCCTGTATCACTTTTGTAGTTCCCTGATTGTTTTCACTTCCTCTCTGCACTTCAGAATACACTATCCTGCACACCTCTGGGCTTGAATTGCAGAAGAATCAACATCTTGTAACCCCCCACGCCCCAACACCCAACAATAGCACACATGTCTGGGCTTGGTCTTACTTAAAGTAGATAAGATAAAAAGAAAAAGGAAAGATAAACATAAGAAGACTTTTTACTTAATTTCCCCATATTTCTAGCTGTCAAACTTAGAAATATTAACATAATGGTAGCTGTGAGAAGTTCAGTTCCAGAGGCCAGGAAAGATAAAAATCCTTGTGCAAAGCAAAAGTGTTGACAGAGGAAAAACAGCAGACATGAGTGCCTTTACCGCCAGTAGAAATAAACAAGGGGAGGGGAGGTTTGAGTGAAGATCTCAGACACAAACAAAAGATCCTGCCTTTACAGCTCCTTTCACCCTAAGCCCTTTATCGTCATTCCGAAAACTGGATCTGTCTAAATTCTCCCCACCAACCTGGTTCTTTCACTGATGGGCAAAAGTCATGGAAGCCACCACCAGCTGTTAATACTTAGCAAAAAAAGTAGGCGAAGAAAGAGGCTATTCCTAAATCCAATGTTAGAAAGGGAGCTGTGTTCCCAACATCCCTAGTTGCTTTCATAACATATTTTTATAAAAGAAATCACACATAATTTAAGTGTTCAAGTTCTGCAGTGCTTTCTATAGTATGCTTTGGTTTCTTAAGGGCTGATCTGGGGTCTTAATGCCCTTGATAGTGCTTCCCTACTGTAGTGTGCATACATTTCTGTGCCCTGTTTAGGTCTCCTTTACAAGGCAGATAGACCCACCCCTCAGCAGATAGGAATGCTAGCTGCAAACTACGGCTACTCTCTTCTCTGGATAATTGTACTCTACAGACTAAGAGCTTTAGTTCTCTACAACATTCCCACTCCCCATACAGCCCTGCAACCTGCAATAGATGCCTGACTGATGATGAGGGTACATAATGCCAGCCAACTTGCCTCAGTGGACCAATTCTGTCGTGCAAGTCCTACTCTAGCACTTCTTAGGTCAAGCTAAAGCTGGTCTCCAACTAGCTTGGTGTTTTTTCCCCTGCTTCCCTCATTCCTCAAACATAGAACCCAAACATATCTTAAAACCAATTTTTGAGTATAGCATTTGAATACATTCCTTTTGTAATTATTCATTATTTTTACTTATTTACAAATAATTATTTGTATGTCATAATTTATTATTTTAATTATTTAAAAACTGTTATCTGGCAGAATATATTGATTATATCTTCCCTCCCCAAAAATCAGATTATAGAGGGTCTATTAATTGGTTGCTTTGATTTTCCCAATGTAAGTGAAATACACATTCTCTATTTCATAAGAAAATATCATTAATTAAATGTTTCTACTGATGTGAGAAATGTTGGTTGTTTCTGAAAAAAAACTTTTAACATTAGTCAAATAAATCACAATATTTATAGTTGTTGTGTGGTAATTTAGTCGCGTTCATGACTGTCAGTATTTGCTTAACACACATGTATACTGAAGAGGAGAAATGACTTTCCTAACTTATCTGTAACAGTGGTTAAATGAAGGTTTAGTAAGAACAATTGAAGAATGGTGAATAATCTATTCATTTAAAAATTTAAAGTACTTAAACATTAGCATAGATAAAATTACACAGGGGAACATATACCTTATTTTCTTTTCAGAAATAAGAAGAAAATTATATGAGAGCAATATGTAAATTTTATTATAATAGTCCCCGTGATTGACATTTCTCAAAAATTTTTTTGGCCATGAGCCCTTAAGAGTTTTCATAATCTCCTAAGATTAATGTCACATCATCCATTGCTAATCAAAAATGTTTTCTAAGTCCATGATCTATTTTTAAAAATTCACTATTTTGCCACAGAAATTATATGGAATTTTACTACTACAGTGTTTCATCTAAAATACGCATCTTGCCCTAGCTGATTTGGCTCAGTGGATAGAGGCTCAGTCTTCGGACTGAAGGGTCCTGGGTTCGATTCCAGTCAAGGGCACTTTCTGGGGCTGTGGGCTCGATCCCCAGTAGGGGGCATGCATAAGGCAGCCAATCAAAGGCAGCCAATCAAAGATTCTCTCTCATCATTGATGTTTCTATCTCTCTCTCTCTCTCTCTCTCTCTCTCCCTTCCTCTCTGAAATCAATAAAAATATATTAAAATATGCATCTTTCCCAGCTTAGTAGATAGCTACTCATATTCTAAAAGCCCAGGTTAAATGTCACTCCCTTTGTGAATTTCACCACAACTGGCAGAACTCATCCTTTTCTTTCATGTGTGCTCATACGTCTTTAAAAATACCTCTTTTAGACCTTGTATCTCACTGTATTATAATTATATGTTGCATGGATTAGCAATTGTGTTTAGCTGTCATTAAGAACCCATTATTTTGCTATCACATACAAGAAATCCCAAAGTAGGCAATTCAACAATGTTATGGTGGCTCCTTTTATCTTTCTGCTGTTTTGCAAGATCAAGCTCTGCCTTCCTAGTTCAAGTTTTCCTCAGTGGAACATTATTGCTAAAGCTCTAGCCATCACATCCATACCTGGGGGAGAATGAGTAAGAAGGTAATGTAAAAAGGCCCCAGAGGAACCATTACTAGTACTCCCGCACACCAGTGCATGCATGTATACACACAGACAAAACTATGAAGCTTTCTAGGAAGCCCAACCCAACAACTACCACCCACATACCATTGTCCTTTATTTATTTATTTATTTATTTATTTATTTATTTATTTATATCTTTATTGTTTTTTAATCTTTACTTTCTTTATTGATTAAGGTATTACATATGTGACCTCATCCCCCCATAACCCCCCCCCCCCACCACCACCACCACTCATGCTTTCATCCCCCTGTTGTTTGTGTCCATTGGTTGGGCTTATATGCATGCATACAAGTCCTTTGGTTGATCTCTACCCTTTACCCCCACCCTTCCCTACTTTCCCTCTGAGGTTTGAAAGTATTACATATTAGAGGCCTGGTACATGAGATTCTTGCACTTGGGGAGGGGTCCCTCAGCCCAGCCTGCGCCCTCTTGCAGTCCTGGACCCCTAGGGGGATGTCCGTTTGCCTACAGTCAGACATCCCTCTCACAGTTCAGGGCTCTGGCAGTCTGGGACCCCTTGCTCCTTACCGCCGGCCTGCAGCAGAGGGCTTCTGGCTGAGCGGCGCTCCCCCTGTGGGAGCACACTGACCACCAGGGGGCAGCTCCTGTGTTGAGCATCTGCCCCCTGGTGGTCAGTGCATGTGATAGCAACCGGTTGTTTCACCATTCTGTCGATTTGCACATTAAACTTTTATTATAAAGGATGTCCCCCTTTTTCCCCATCAACCCCCTCTAGCCCACCCCACCCCCACCCCAGGCCCTCACCACCTCACTGTCTGCATCTATGGGTTATGCATATATGCATACAAGGTCTTTGATTGATTACCTCCCACCCACCCACCCTCTACCACCTTCCCTTCAAGATTCCACACTCTGTTCCATGCTTCCATGTCTCTGGATCCACTCTGTTCATCAGTTTATTTTGTTAATGAGATTCCACATATGAGTGAGATCATGGGATACTTGTCTCTCTCTGATTGCATTGTCCTATATTTAGTCACACGGGCACCCTTATCTGAAAGGAAGGCTGGGAAATTATTGTTTTCATCTGGGTACATAGCTACCTCCCAACAAAATAAGGTTTTGTTACTTAGAAATAACTGGGAGAAAGGGTATGTGATATTCAACCAACACATGCCCTATCCTGCCTTCACATCCCATTTTATCTGTTTCTTTACTAAGACTATTAATTCCTGGAAGGTTTAGCATATGTCACATTCATTTTGTATTTCCAGGGCCCTAGAATAGTACAAGACACTCAACGATTTGCTGTTTATTTCCTTTACCTGCAATATGAAGGGTTAATATGTGTAATCTGCCTAGATAAAAAAGATTCCATGTTTTATCACAATAATTTTCTGTGCTTTATGTTGACTTTATTATATCCTTAATTTAAAAACACACACACAAAACTTCCTCACTTACCAAAGAGCAATGGTTCTTGATCATCACGTTACCTTTTTATTTTTAAATGTGTTGTTTCTTTCTGTAAATAGTGAGTTTCTCATCACCAACTGTCCTGTTTTAAGTGTTCAAATATCCTGACAATTTTTTAATTATTTTTCCATCCTAAGATTGAATCCACATGTAAAAGGAAATGATTTTCAGGATGCCTTTGGCACCTAAAGCTATTTTTGAGGTTTTCCAGAGGTCCTGGAGAGCCTTTTCCTTTCACCTTATAAAAAGAGAGGTACTAAACAGAACAGAATACGCAGAAATTGACCCAAACCATTATGTTCAATTAATATTTGACAAAGGAAGCAAGAGCATACAATGGAGTAAAGACAGTCTCTTCAATAAATGGTGTTGGAAAAATTGGACAGATACATGTAAAAAAATGAAACTAGACCACCAACTTATACCATACACAAAAATAAACTCAAAATGGATAAAGGACTTAAACGTAAGATGGGAAACCATAAAAATATTAGAGGAATCCACAGGCAGCAAAATCTCAGACATCTCTTGTAGCAATATGTTTACTGATACATTTCCTAGGACCTAGGACAGTGATGGCAAACCTATGACACGGGTGTCAGAGGTGACACGTGAACTCATTTTTTTGGTTGATTTTTCTTTGTTAAATGGCACTTAAATATATAAAATAAATATCAAAAATATAAGTTTTTGTTTTACTATGGTTGCAAATATCAAAAAATTTCTATATGTGACATGGCACCAGAGTTAAGTTAGGGTTTTTCAAAATGCTGACACGCCGAGCTCAAAAGGTTCGCCATCACTGACCTAGAACAATGGAAACTAAAGAGAAAATAAATAAATAGGACTACATGAAAATAAAAATCTGCACAGCAAAAGAAACCATCAACAAAATAACAAGAGAACCCACTGCATGGGAGAACATATTTGCCAATAATACATCCAATAAGGGGTTAATTTCCAGAATATATAGGGAACTTGTACAACTTAAAAGGAAGATAAACAATCCAATTAAAAATGGACAAAGGACCTAAATAGACACTTCTCCAAAGTGGACATAAAGAGCCAAGAGGCATATGAAAAAATGCTCAAAGTCACTAATCACTCAAGAGATACAAATCAAAACGACAATGAGATACTACCTCACACCTGTCAGACTGGCTATCAGTAACAAATCAACAAATGACAAGTGTTAGTGGATGTGGAGAAGAGGGAACCCTAGTACACTGCTGGTGGGAATGCAGACTGGTGCAGCCTTTGTGGAAAACAGTATGAAGTTTCCTCAAAAAATTAAAAATGGAACTGCCATTTGACCCAGTGATCCCACTTCTAGGAATATATCCTAAGAAATCAGAAACACCAATCAGAAATTATATATGCACCCCTATGTTCATAGCAGTGCAATTTACAATAGCTATGATTTGGAAATAGCCTAAGTGCCCATTAGCAGATGAGTGGATAAAAAAGCTGTTGTACATTTACACAACAGAATACTTCACAGATGTAAAAACAAAAGAACTCTTACCATTCGCAACAGCATGGATGGACCTGGAGAGCAGTATGCTAAGCGAAATAAGCCAGTTAGATAAAGATAAGTATCACATGATCTCACTTATACGTGGAATATAATGAACAACACAAACTGATGAACAAAAATAGATCCAGAGACATAGAAGCATCAAACACAGTCGAATCTCAGCGGGAAGGCAGGGGAGGATGGGTGGGTGGGAAGAGATCAACCAATGAACTTGTATGCATATATGAATAACCCATGGTGAAGACCTGGGGAGGTCAATGGGGGAAAAAGAGGACAGATGTAATACTTTCAACAATAAAGATTAAAAAAGAGAGATACTAGAAACTGTGTTTATTCTGTTAGGTTGATGATTTGCATGGGAAGCTGTCCGATCAGAAGAAATGATCGGCCTTCCCAAGATTAAGTATATATGATGATTTATTGAGAGATTATGTGTGCCCTTACTGTAAATGGATGGCCTCTGGCGCCATTTCAAACGCCAACAAGAATCCCCAATTTGGGGTGTGGTGGGGAAGGAAACTTGATTTAGTGTGAACAGCTTGACAGTAACATAGCATGGCTGTGAAACAGCACTGCAGTAGAACGCCTCCATAACGTTACAGTGTGGCTGCTGTGAAAACAGCATGGCCTCTAAAGCTAGACAGCTCTGCTCCAGGTGGGTGTGAGCCGGGAAGAAGTCTGTAGCGCTTCAGCTTCAGCAACTCAATCACAATCTTCAGTCTTCAGGGG
>NW_005871050.1:31870767-31980939 GCF_000147115.1 Myotis lucifugus | reverse complement strand
TTGACTGGTCAACTGCAAAGCTCTGGATTGGATGGGAAAGCACAGTCTATTGGGTTGAAATAGGGTCCCAGGACTCCTTATTAAGGACTAGCTCAGCGGGCAGAAAGAAAGTGCAGGCAGGAAGCTTAGTGGTGCCCAGTCAGGCAGTGTAGCACAGAGACTTCTCTGCGAAGTACAGTTTGAGTGAGAGGCCCCTGTGCAGAAATGGCTGCGAGGCTCTGCTTTTTAAAAAAAAATCATAGCCCAGATCACCACCAGGAGCCATTCTTAGATCTCAGGGTTCACATACTTTTATATGGAAATGTGCTTCTTTTTACAAAATAGATAATTTTGAAAATTGTGTTCAGTTGGCAAAATAAGAAATTGGAATCTTGTGTTTTCCTCTGAATATTTTTAAAAATGTATGCACCTAAGATCTGGAACCCCTTGTCTAGAATACAGATAAAAGGAAGAAAGAACAGTATGTGACACCTAGTAAATTGATTTGACTTTAACAAGTAAAGCGCCCTTTTTACGAGAGCATTGGCAGGAATACCTGTCTCCTTTGAGAGTCAGGGAAGACTTCACAGAGAAGGTAACGATTTAGCTGGGGCTTTAAGGATTAACAAGGAAGAAATGGCAGGGCATTCCAAGCAGAATACATAATGCAAGCCACAGCACAGAGCACAAAAGAACTCTACGTGTTCAGCAGCTCTGAGTACCCTGGAGGCTGTTGCCTGTAATTCTCAGGGTTTGGTGAGAATATAGGCAGGGACGATTTTTCCCTGCTTAGCTCACTTTCCCTAAAGCGCATTGCACAGTGCTGGGCACACATCTGCAGGAGCTCAATAAATACTGTTGAATTGGGACAGGGTGATCGAGTGTGCTGGGAACTAGGGTATCAGGATTCTTTCTCACACAACTACAGTGTTACCTTGGCCAAGTCCCTTTTCGAAGGCCTGTGCCTGCGGGTGCCAAGTGGAGGAGGGTGTTGGCCTGAACTGCTGGGCCTTTTAGCGCCTGGAATCCCTGATTGGCCACGGGAAGGGCGGGGTGGGCAGTGCGGCTGCGGCTGCGACTGCAGCTGCGGCTGCGGTGCGGCTTGCGGAGGTTCAGTTCCTCCTCCGCTCCGGCAGGGGGCGCGGGGAGCGGCTTCCGGCTGCCCTTCTAGTCCCGCCGGCGCTGGGCGGACTGCAGCAGTCAGGGGCGGCAAGCGCAGTGGGCGGGCCTTTCGGCGGCGGCGCTGCGCTGACGAGGCCGGGCTGGATAGCAGCGGCACCGGCGACTGAGGCATCTGCGGAAGCCACAGGGGAACCGACTCGGGGGCCAGAGGGTTGTGGCCGGGAGCAGCCTCCTCGTGCGGCGCCGCACTCCCGGGGCAGCGGCGGGCGTTTAGCCCTCAGGTGAACTGCGGCGGGCACACCCAGGCGCGGCGGCGACGGCGGACAGTTTAGAGTGGGGGCAGGGGCGGACGTGGGAGCAGACCGGGACCAGAGAGGTAGCCCGCGCTCGGCCATCTCCAGCCATGTCTGACGAGGCGTCGGCCACCACTTCGTACGAGAAGTTTCTGACCCCTGAGGAACCCTTCCCGCTTCTGGGACCCCCTCGCGGGGTGGGCACCTGCCCGAGCGAGGAGCCGGGCTGCCTGGACATCAGTGACTTCGGCTGCCAGCTGTCCTCTTGCCATCGTACCGACCCGCTCCTCCGCTTCCACACTAACAGGTATGAACCACGGCCGGGGACAGGGTTGACTGCCCACATCCCTGCCTCAAGTCTGGGACCTCTGGTTCGCCCCGAGCTTCGTGCTCCGCCCAGGGTTTGCACTTCCATTCGCCCCTCCCCCATCTTTCTCTGTGATTAGTGTGCTTGCCCGGGCCCCTTCTCGCTTCCCCTCCCGCTTTTCACCCCTGCCCTCCCGATTTTCCTTGGCCGGCATTTTACTCTCCCCATTCATCTTCTGATTGTAGCTGCTCCTCCTTCTCTCTCCCTCCCCCCATCTGTCCCCTGAGAATCCCAGACCCCCACCTTTGATTTTTAGCTGCTCCCCTGTTTCCTTTCACCCGCAAACGTTTAACCCCTTCCATTTCTGACAAGTGGGTTTCAGGTTTCAGATGGCTCAAAATTAATCCCCGGGTCTTTTGAAAGGTGGCACTTTTAAAGCTATCTTATTTTTCCCAATTTTTAACCTGTCTCACAACTATACCCCCCCCCCCCGCATTTTGTAGTGAAGCTCTAGGAAACCAGACAGTTTTTTTCTCTCTCCTTTATGAACTCTTTGCCTTCGCGCTTTAGGCCCTTCCAAAATGTATAAGCTTAAATCTGGAAGATTCCTTCATGTAGCACACGCCTTGATTTGCTCCCCGGTGGAAGGATGGAACGAGGCTTTGGAAAGGCTTGCTTAATACAAATTTATTCAGGGGGTGCGTCCTTTAACTAGTTTTATTAGAAAAGAGTACTTTGGAGAATTCTCTAAAGCAAGCATTTAAGTATTATACGGAATGTGGGGGATTTGAAGATGTTTTACACGTGGCCCCAACCTTTGATATAGGTGGATGTTTGAGATACATACACAAAGGCCTGGGAGGGTGTGTGGAGAAAAAGGAGAGGAGTTCAGCTATAGAAAATACTGGAGTTGAATTAAGGAGTCTAGTTTTGATTTCTGATGCAGTTTATAATATGAGCATGAAAAATCCTTTCACATTTTAATGTCTTTTGTATGTTCCTGGCCATCTCTTAAATCAGTCTACAGATTTACTGAGCTTCTACCAGATACAAGGAATGTACTGGTATAAAACATGATTCTTACCCAAAACAAAGTTATCTGGAAGCAGGGTACTATAGTTAAGCAATCATCCAGAACATCAGTACAACATAATTGAAAAGGAAATGCTGGTAAACTGAGGCCCAGAGGGAAAAGACTGAGTTCAAGGTCATAAAACTGAGTTAGGCAAAACTAGGGACACTCTTTTGGAGCCAGTGCTAAAACTTGGAACAGAGTTAATGGCTCCAGTATAATAAATGGTTGTTACAGTTTCTTAGACTAACTCACAGAAGCCTATTTAACCCATGCAGTAACTTTAACATTAATATCACATATGCATGAAATCTAGTGTGCTTAGAATTTTTGGCATTCTAAAATAGTGTGAAAATAGTGTGAAATAATACTTTTGGACATATTTGCATTTTGAACATTGGATCAAGTTAAATACACGGAAAAGTGAAATGATTTCAGAATTATCTTGCTCTGATAATGAGGGCAAGGGAATGTAGGGACAGAGGCTGAGGGCAAGCACTGCCAAAATGGACTGGGGTGATGGGGTGTGAAGCAAGGAGAACAGTACATTCCCTACAGCTTTCTCCTCCCCATTTTTTCCTTGTGTTTTTCTATCCCTTTTCTTAGAGACCATGGTAAAAGCAAGGTTGTTTTGCAGAATGGGGCAGTGAAGATGGAGGGGGAAGTTCCTGTTCAAACCTACTTTTTCCAAGTCAGGCATTTTTTTTTCCTAGTTACTGCCTGCTTTTAAAAAACCTCCCTCTCCTCCCCGACTTTTTGCAAGGCTTGGAATGGCAGTAGGAGATCTAATATATCTTTCTCCGTATTCTTTTCAGCAGAGATTAGGGAAAGCAGAATTAGCAATACTTACAGCAGATGAGGTTTCTGCCTTGGGCTACCTTACTTTTTAAATCTTTTCTCCTTCTTGAATGTTCTGCCTTCTTACCCCTCCCAATGATGGTGTTTGAGAGGACCATATGCTTCCAGTCATTTCTTTTCAGGGAGAAGCAAACAGCTAAATCATATAGATGGGTAAAGTTGAGGAAGTTCTTTTATTTTGGAGTTTTATGTGTCACTTTTTTTATTCACATCACATCATTCACCAATTTGAGCAACAATCCAAAAAACATATCTGTATAGTTGAGTACAGATATTCTGCTTTGGGTTTAGTCATTATAAAAAAAATTTATTGAAAGTAGAAAGCATGTCAGTGGGTAGACACTTGATTTGCCTTTATTTTGCTTCTTTCTTGTCGCCTGATAAAAAAACTGGAGAGTGTTTAAATAATGCTGTTGATAAGGGCCTTAGGATGATGACATTTCTACGCCTGTTCATTTATTGGATTCTGGGCACCATTACTTATGATCCCTAAGGTTGAATCTTTGTAGTGTTCATGTTAGAGTCACCTGTTATTTAGGTTGGTGTGTCACTGGTCTAAGTTTAGTGGAAAGTAACACATAAACACAGCCAGTTTCCTAAGAATTTATACTTTTCTAGTAGTATGTTAGGATTTTATGGCTAAGTGGGGTTTGTCTGGAATTTTGGGAGAATAAAATAAATTTCAAAAAACAAATATTTTTAAATTGAAATGTCAATATGGAATACATATATATGTCAATATGTAATACATATACAAAGACATGTTTTTGGTTTTGGGGACAGCATTTTTCTGATGTAGTTGTGGGTTTTGTCTTAGCAGTTGTCCACCACAACCTCTACTATCAAAAAGGATGTCATTTAGCAAAGTACATTAGTACTTTGACATTGAGAATTTGTGAAAGGCCTGTGGGAGGACAGTGCTTCACATGCTATTGGCAGGATAGGAAATGAACTGTTGTATAAAGCAGTTATCAGTTATGTGAACTTAGAGCCTTGTTTTTAGTCACAGTAACCAGAAAAACCCCAAGACTACTGTGCACTTTTTGTATCACCCGTAGTTTTCCTATCTCAATATAGAAATAGAGGTGCAGAAGAGCTGTGAGTTGCAGGTGGGAGAACCATGTTCCATGAACAGAGAGAGGCAAGAGGAATTTGGTTTGGGGACTTGAGACAAGTTAAAAATGGGGCTAAGGCTTTAGAGAACTATCCAGGCCAGAAATGTAGATTTGGGAGCAATCAGAATAGAAATTCCAGTAGCGTGACACGAGTGGAACTGTGAATTACAAAGGTTGAGACAGAAGATGAAACTTTTCAATAAATTTAGGGAAAGGAAGAAGAGGAGATTTGGTAATATTTGAAAGACTAAAGCGAAGATTTTTTTGGCTCTGTTTAGTTTTTCTTTTCCAGGAATAGAGATTTTAGCTCCTTAGGAGCAGCTCACAGGAAAGAGAAAATGAAAAGAAAAAAGAGTATGGCAGGAGACGGATGAGATGAACTCAGAAGCCAAAGTGGAAGAAATAGCCCTAAAAATGACCTGGAATGTTTTTATTTTCAAGACTGTAGAGGGGGTAGGAGGGATGTGTAATGATCCCAAGGCAATTGAGGTCACTTAGAGGAGAGTTAGGGGTTTTGTACCATCTTCTCTAGCTTGTGACTCGGGGCTCCAGAGGAGTAGCCCAGGTCAGGGTTGCTCTATGGGGGATTCTGGCATGGAGTTAGTGATGAATACTCATTATATTAGGGGATTGTACCCTGGGAATGAATGGCATAGATTTGGAATGACTTCATTAGCCTCACAGTAGTACTTACTCCACAGTGCTCATTGACTGGATTTTCATCCTGAGAGGTAATGAGTAGGTCTATCTCAGAAAATGTGTATATGGTTCACCTGCTTTTCTGAATTTTACCAAAATGCCATTGAAAGTCCTTTGTGTATTCTTAGTGAAAAAGCCTTGCAGATAAATTTTCTTGGCTTTATTGTTTTTTAAATTAAAAGTTGGGCAGCAAACCTAGTTGTTGAGTTAAATCCCATTTTATTGAGATTCTTTTCCACGTCTTTCTTTTACGGTGTGGAGAAAGTCTCCTTTATGAATAATTTTATGGTTATAGGTAGGCTATCAGTTTTAGGTAGCTTTCTCTTAGTGGAATAAGATGTAAAGGCTTTATAAATTTGAATGGTTCACTGCTGAGTGCATGCATACAGTGATTATTTGTTACACATTTAAAACTGACAGAATAGTCTTAAAGAATCACACAAATGTTTATTATGAAAGCTCATGATAGAAGATTGTGGGCATATACAAAACTGTATATAATACCCTTTGTAATACTTTAAGCAATAAAACAATTAAAAAATAAATTAAATTTTTAAAAAAACTGTATAGACCAGTGGCCGGCAAATTGTGGCTCACGAGCCACACGAGGCTCTTTGGCCCCTTGAGTGTGGCTCTTCCACAAAATACCACATGTGGGCGCACATGTACAGTGCGATTGAAACTTCGTGGCCCATGCGCAGAAGTCGGTTTTTTGTGGAAGAGCCACACTCAAGGGGCCAAAGAGCCGCATGTGGCTCGCGAGCCGCAGTTTGCCGACCACTGGTATAGACCATTTGTGATACTTTTCACTAAAGATAACTTAACATTTTGATGTGACTTTTAATGTTCTTTTTATGTACACATAATTTTTTATTTTTATTTTTTTCTTTATTGATTAAGGTATTACATACGTGTCCTTATCCCCCCATTTCCCCCCCACCCCAAACCTGTTCATGCCCTCACCCCACTGGTCCTTTAGTTGGTGTCTGTGTCCATTGGTTAGGCTTATATGCATGCATACAAGTCCTTTGGTTGATCTCTCCCCCTTACCCCCACCCTCCCCTACCTTCCTTCTGAGGTTTAAGCATCTGATCGATGCTTCTCTGTCTCTGGATCTGTTTTTGTTCATCAGTTTATGTTGTTCATTATAATCCACAAATGAATGAAATCATGTGATATTTACCTTTCTCTGACTTAGGATGAGGCCAAATATATCATTTGTGACCAGGTTATTTGCACTTATATTAATATATATATTTTTTATTGATTTTTTACAGAGAGGAAGGGAGAGAGATAGAGAGAAACATCGATGAGAGAGAAACATCGATCAGCCACCTCCTGCACACCCCCCTCTGGGGATGTGCCCGCAACCAACGTACATGCCCTTGACCGGAATCAAACCTGGGACCTTTCAGTCCGCAGGCCGACGCTCTATCCACTGAGCCAAACCGGTTACGGCTATTTGCAATTATATCGTGAATGTTTTCCTTTTCAGTAAATAGTCGGAAAATAAGATTTTTAATGGTTATAAAAACACTTATTTAATTGTTCCCCATGCTTGGAGTAATTTATTTTCCCTTTTTTGGCTATTGTAAGACTGTTTAGACATGTTTGCACATACATCTTGTTTCAAAATTTCTATTTGGGGAAGGGGATAGGTTCCTAGATAACTGAGTCAAAAGGAATGAACATTTTTTCTTTTTTTAAATTAATTTCTTATTGCTTAAAGTACTACATATGTCTCTTTTTCCCCTATCATCCCCTCCCCGGCCACTCCCACCCCCCAGGACAAGCCCCACCGCCCCAGTGTCCATGTCCATTGGTTATGCTAATATGCGTGCATACAAGTCCTTTAGTTGATTTCTTACATCCCTCCCCCCACCCTCCCCTGCCTTCCCTCTGAGGTTGGACAGTACCTTCTGTGCTTCTCTGTCTCTGGATCCATTTTTGTTCATCAGTCTATGTTCATCATATTCCACAAATGAGTGAGATCATATATATATTCCACAAATGAGTGAGATCATATATATATATATATAATCTGTTTCACTGATATAAAATATTTTACCTTTAGCTGAAAAGGTGCCATAGAATTTGCTGGATTGCCTGAATTTTGTAAATTAAGAACTTTGGAATTAAGGTTAGTCATACAAAATAAGAGGGAGAGTTAAAAAATGAAAACTACAGTTCAAGAAAAAACTGGATTTAATGAATGAGAAACAACCTAAATCAGAGGTAAATAACAGGCTTTTCTTCAGAAGTCATTATTTTAGTACCTTATTAGTATCTGATATACTAAACCATTATTTTAAGAATTAATTCCCTAGGGTGCTGCCAAAGCAATGAAGATTATCTCGTTACTAGTATACAGCTACTGGAAATTTACAAAAGAAAACATATTTGTAGATTTCAAGACCAAAAAAGAAAAAAGAAAGAAATTATAACCCTGCAACAAATATTATTACAAATGAAATGTTAATATCCTTAATGCATAAAGAACTCTTTAAAAAATCAATAAGGAAAATATTAACACAGAGAAAAATGCTGTAGCAAAATAGCTAATAAATATTTTTTAATTTTGATCTTTCCAGTAATCAAAGAATTAAAAATTGATGTAAAAATATTTTCTCCCATCAGGTAAAAATTTTAAAAATGGAAATTCCAGTGCTGCTAAAGTTGTGGTGAAATGACCACTTTCATATACTGCTTTGGGGAGTGTAAATCAGTGCAGCCTTTCAGAATGGTATTTAACTAAGTATACTATGGTCTTTAAAGTGTTTATATTCTGTGACTCAGTACTTTCCTTCCATGTAATCTATCCTGAGAGATTATATATTTGGTTAAATAATTATAAACAAAATGTTTTATCTCAGTATTATTTGTAATACCAAAAAAATGGAAACAGCTTAAGTATATATTATTGAAGGAATAAGATTAAATAAACTATGATACATTTAATCAGTGGGATATTGTATAGGCTTTCAAATGTTTTCAAGTAATATACATGGGGATATGTTCACTATATAATGTTAAGTGAAAGAAAGCTGGTTACTAAAATATATGCAGAATGCTGACTCTGTGAAAAAAAAAATATATTCATGCAGAAAAAGTACCAAAATATTATGGACTAGAGCATCAGTGGGGTCCCTTGGCCTGGCCTGCGGGGATCAGGTCAAAACTGGCACTCCAACATCCTCCAAGGGGTCCCAGATTGCGAGAGAGCAGTTCTCGGGTAACGTACCCTGAAATCGGGCTCCCTCCTCTCTGGTTCCAGGTCCATCACCCGAGAACCACAGTTGCCAAGTCACCACAGTTCAGCAGTTCCTGCATTGAGTGTCTGCCCCCTGGTGATTATTGCGCATCATAGCTACGGGTTGGATGGTCGGGTGGTCGCTTAGGCTCATATATAGATTAGTTAATGCTGGGTATTATCCTATATAATAAAAGCTTAATATGCTAATTGCCCAGTTGTCAGTTCAGCCAATCAAAGTGTAATATGCTAATGATATGCTAAGGCTGCTCAGATGCTCCAACTGGTAGGTTAGCTTGCTGCTGGGGTCCGGCCGATCGGGACTGAGCGAGACAGGTCGGACATGCCCAGGAGCCCTGCCATGGTCCCTCTCCAGCTGGCCAACCTCCCGCATCCCTCCCCGGCTCCAGTCGTGCACTAGTGGGGTCCCTCGGCCTGGCCTGTGCCCTCTCGCAATCTGGGACCCCTCGGGGGATGTTGGAGAGCCGGTTTTGGCCTGCTCCCGCAGGCCAGACTGAGGGACCCCACTGGTGTACGAATTTGTGCACCGGGCCCCTACCTGGTTATAAGCAACACTTTTTTTTTAAAGACTTTTATAGATTTTAGAGAGGAAGGGAGAGGGAGAGAGATAGAAACATCAATGATGAGGGAGAATCATGGATTGGCTGCCTCCTGCATGCCCCCCCACTGGGGATCAAGCCCGAAACCTGGGCATGTGCCCTGACTGGGAATTGAACTGTGACCTCCTGGTTCATAGGTTGACTCTAAACCACTGAGCCACGCCGGCTAGGCATATAAGAAACACTTTTGAGCTTCTACCTGTGTACTTTGTTGGTGCTTTTCTCTGCCCTGCAATGGCTACCATCTTCCTTTAATGATAATAATAGCTGCCATGTATTGAGCACTTTTTATGTCTGCTAAGCATTTTGTATGCATTTTTCACCGTAGCTGCATTTAAAAAATAAGGACACAGGCTTGGAGAGGGTGTGTTTTGCTTAAAATCAAACAGCAGGCAAGTGACAGAGCAAGAATTTAAACTCAGTTTGACTCCAGAGCTTACTCATAACCAGTATGCAATATGTTTTGCTTATGGATGAAGGTTTTTTTTTAATATACATATATATATTTTATTGATTTTTTACAGAGAGGAAGGGAGAGGGACAGAGAGTTAGAAACATCGACGAGAGAGAAACATCGACCAGCTGCCTCCTGCACACTCCCCACTGGGGATGTGCCTGCAACCAAGGCACATGCCCTTAACCGAAATCGAACCTGGGACCTTTCAGTCCGCAGGCCGACGCTCTATCCACTGAGCCAAACCGGTTTGGCTGAAGGTTTTACTTTATCCCTAACTTAAATGCATTTTTTCTTTTAAAATACTGTATTATAAAAATTTTCAGACAGATACACAGTTAGAGACTAATGTAATGTACCCAATATACCCATCACCCAGTGTAATAGTTATTCACATATGGCAGTGTGCTTTATCAATACCCCTACTCATTTATCAATCCCTTCCTTATTATGTTGAGACAAATTCCTGACATATTTCATTCATAAATATTTTAATACTAGAGGCCCAGTGCATGAAATTAGTGCACTCGGGGCGGGGGGGTGTCCCTCAGCCCGGCCTGTGCCCTCTCACAGTCCGGGAGCCCCATGATTGATTGCCCCAAAGACGTAGGCCTTGCCCACCCGGCCAGGGCTCCTCGATGGATTGCCCCAAAGAGGGAGGCCCTGCCCACCCAGATGGGACTCCGCAATGGATCACCCCCATAGAGGGGGGCCCTGGCCACCCATCACAGCGCCACCGTGGGGTAGCCTGGGCCTCCCTTTTTGGGGCGATTGATCGTGCCCCACAGAGGGAGGCCCTGCCCACTTGCTGCAGCCTGCTGGTCAGTGGCCTGGGCCTTGCTCTTTGGGGAAATCGTGGAGCCCTCCGATTGATCGATCGCCCCACCCACTGGTGGCCTGGGCCTCCCTCTGCAGGGCGATCATGCGATCAATCGTGCCCTGCAGAGGGAAGCCCTGTTCACCTGCTGCAGCCAACCAGTCAGTGGCCTGGGCCCCCTCTTTGGGCGATCATGGAGCGATGGCCGGGCTCCTGACCAGTTGTATTGCACCCACCTTGGCTGGCCTGGGTCCAGTGGGTGTCATAGCATAGTCGTCTGGAAGGTTGTCCAGAGGGTTGTTCTGCTGTTCGGTTGTTTGGTCGATTTGCATATTATGCTTTTATTATAGACTAGAGGCCTGGTGCACGAAATTTGTGCACGGGTGGGAGGCGTCACTCAGCCCTGGGCAAGCGGCCCTTCTCACAGTCTGGGAGTCCTCAGGGGATGTCCTACTGATGGCTTAAGCCCGTTCCCCACAGGGAGTGGGCCTAAGCCGCAGTCTGGCCTCCCTCTGCAGGAGGTGACCGGCCGATGAGAGGAAGGCACCGCCCCCATCACGCCTCTGCTGCTGCCACTGTTGGCCATGAGGCTGCCTGAGCTTTGGCTATCGCAGCCACTGTGGCTTGCCTGAGCCTCGCCTGGCCCTCATTGCCTGAGCCTCGCCTGGCCCTCATTGCCCTCAAAATGGCAGTGGCCATCGGCGGCTTGCCTGAGCTCTGTGCCAGCCCTGGGCAAGCAGCAGTGGCCATCGGCAGCTTGCCTGAGCCATGGGCCGGCCCTGGGCAAGCGGCAGCAGCCATTGGGAGTGTTCATAGCCACTGCCGCCATGTGGAGAGTACAGGCTGCCCTCTGCCGGGCCCTGCCTTCCCCGCCCCCATCCCCACTGCTGCTTGCCTGAGCCCTGGGCCGGCCCTGGGCAAGTGGCAGTGGCCATCAGCGGCTTTCTGGAGCCCTGGGCTGGCCCTGGGCAAGCGGCAGCAGCCATTGGGAGTGCTTACAGCCGCTGCTGCCATGTGGGAAGTACAGGCCGCCCTCTGCCGGGTCCCACCTCCCCTGCTGCCGTCCCCACTGCCACTTGCCCAAGGCTGGCCCCGGGCAAATGGCAGCGGCTATTGGTGGCTTGCCAGAGCCCTGGGTCGGCCCTGGGCAAGCGGCAGCAGCCATCGGCGGCTTGCCGGAGCCCCGGATCGGCCCTGGGCAAGTGGCAGCCACCATCGCATCCCCAACGCTGCAAGTCCCTGCCCACCCGCTGTGCATGCAGCCTGTTGATCGGTCGTTACTGTGATGGCATCCCAACCAATTTGCATATTACCCTATTATTAAATAGATGTAGCCTTAAAAGATAAGGGCTCTTTTGAAAATAATCACAATATCATTATCATACCTAAAATATACCCCCATTCCTCATAAATCTATTATTAATATCTTTAAATTGGGTAGATTCTGTAATTCCTGTTGTGATTTCTTTTGTTCCTTTTTTTAAGGTGGAACTTAACTTCTTGTGGAACAAGTGTTGCCAGCTCAGAATGCAGTGAGGAGCTATTTTCATCAGTTTCTGTTGGAGATCAAGATGATTGCTATTCACTGTTAGATGATCAAGACTTCACTTCTTTTGATTTATTTCCTGAGGGGAGTGTCTGCAGTGATGTCTCTTCTTCTATTAGCACATACTGGGATTGGTCAGACAGTGAGTTTGAATGGCAGGTAGGTTTTTTTCCCCTTAAATTGCCATCATTACTTCCTAAGTAGAAGTATGAATTTCTGTTGTGATATTTTCATCTCTACCTCAAAGCCAATTTCTCCAGTGTTTATCCAATCATACAGATTCTCTGACAACATTAAGAATTAGATAAAATATGTATCCTTTATTTTTGCTGATGTACCTTTTAGGCTTCTGATGCTGCTAATATCCTTTTGTAGATTTTCAAGTAATTTAATACTTGTAAGATGTTCCCATTATTATGTATCTTCAGTACCTTTCTATGCATGAATCTAGCAAATTTACTCTTCCTACATTATAATAGCTTTCATGTCCTTATAGGCATAGTATCCTTATATCAGGGTTATGTTATATATCTAAGATCACAAATCACTATTATCATAAATACATAATTTTGAATCATATTATCAGAAATATAATTTCTCATTTTGCATTCTCTTTGTTTGCACAGTTGCTTTTTTCCTGGTAGTGTTTTTTTTTTTTCTCCTTGTAAAATGGCTTTGTGGCAAATTGTTTGGAAATGATGCCTGTGATAATGAGTACAATCTATCAGAAAATGTAGGTTGTGCTATTGCAGCATCCATTTTCTGATTGTAAAAGACAATAATGTTTAAAGAAGCTTTCCTTACATGCTGCACATGTTATATTCAACAGATAACTTGAATGCTTAATGTGTTTGAAAGCCATCTAAATACTTGAAGTTGTTATTCCAAAGAGGAATGAAGTATTACTTTTTTTCAAACAAATTTTTATTAAAATAATATAGGATGACATAAAATTAAAACTTAAGAGTTTCCAATTTCAATTCTGCGGTGGTTAGCACTTTTAAGAGCTTGTGCAGATACAAGTACGTTTGCATAGCATTAAATCATACTTCAGCCACTGTTTGAACCTGTGCTTTTTTCAACTAACATATATCAATCTTTCTGATAGCTACATCATACTTTAATAAATTTCCTAATAATGGATATTTAGATTGGTTTCAGGATTTTTCTTGTTATAAAAAATGCTACATTGAAATTTAAGAATTTTTGAAGAGGACAGAAAAAAATCCACAACTGTGTTTTTATGTTTTATACTAGAGGCCCGGTGCATGAAAATTCATGCACTGGAGTGGGGGTTCCTTCAGCCTGGCCTGCCCTCTCACAGCCCGGGAGCCCTCAGGGGCAGGAGGCAACCCGGTGATCAGGAGAAGGCAACGCCCCCATCACACCTCTGCTGCTGCCACTGCCGGCAGTGCAAGCCTCGGCCAGCCCTGGTTACCTGAGCCTCGGGCGGCCCTGGGTGGCTGGACAGCTGACATCTGAGGCTTACCTGCGCCTCGGGCGTCAGCTGGGCAGCTGACATCTGAGGTTTGTCTGCACCTCGGGCTGGCCCTGGGCAGCTGGGGGGCTGAGGGGACTGTAAGACTCTGGAGGCATGTGCGCGGCAAGGCCCTAGGGGGGCTGAGGGGACTGGGTGCCTCTATCTTTGAAGGCGTGACAGTCAATTAGCATATCCCCTCCTTATTGGCTGTGGGTGCCACCATCTTTGCGACGGTGTGAGGGTCAATTAGCATATTCCTTCTTTATTAGATAGGATAATTTCAAAGGCTTCTATTTTATGTATATTTGTAAGTATGATTTGGATGAAAATTATAATTTTTTAAACTTAAAAATTGAGATAAAACTCACCATTTAAATAATTTACAGTGTGTATTTCAGCAATTTTTAATGTATTCACAATATTTTGCAGTCATCACCACCAATTCTAGAACATTTCCATCACCCCAAAAAGAAATCCATACCTGTTAGGAGATTGTCCAATTCCCCCAGGCCCCATCACCTAGCATTCACTAATCTACTTTCTCTATGGACTTGCCTTTCTGAATATTTCATATAAATGGACTCAGATATGTAGCCTTTTGTTTCTGAATTCTTTTACTTAGCGTGTTTTCATGGTTCGTCCGTATTGTAGCATGTAACAGTACTTCATTTCTATCTTAGTCAGCTCAAGTTGCTATAACAAATACCATAGTCTGGGTGGCTTAAACAACAAACATTTATTTCTGCAGTTCTGGAGGCTAGAAGATTAAGATCAGAATGCCAACATAGTCAGGTTCTGGTGAGAGCCCTCTTTCTGGTTTGCAGATGGCTTCCTTTTTCTGTCTTTATGTGGTAGGGGGAGAGAGAAAAGCGTGTCAGAGCGCAAGTAAGCTGTGATCTCTTTATCCCTTTATAAAGTCACCATTCCCATCATGGGCACTCCACCGTCATGAATTATATAAACCTAGTTACCTCCCAAAGCCCCACCTTCAAATAGTATCACATTTGTGATTAGGGCTTCAAGATACGGAGTTTGAGGGGAGGCACACAAACATTTAGTCCATAGCAATTTTTTTCTATGGCTGAATTTCTTTCTATGGCTGATTGTATGGATATACCACATTTTGTTTATCCATTCATCAGCTTATGGACATTTGAGTTGTTTCTACATTTGGGCTGCTATGAACATTCAGATATAAGTTTTTATATTGATGTATATTTTTAATTCTCTTAGATATACACTTAGGAGTGCAATTGCTGAGTCATGTGATGACTACGTTTAACTTTTTGAGGAACTGCCAAAATGTTTTCCAAAGTGGCTGTACCATTTTACATTTCTGCCAGTAATACATTCATGCCCCACTTGACAAGGATACCTTTTGAGAAATGCATTGTTAGGTAATTTTGTTGTGTGGACATCATAGAGTGCACTTACACAAACCTAGATGGACCTGGTATAACCTATTACACACCTAGGCCAATGGCTGGCAAACCGCGGCTCGTGAGCCACATGCGGCTCTTTGGCCCCTTGAGTGTGGCTCTTCCACAAAATACCACGTGCAGGCGCGCACGTACAGTGTGATTGAAACTTAGTGGCCCATGCACAGAAGTCAGTTTTTGGCCCGGGCGAGTTTATTTTGAACAAGTGGGGGGTGTCGGTCCGTCAGGCGATGGGAGACACCGCCGGCGCAGGCGGGCCGCGGGATACGCAGCGCAGGGGAGGCACGTGCGATTCATGCACAAGTTGAGTGAGCCAGTCAGTCATCAGTCTCATTGTGCAGTGGTTAGTGTTAGTGGAGTCTGCAAATCGTGCACGGGTGACAAAAGTACCTACTCGAAGCATAAAGTTACCTGTATTTTTCCAACCAGCTGCAAATCCTACAGGTATTTTTGTCATCAATTTAAGAATAGACGAAACAAGTATACAAGACGAGTGTGGATGGGAGAGATGGAAGGGGTCGACCTCAGCAAACGTGCCTCAATCAGATTGAGGACGTTTTTAGCAAAGGCCAGCTTAGGAGTACCCTAATTAAGTTAATAACAATGTACCTACCTATATAGTTTAAGTTTAAAAATTTGGCTCTCAAAAGAAATTTCAATCGTTGTACTGTTGATATTTGGCTCTGTTGACTAATGAGTTTGCCGACCACTGACCTAGGCTATATGGGACAGCCTATTCCTCCTAGGCTACAAGCCTATAAAACATTTTACTTTATAAAATAACACAAGATTAAATCCACCAAAGACAAAATAATGCAATCAATACGCATGATAGACACAAGATGATAGACACATATTACTGCTGCTGGAGTAATATGACACACTGTTTGACAGCAACCTTTTTTTAAAATATATATTTTTTATTTATTTCAGAGAGGAAGGGAGAGGGAGAGAGATAGAAATGTCAATGATGAGAGAGAATCATCGAATGGCTGCCTCCTGCATGCCCCCCACTGGGGATCAAGCCCGCAACCCTGGCATGTGCCCTGACTGGGAATCGAACCTGACTTCCTGGTTCATAGATTGACACTCAACCACTGAGCCCCGTGGGCTGGGCGACAACAAATTTTTTTTTAACAAACTTTTTTTAATAAGTAGCAAGTACTCTAAAATTCTATATAATAAACGGCTAATATGCAAATCAACCAAACAGCGGAACAACTGGTCGCTATGATGCGCACTGACCACCAGGGGGAAGATGCTCAATGCAGGAGCTGTCCACTGGTGGTGAGTGCACTCCCACAGGGTGAACTTCACTCAGCCAGAAGCTGGGCTCACAGCTGGGAAGCTCAGCGGTGATGGCAGGAGCCTCTCCTGCCTCCATGGCAGTGCTAAGGATGGTCAGTGCGCATCATAGCGACCAGTTGTTCTGCTGTTTGGTCGATTTGCATATTACCCTTTTATTATACAGGATGGGACCAACCTCACTGAAACATAATGTGGCACATGACTATATGAAAATTCCAATTTCTCCACATCCTTGGAGACAACACTTGGTATTGTTTGTCTTTGGGTATAGCCATCCTATTGTAAAGTGATATCTCATTGTGGTTTTAATTTGCATTTCCTTAATGACTAATGATATTGAGCATCCTTTCATATGCTTATTGGCCATTTGTATATGTTTTTGGAAAAATGTATATGCAAACCTATTGTCCTTTTTTTAAATTTTTATTTATTTTTTATTGTTTTATATAAAGTTTTACATGTCTCCCCCCCCCACCATTGATCCCTCCCCAGCCATTCCCATCTTAAGCAAGCCCCCAGGGTCCCAGTGTCTGTGTCCATTGGTTGTGCTAATATGCATGCATACAATTCTTTTGGTTGCTCTCTAACCCCACCCTCCTCCCCTGCCTTTTGTCTCTGGATCTATTTTTGTTCATCAAATTATGTTTTCATTATATGCCACATATACGTCAGATCATGTATATTTATCTTTCTCCAACTGGTTTATTTTGCTTAGCATAATGCTCTCCAGTTCCATCCATGCTGTTGCAAATGGTAAAAGTTCCTTCTTTTTTATAGTGGGATAATATTCCATTGTGTACATGACCACAATTTTTTAATCCATTCATCTGCTGATGGGCACTTAGGTTGTTTCCAAATCTTAGCTATGGTAAATTGTGCTGCTGTGAACATAGGGGTACATATATCCTTTCTGATTGGTGTTTCTGGTTTCTTGGGATATATTCCTAGAAGTGGGATCACTGGGTTAAATGGGAGTTCCATTTTTAATTTTTGAGAAAACTCTATACTGTCTTCCACAGCAGCTGCCCCAGTCTGCATTCCCACCAGCAGTGCACAAGGATTCCTTTTTCTCCATATCCTGGCCAGCACTTGTTTGTTGATTTGTTGATGTTAGCCATTCTGACAGGTGCGAGATGATATCTCATTGTTGTTTTGATTTGCATCTCTCAGATGATTAGTGACTTTGAGCATGTTTTCCTATGTCTCTCAGCCTTCTGTATGTCCTCTTTTAAAAAATGTCTGTATAGATCCTTTGCCAATTTTTTGATTGGATTGTTTACCTTCCTTTTGTTAAGTTGTATGAGTTCTCTGTAAATTTTGGAGATTAAACCATTATCTGAAATAGCATTAACAAATATGTTCTCCCATGCAGTGGGATTTCTCGTTGTTTTGTTGATCATTTCTTTTGCTGTGCAGAAGCTTTTTATTTTGATGTAGTCCAATTTGTTTATTTTCTCCTTAGTCTCTATTGCCCTAGGACAGTGATGGCAAACCTATGACACGCGTGTCAGAGGTGACACGTGAACTCATTTTTTTGGTTGATTTTTCTTTGTTAAATGGCATTTAAATATATAAAATAAATATCAAAATTATAAATCTTTGTTTTACTATGGTTGCAAATATCAAAAAATTTCTATATGTGACACGGCACCAGAGTTAAGTTAGGGTTTTTCAAAATGCTGACACGCCGAGCTCAAAAGGTTTGCCATCACTGCCCTAGGAGCTGTATCGGTAAAGATATTGCTATGACATATGTCTGCTATTTTGCTGCCTATGGAGTTTTGTAGGATTTTTATGGTTTCCTGTCTTACATTTAAGTCCTTTAGCCATTTTGAGTTTGTTTTTGTGTATGGTGTAATTTGGTGATCTAGTTTCATTTTCTTGCATGTATCTGACCAAATTTCTCAGCACCATTTATTGAAGAGACTATCTTTACTCCATTGTATGCTCTTGCTTCCTTTGTCAAATATTAATTGAGCATAGTGGCTTGGGTCAATTTCTGGGTTCTCTGTTCTGCTCCATTGGTCTATATGTCTGTTCTTGTGCTAGCACCAGGCAGTTTCGAGAACCGTGATTTGGTAATATAGCTTGATATCTGGTAATGTGATCCCTCCAACTTTGTTCTTCTTTCTCAGGATTGCTGTGGCTATTCCGGGTCTTTTTTTATTCCCGATGAATTTTTGGATAGTTTATTCTAAATTTTTGAAATATGCCATTGGTATTTTAATAGGGATTGCATTGAATCTGTAGATTGCTTTGGGTAGTATGGACATTTTAATGATGTTGATTCTACCAATCCCTGAACATGGTATGTTCTTCCATTTGTTTATGTCTTCCTCTATCTCTTTTTTCAATGTCCTGTAGTTTTCCGGGTACAGGTCTTTTACCTCCTTAGTTAAATTTATTCCGAGGCATCATAATTTTTTTGTTGCTATGGTAAATAGGATTGTTTTTTTAATTTTTCTTTCAGTAAGTTCATTATTGATGTATAAAAAAGCCACAGGTTTCTCGGTGTTAATTTTGAATCCTGCTACATTGCCAAATTCATTTATTAAGTCGAGTAGTTTTTTGATGGAGTCTTTTAGGTTTTCTATGTATAGTATCATGTCATCTGCAAATAAGGACAGTTTTACTTCTTCTTTTCCAATTTGGATGCCTTTTATGTCTTCTTGTTTGATCGCTCTGGCTACCACTTCCAGTACTATATTGAATAGGAGTGGTGAGAGTGGGCATCCCTGTCTTGTTCCTGTTCTTAGGGGAAATGAGTTTAATTTTTGCCCATTGAGTATGATGTTGGCTGTAGGTTTGTCATATAAGGCTTTTATTATGTTGAGGTATGATCCCTCTTTTCCCACTTTACTGAGAGTTTTTATGAAGAAAGCATGTTGGATTTTGTCATGCTTTTTCTGCATTGATTGATATGATTATGTGATCTTTGTCTCTCAATTTGTTTATGTGATGTATCACATTTATTTGCGGATGTTGTACCATCCTTGCATCCCCGGAATAAATCCTACTTGGTCATGGTGTATGATCTTTCTAATGTAATGCTGAATTTTTTTGCTAGAATTTTGTTGAGGATTTTGGCTTCTATGTTCATGAGGGATATTGGCCTGTAGTTTTCTTTTTTGTGGTGTCTTTATCTGGTTTTGGTATTAGGGTACTGCTGGCTTCATAGAATGAGGTTGGAAGTGTTCCTTCCTCTTGAATTTTTTGGAATAGTCTAAGGAGGATAGGTTTTAGTTCTTCTTGGAATGCATGGTAGAACTCCCCTGTGAAGCCGTCCGGACCAGGGCTTTTGTTTGCTGGAAGCTTTTTGATCACTGCTTCAATTTCTTCCATAGTTATCGGCCTATTGAGATTTTTAGATTCTTCCTGATTGAGTTTTGGGAGTTTGTATTTTTCTAGGAATATGTCCATTTCATCTATGTTGTCCATTTTGTTGGAATAGAGTTGTTGATAGTATTGTTTCATAATCGTTTGTATTTCTGTGGGGTCTGTTGTTACTTCTCCTCTTTCATTTCTGATTTTGTTTATTTGGGTCCTTTCTCTTTGTTTCTTAGTGAGCCTGGCTAGAGGTTCATCAATCTTGTTTATCCCTTCAAAGAACCAGCTCTTGGTTTTGTTGATCTTTTGTATTGTTTTTTTGGTCTCTATTTCATTTATCTCTGCTCTGTTCTTTATTATTTCCTTCCTTCTGCTTACACTGGGTTTTTCTTGTTGCTCTCTTTCTAACTCTTTGAGTTGTAGGGTTAGGTAATTTATTATCATTGTTTCTTGTTTTTTGCAGTAGGCTTGTAGAGCTATCAACTTCCCTCTCAAGACTGCTTTTGCTGTGTCCCTTAGGTTTTGGATTGTGGTGTCTTCATTGTTGTTTGTTGCCATGATGTTTTTTTATTTCTTCTTTGATCTCTCTGGTAACCCAGTCATGGTTTAATAGCATGCTATTTAGTCTCCATGTGTTTGATTTTTTTGGATTGTTTTTATTGTAGTTGATTTCCAGTTTTATGCCATTGTGATCTGAGAAGATGCTAGATATGATTTCTATCTTCTTGAATTTGAAGAGACTTTGTGACCCAATATATGATCTATCTTTGAAAATGACCCATGTGCACTTGAGAAGAATGTATATTCTGTGGCTTTGGGGTGAAATGTTCTGAAGGTGTCAATTAATTCCATCTGATCTAGTGAGTCATTTAGGATTGATGTTTCTTTGCTGATTTTCTGTTTAGAGGATTTGTCCAATGGTGATAGTGGGGTGTTAATGTCCCCTACTATGATTGTATTGCTGTCAATCTCTCCCTTGATCTCCTCCAGAAGTTTTCTTATGTATTTGGGTGCTCCTATATTGGGTGCGTATATGTTTACCAGAGTTATTTCTTCTTGTTGGATTGCTCCCTTTAGTATTATGAAGTGGCCTTCCTTATCTCTTTTTATGTCTTTCACTTTGAGATCTAATTTGTCAGATATAAGTATTGCTACCCCATTTTTTTTTTCATTCCCATTCGTCTGAAAAAGCTTTTTCCATCCCTTCACCATAAGTCTGTGTGCGTCTTTTTTTATGAGGTGGGTTTCCTGTAGACAGCAGATATATGGGTCATGTTTTCTTATCCACTCAGTTACCCTATGTCTTTTGATTGGGGCATTTAATCCATTTACATTTAAAGTTATTATTGATAGATACTTGTTTGTCGCCATTTTTATTCTTTACCCCTGTGTTCCTTCTTTGTTTCCCATTTTTTTCTTTTTACAGCAGACCCTTTAGCATTTCTTGCATTGCTGGTTTGGTGGTAATAAACTCCTGTAGTCCTTTTTGTCTGTGAAGCTCTTGATTTCACCTTCAATTTTGATTGATAGCCTTGCTGGGTACAGTATTCTTGGATTCAGACCCTTCCTTTGCATGACTTTGTATATTTCATTCCATTCCCTTCTTGCCTGATGTGTTTCTGTTGAGAAATCCATCGCTAGTCTGATGAGAGATCTTTTGTAAGTAACTTTCTGTCTCTCTCTGGCCACTTTTAAGATTCTTGCTTTGTTGTTGGTGTTTGCCAGTTTAATTATAATGTGCCTTGGTGTCGGTCTTTTGGGGTTCATTTTTTTTGGGACTCTTTGAGCTTCTTGGATTTGTGTGAGTTTTTTCTTCCCTATATCCGGGAAGTTTTCTGTCATTATTTCTTCAAATAGGTTTTCTATTCCTTGATCAGTTTCCTCTCCTTCTGGCACCCCTATTATGCAGATGTTATTTCGTTTCGTGTTGTCCCAAAGTTCTCTTAGGCTCTCCTCCTGCTTTTTAATTTTTTTTTCTAGAAGCTGCTCTGCTTGGGTATTTTTTCCTACCTTGTCTTCTAGCTCACTGATGCGGTCCTCTGCTTCTTCTAGTCTACTGTTGATGCTTTCTATTGAGTTCTTTATAGCAGTGATGTAATTTTTCATTCTTCTTGGTTCTTCATTTCCTCTTGGTTCTTACACATATTGTTGAATTTGTCTTCCATTCTTTTCATCCACCTTATGACCATTTCTCTGAATTCTTTCTCTGACAGGTTGCTTGCCTCCATTTCGTTTACTTCCTTTTCTGGTGGTGCCTGTTTTTCTTTCATTTGTGGGCTGTTTCTTTGTCTCCCCATGATCTCTCTTCTCCAGGTATTTGGTTATGTAGTTCTCTCTCTGCTTAACAAGACATAACCCAAAGGGAACAAAGCATGAATGTACTCATGGCACCGATAACCCCAATATAAGCAACCACCTGAGAAAAGATAATTAGGGCTCAGAGTTCTTTTCATAGATCTTTCAGATGTTTTACATTGCCTAGGACTTACAGTAAGAATGCAGCCCAGAGGGCTCCCAGGTGGGGTCCCAGTGAACACCCACAGCCTGTTGTTTACAGGTCTTATCATATTCTGCTCTCCATAGCATTGACTGGCATCTAAAGTCGTTTTAGCTAAAATCTGCCAGTCACAAGGCATCATATGATAATTTTCAGACAAAGCATTGAGTCCTTTTGTAAACGGACTGTTAGCCCCATTTTCTCTAGTTGATGAGCCTTCCCACACCAGAGGTGGAAGATTGGGGGCCTTAGGTATTACAGGCTTTACAGGCTCTACTTCAGGAGGAGTAGAAGGTGTTGATAAATCCTCCTGGCGTTCTGTAGGCTTTTGATCCTAAATATGAAGTGGGCAATATACAGCTCGAACAAGAGCCCACATAGTTAAAGATGACAAAGGCACTTCTTTTCCTTGAGCCTGATTTTTCCTTAAATTCCTACCTACTTGTTTCCTGAGATCAAGGTCTAATGTTCTAGCATCAGGGAACCAAGGATTATACTCTATGATAATATGCAAAAACTGTAAGAGTACTTTCTGATGCTTTAATTCCTTTATCCTTGAGCATGCAAGCTAGAAGTCTGCAATAATGTTTTTCCCCTTTACTCGAATTCTTACCCATTATAACCTGGCTAATTCCAGAAACATCCACGTCCACTTACGGTCTGGGACTTCGAAGCTGGCACAGGCTTTGTGTGCCAGTGAGTTTCCACTTCTTTTTTACTTCGTTTTTCGCTCAGGTGAATCTTCTCCTTCACTTCCTGTTCAGGTGCCAATTGCTGTGACCTGCACGCCAAGGTTCAGGATCTGAAGTAGGGGCCTACACACAAATTAGAATTCTAAATAAAAATATGAATTGTTAAGGGGTGGGGGACAGATGGAGCCTCTTTCTTGAAGAGACACACAGAGTTCTGGCTTAGTCCGCTTTTATTCAGTTTTAGATACACATCTTGCCCTCAGGCAGGCATGTAGCAGACACATAGTTTCAAAGGTCAGTAAAGATCAGTAAGGTCCAGTAAACATTTACTTGGAGGCTATCAAATCAGGATATTGCTTTGAGCCACCGCAGTCTCAACACAAACAATTGGTGCCTGGCATAAACCCTGCTAACGCACAAGGTCCATTGGCCTCCCGCGTTCCTTGGTGCAGGCTCATGACAGTGTTGGCATGCGGTAGCTTCCCACAAGACACCCTGTATGTTCTGCCTTACAGTGAGTTCCCTTTTTATTTTGTTGATGGTTTCTTTTGCTGTGTAGAAGCTTTTCATTTTGATGTAGTCTCATTTGTTTATTTTTTCCTTTGTTTCCCTTGCTCTTGGAGATGTATTGGAAAACATATTGCTACAAGAGATGTCTGAGATTTTGCTGCCTATGATTTTCATCGTTTCCAGATGTACATTTAAGTCTGTTATCCATTTTGAGTTTATTATTGTATACTAGAGGCTCGGTTCATGAAAATTCATGCACTGGAGGGGGTGTCCCTCAGCCCGGCCTGCCCCCTCTCACAGTCCGGGAGCCCTTGGGGGCGGGAGGCAACCCGGCAATCAGGGGAAGGCGATGCCTCTATCACACCTCTGCTGCTGCCACTGCTGGCAGCACAAGCCTTGGCCGGCCTGGTTACCTGAGCCTTGGGCTGGCCCTGGGCTTGCCTGTGCCTCGGGCTGGCCCTGGGCTGCTGGGGGGCTGAGGGGACTGGGGGACTCTGAAGGCAGGCACCCCAGCGGGGCTGAGGGGACTGGGCGCTGCCATCTTGTGGTTGTGGGCACCACCATCTTTGAGGATGTGGCAGTCAATTAGCATATTCCCTCCTTATTGGCAGTGGGCACTGCCATCTTTGTGATGGTGTGAGGGTCAATTAGCATATCACCACTTTATTAGATAGGATGGTATAAATTGGTCTCGTTTAATTTTTTGCATGTAACCTATCCAATTTTCCCAACACAATTTATGGAAAAGACTGTCTACTCTATTGTATGCTCTTGTCACCTTGTCAAATGTTAATTGAACATAAAAGTGTGGATTTATTTCTGGGCTCTCTGTTCTGTTCCATTGGTCTATATGCCTTTTCTTATGCCAGTACTAGGCTGTTTTGATTACAAAGTCTTGTAGTATAGTTTGATATTATGTATTGTGACACCTCCAACTGTCTTCTTCTTTCTCAAGATCACACTGTGTTTAATCACCCTGGTTTTGTATAAGGTTTGAAATCAGGAAGTGTGAGTTCTCCCACTTTGTTCTTTTTTAACAACATTGTTTTGACTACTGGAGGTCCCTTTCGCAATTCCCCGTCAATGTTAGCATTATGTTGTCCATTTCTGCAAAAAGGGCAGTTTGAATTTTGATAGGAATTGCATTGAATCTGTAGATCAGTTTGGGGAGTATTGCCATTTTAATAGTATTAAATATTCCTGTCTATCGACATGGGATGGAATGTCTTTTTTAGGTCTTCGTTAATTTGTTACAATGCTGTTTTGTAGTTTTTCGTGTCCAAAACTTGTACTTCCTTGGTTCAGTTTATTCCTAAATATTTCATTCTTTTGATGTAGTTGTAAATGGATTTTTTTTTCTATTTTTAGATTGTTTATTTCTAACGTATAGAAATACAACTGAATTTTTGTTTTTATTTTATGTCCTGCAACTTTGCTGAACTCATTTGTTAGCTTTAATAGTTTATTTTTTTTTTCTCTGTAAATTCTTTAGGGTTTTCTATATTTTAGATCATGCCATCTGTGAATAGAGGTAGTTTTTCTTTCTTTCTAATCTGGATAGCTTTTTTTTTTTCTCTTGCTTAATTGCCCTGGCTAGCTCTCTAGTACAGTGTTGAATATTAGTAGCAAAAACTGGCATCCTTTTCTTTTTTCCAATCTTAGGGGAAAAGCTTCCAGTCATTTTTTCACCATTGAGTATAATGTTAACTATAGATTTTTCATAATATCCTTTAACATATTGAGAGATTTCTCTTTTGTTCCTGTTTGTTCAGTTTTTATCTGAAAGGGTATCAGATTTTTTTCAAATGCTTTTTTTTGCATCTATTGAAATGATCATGCAGTTTCTCTCCTTCATTCTATTAATATGATATACAACATTGAGTGATTTTTATATGTTGACTCACACTTGCATTCCTGGAATTAATTCTAATTGGTCATGGTATTATAAACCTTTTAACATGCTGCTGGATTTTATTTGCTAGTATTTTGTTGAGGATTTTTGCATCTGTATTCATAAGGGACTGTAGTTTTCTTGTGATGGCGTTGGCCTTGTAAAATGAGTTAGGAAGTGTTCCCTTTTCTTCTGCATAAAATATTGTAATAATATTTTCTCATTTAACATATAAACTTTCTCATGATCTTAATAATGAGTTTTTTTTAATGACTATATAATATTCCTGGTACTAGATGTGCCATTCCCCTGTGTACATGTGTTTAATTTTTTTTTCTCTTAAGGTAACATAGAAGTGAGCATCTTTGTGTGGGTAACTTTTTATTCTTCATTTTTTTAGCTCACACTTTGTATTTAAAATTACACTTTAAGGATTCTTAATAAAATGTAGTCAGGTACAGTCCTAATAATTCAGAGAAACAGTTTTCTGTTTATTTCATGTGACTTATTTAGAGTTCCGATAATGTTGCAAAGTGGTAAGCATTTTTAAATTGCTGACTTCTTCATTCATTTTGTTAGTTAGAGTGGAGATCTGTCCTCAATCACTCACTGTTAATGTACATGAATGAGTAGAACGCTGGAACAAAATCAGGCCTGCCTTAGTAATGTGTTTTCCACTTATGAAATTGGTGTGTGGGTACTCTGTTGCCATGGATATTTGCTATTTAAATATGTTGAAAGGTTTAAAATGTTCTCTTGTTTTTGTAGGACTTCATAATGATGAGTAGTAAATTATCCAGGAAGATAATAAAAAATTGTGTGTTAGGATTAATATAGACTATAAATTATTGACTGCAGTTTAAAAATTTGTGTTACCTCTGTTGTGATTAAAAACTGCCTCTGTTTAAATCTTTCTTTTAACAGATGTTTCAGTTACCATTAAAGTAAATATAAATGATTCATAGATTCTGGGAAGATAATGCTAACAACTTAATAGGGCATAATTTTAACCATGAATGAAGTAGCATCTTAGCATTTGAAATAGCCTCAAAGCATTCTGCTTTGCTGATTGTTTGCTTGCAGTCCTTTCATTATTAAAGACATATGTGATTAGTTTTAAAGAGTGTGTGATTCAGCTGTCACACTTGAAACCTAGGGGTGCAATTTGAAATTACATATCAGCTATTACAGAAATGAGCTTACTGAAAAAATTTTGCTGCATACTACAATAAATAATGGCAGAAGTTTGATTTAATTCTTATGTGTCACAATTACTGATTATAATATAAATATATCAGATATTGTTGTCTATGGAAAATATGGGATGAGAATTACTAAGCATTTTTAGCCTGAAACGTACTATCAGGTATAAAATGGAAAATTGCTGACCTAATAAATATACAGAGCTCATACAATTCATTGTCATGTACATCTGCTGCTCTCATATCTCCAATTGATTATCCACATTTCTAGTTGGATGACATTATTTAATGCTAACCTGTTATCTGATGCTGAGCCCTTGATCAGTAATGAAACTTTCAATTATAGCATTTCTTTGGAAAAAAAGACTGTTTTGTGACCTGTTTTAGAGTGTAGTGAAAAATGACTATTATCATTTCAAAGGACACTTGTACTTACTTCTCTCGTTATCACTGCACACTCTTCATATCTCAAATTATATTATTCTCTCATCCTAAAAACCTGCAAGGCAAGAGATCTCTGCATAATTGAAAGCACTGGACTTGTGTCCTACTCTGAACATCATTTTCCTTATTTGTAAAAACTGAGGGTGTTAAACTAGAAGATCTATAACGTTGCTTCAGGTGTCTCACTCTAAAAATTGAGGTGTTTAAGAACATCACCCTGTATGGGTGGTATGCCAATTTTCTTCTGTTCTCACATTGGTCATCTATTATCCTAGTCCATTTAATTGTAAACAGCCTTGTAAGTAGTTTTTTATTTCAAATTTTCTGTTCTAATTTTTCTTTCCATTTTTTAAAAAAATATATTTTACTGATTTTTTTACAGAGAGGAAGGGAGAGGGATAGAGAGTTAGAAACATCGATGAGAGAGAAACATCGATCAGCTGCCTCCTGCACAACCCCTACTGGGGATGTGCCCGCAACCAAGGTACATGCCCTTGACTGGAATCGAACCTGGGACCCTTGAGTCCGCAGGCCGACTTTCTATCCACCTGAGCCAAACCAGTTAGGGCTCTTTCCATTTTTGCTAATCTTAGTCCAGGCCTAGGTCAAACAAGAGCTTATTTCCAGTCTTTCTTCATTTTGTTTTATCCCCATGTTGCTTTATGACTTATCTTCCCTCAAGACCAGTTTCATCAAGTTACTTTTTAAAAAAAATAAATCTTTATTGTTGAAAGTATTACATATGTCCCTCTTTTTCCCCATTGACCCCCTTCATCATCAATTTACTTCTATTTAGGAAGTGTTGTTGGCTTAATTCCACATATCATATACGTTTCTGTTTATTCTAGTAACTTTCAGATCCCTAGCACAATTTTCTTTTTTAATCATATTGGTGTCCTTAACCTCATCCTATGTTCTTTCCATCTGTTTTACTAAATTATTCTCCTTACCTGAATGCTTTTTTCTTTAATCCCTTCTGCCATTCTGAGAGATTAGCTTGTGAAACTTAACTTGGCCACTTCAGTAGTATATGGTATTCTCTGAGGGTTTGTGTAAACTTTCAACAATCCTTGAGATAGTGGCATTAATCATAACTTACACAGAAGATTCTGAGACTAATGAACAGTGGAACTGGGATTTGAATTTTGTTTGGGATCTTTTTACTTCTCCTTAAAAAAATGGCCAAAGTAACCCCAAGGAACACATAAACAGAGTTAATGACACAGATTTAAGTGCTCAACATAATCTGGCACCTAGCATGTACTAGTATTTGCTAAATATTTAGATGGACATTTTTCTTAAAGTTTGAGAGTTCCTTTCTCTACTTAATTTATCAACGGAGCTTGAAGTAGGGAAGCCCTTCATCTGACGAGTGTCTCATTTTTGTTTAGGAACCCTGGGGAGATCTTTCATGAAATCTTTCAAAGGGATAATAGTAAAACATTTTCTTTTTTTACATTAAAGGCTGAAAAAGAGAGGGCCTTTGTGTGTATGTTCAGTAATCATCCGTTCATGATAGTGAATAGATATTTTTAGGGCTAAGACTGAGCAATACAAGCAGTGTTAATGAGATTTTAAAGGACATCATACTAATTGTTGGAAGTTACTCATGCACTTGGATTATCAATGACTGTCAAAGTGAAAATGTGGTTTTTAAGAGTAGTAGCTAATAGTTTCCTTATAAAAATCGAGGTCACTGTGCATAGTGATCAACCCTATTTTTTGGCTTCATTCCCCTCTTCTATGTGATTGACTCCCCAGTGCTTAACCCCCTTGTAGCTCTCTTTAATCCTGCAACTTCAACTCACTGCTAGATCTTTTCATTGGTGACCTGTCATCTCAAACCTAACATTCATAATTTGCTATGTTTTATAATTGTATGTATAATTGTGTGTTTATGTTATTGTATTATGTTCACAAGCATAAAGTTCTTGTGTGAGGATCATAGCTTACATTCCTTTGAATCCCCTGTACCTATTATAGTGCTTTGGGTACAATAGGAAACCAAATGCATGTGATTACAGTAATTTCATGGCAAGAGTAGCTTTTTTCTTTTGGTAACTTCAAAAACCTGGTTGGTATTCATCCAGAGTTCAGATATAATTGCAAAGTCTATAGAACCAGACAATAACAAGAAGGCTCTGTTTTGTATCTTGTAAAAACAAGAGCATTATCTTCAAAAGTTATATACTCCTTGTAGAAAATATTTTTATCTGTTTGATGAATGACTTAAACACATTTATTTAAAATTAAATCCTTTCTTAGTTTTGGAGGTAATGGATATATGTTTATTACCTTGATTGTGTGATAGTTTCAGGCTATATGCATATGTCCAAACTCATCAAATTGTATACATTAAATATGTTACAGTTCTTTGTATATTAGTTATAAATCAATAAAGCTTTTAAAATTAATTTTAACTGGCTTTTAATAGGCAATACAAAATTATAGCACTTATTTTTGCTGTTCATCTCACTTTAAACTGGTTTGATTTTCTGTGTATTAGGCTTGCTTGCATTTCTCCTTTACCTACACATTATCTCTGACCTTTTTTCCCCCCTAATTTTTCTTTTATAATACTTCTGTTTTTTATTTTTTTATTTTTTAAATATATTTTATTGATTTTTTACAGAGAGGAAGGGAGAGGCATAGAGAGTTAGAAACATCGATGAGAGAAAAACATCGATCAGCTGCCTTCTGCACACCCCCTAGTGGGGATGTGCCCGCAACCAAGGTACATGCCCTTGACTGGAATCGAACCTGGGACCCTTCAGTCCGCAGGCCGACGCTCTATCCACTGAGCCAAACCGGTTAGGGCAATACTTCTGGTTTTTAAAGTGTTCTGCTTTATATTAAGGGCATATTTTAATTGTTTCGAGGTTGTTAATACAAACTTGAGGACAAGGACCATGATTTATTTGTCTTTAGATTGGCACTGTGTCTAGCACAGTATCTGGCAAAGAGCCATTTAATGGCAGATCACTCAGGTCTCCTGAGATATGGAGACCAGTGCTCCTTTCTCATTATGCTATGTGGACCATAGCCTACATTCACATTCTGAATTAAAAACCTTAATGATGATTGACTCTTAAGTTAGCACGTTAACAGGTCTTGATTATGATTTTAAACTTTTGGAAAATATCGTTGAGTAAGTGACTATATACAAAGAGTATATTGATGTTGCTACACTGTCTAAAATAGGAGTGAATCAGAATTAATGTCTTCTGCCAAAACCGGTTTGGCTCAGTGGATGGAGCGTCGGCCTGCGGACTCAAGGGTCCCGGGTTCGATTCCGGTCAAGGGCATGTACCTGGGTTGCGGTCACATCCCCAGTGGGGGGTGTGCAGGAGGCAGCTGATCGATGTTTCTCTCTCATCGATGTTTCTAACTCTCTATCTCTCTCCCTCCTCTCTGTAAAAAATCAATAAAATATATATTAAAAAAAAAGAATTAATGTCTTCTGATTCTGTATTTGTCATGACTTTGATTAAAGTAATTTTTAATAAAGATAAAAATTGTCTTTAGATTGGCACTGTGTCTAGCACAGTATCCTATTTTAGACAGTGTAGCAACATCAATATACTCTTTGTATATAGTCACTTACTCAACGATATTTTCCAAAAGTTTAAAATCATAATCAAGACCTGTTAACGTGCTAACTTAAGAGTCAATCATCATTAAGGTTTTTAATTCAGAATGTGAATGTAGGCTATGGTCCACGTAGCATAATGAGAAAGGAGCACTGGTCTCCATATCTCAGGAGACCTGAGTGATCTGCCATTAAATGGCTCTTTGCCAGATACTGTGCTAGACACAGTGCCAATCATGTTGTGGTATTTAAAATGTATTTTTAAAATATTTTGCTTTCTCCACCCCCTTCTTCTTCTTTTTATACAGTTACCGGGCAGTGACATTGCCAGTGGGAGTGATGTGCTTTCTGATGTCATACCCAGTATTCCAAGTTCACCTTGCCTGCTTCCTAAAAAGAAAAACAAGCACAGGAATTTAGACGAACTTCCTTGGAGTTCAATGTCAAATGATGAACAGGTAGAGATCTTGGCATTTTAATTAAAAGCATATATGTGGAGACTATATGAAGCTCAATTTATTGCCTGTTTAAAGTCACAGGGTAAATATGGATTGCATAGTGAATCTGAATTTTAGCTATAACTAATTGTTTTTTAGGGAACAAATTAACATTAAGTGCTTTGATATTTAAAATATAATAAATGACATACTAGACAATCAGGTTTTGACATTGATCTTGTTTATTATAATTTTTTATTACATAGGTGGAATATATTGAGTATCTGAGTCGCAAAGTCAGTACTGAGATGGGTCTTCGGGAGCAACTTGATATTATTAAAATAATTGATCCTTCTGCTCAAATCTCCCCTACAGACAGTGAGTTTATTATTGAACTTAACTGTCTCACAGATGAAAAACTGAAGCAGGTATGTAAAAAAATATAGATTGTTCAGCTATAGAAAATATCATTGTTTTGTAGCATGTATACGTGAATAATATGTAAATTCATAGATAATTAGCTAAAAAAATCACTGCTGTGAAATGTAATATTATAAAAATTATGGTAATATTTGAGAACACGTGTTTTTTTTTTTAATATATTTTATTGATTTTTTACAGAGAGGAAGGGAGAGAGATAGAGAGTCAGAAACATCGATGAGAGAGAAACATTGATCAGCCGCCTCCTGCACATCCCCCACTGGGGATGTGCCCGCAACCCAGGTACATGCCCTTGACCGGAATCGAACCCGGGACCCTTCAGTCCACAGGCCGACGCTCTATCCACTGAGCCAAACCGGTTTCGGCATGTGTTTTTTTTTAAATAAAGATTTTTTATTGGTTTTTAGAGAGAGAGGAAGGGAGATGGAGAGAGAGAAATATTAATGTGATAGCAAATCATCGATCAGCTGCCTCCTGTATAGCCCCTACCACGGTTCAAGCCCACAACCCAGGCATGTGCCTTGACTGGGAATTGAACCAGCAACCTTTTGGTGTACAGGACAATACCCAACCAACTGAGCTACACTGGCCAGGGTGAGAACAGGTGGTTTTAAGAGGTTTTATGTACATCTCACCTGGCAGGACCTCTCTGGGATCGTGTGGATCTAGAACCTGCTTCTTAGTTGTGTAGGCTTTGAAACTTAATTTCACCACATGAGGGATGGTTACACTAAAGTATAGATTTATTCTAACTCAGCTTACAAAAGACTGATTGATATAATGAAAATAATGATTATTGAGAGTTTTACTTGCATGAACTCTGAACTGAAGGATTTGAGTAGTCTTATGGAGTAATTGAGCTTGGCTAGGGTAAAACATAATTAATTTTCCCTTATGCTATTTTGAAATACACATTTCTGGTATCTTCTAAGTATAGTCTTTACTGCTCTTTTTCGCTGGCACATAGCTAAATGAATACTTCTGTTCTACTTTTTTTGACATTTATCATTATTTATAAAACATTTTTCTCATTTCAGTATTTCTCTCAACAAACATTATAATGTTCTATATTCAATCCCCTTTTTCATTAGTATGGTAAATTGATACCTTGCATTTGAAGGCAGCTACTGTGTGCCCCTAGCTAAGATTTATGAAACACCCTAATATTAGATATACTTAGAAATTTACTTAAATCATCTTTAGTGGAAATCTTTTAAAAAATCTCATCTGCCCTGCTGGTGTTGCTCAGTGGTTGAGCGTTGACCCAGGAACCAAGAAGTCACCAGGTAGATTCCAGATCAGACCATATGCCCCAGTTATGGGCTCTATCCCCAGTAGGGGTCATGCAGAAGGCAGTCTATCAATGATGTTACTCTTTCATCGATGTCCCCATTTCTCGATCCCTATCCCTTCCTCCCTCTAAAAAATAAATCAATAATAGCATACTTTAAAAAAATATCATCTATTTTATTTTACTGTTAGTTTCTGTCTCTTGAGTGTTATGATCCTAAATTCTGGATGCCAGTAGCCTTCCATTTATTGATTATATAGGGTGTCCCAAAAACGTATACACACGTTTATATAGATTCGTTTAAATTTTGAAAATTAACTGTATGTTAATAAACATGGACTTTATTATCATTCAAAGTGTGTATACATTTTTTTGGGACACCCTTTATTTTATGTGCTTTGAAAATCTAACTCCATAATATATATTCTAGAATTTTGAACATTGTCAAGAGGTTTCTTTTTGTCCTTATATTCTACCTACAGTGGGGCCTTGACTTACGAGTTTAATTCGTTCCGAGACCGGCTCGTTAAGGAGCTCATTAACTCAAATTACTCTATCAACTCAATGCAAAAAATCGGCGGAGAGACAGCTGGTATCTCAAAAAACTTGTTAGTCGGGACATTCGTAAGTCAAGGCCCCACTGTATGTGTATCTGTAACACTTTTGACAGTCTTTTAACTTAAGTACACCATTCTATTCTCGAGTATTTTGAGGGTAGAACGTCAAGTAACAACACTAACTAGTTTTTATCTTTGCGTTCCAAGGTCAGAAACTATATCAAAGAGCATAGCCCTCGCCAACGGCCTGTAAGAGAGGCCTGGAAGAGAAGCAACTTTAGTTGTGCAAGCACCAGTGGAGTGAGCGGTGCCAGTGCCAGCAGCAGCAGTGCCAGCATGGTCAGTTCAGCAAGCAGCAGCGGGTCCAGTGTTGGAAACTCTGCTTCAAACTCCAGTGCCAACATGAGTCGAGCACACAGTGACAGCAACTTGTCTGCAAGTGCAGCAGAGCGGATTCGGGATTCAAAAGTAAAACATCTAATCAATACAAAACTTTACCTTTCAGTATTAACATTAGTACTCCCTCATATAAATTTCTTGAAGTGTTAAATGTATCTTGCTATCTAGATGCCTGGGGGTTGTGGTTTTAATTTTTTTTGTCTTACATTCTTTTATTTATTATGCATATGCATATGCAGATCTGTTTTTTGTACAATATTTGGTTCTATCAAATAATCATACCAAGGCATTCTATTTGTATTTTTCCCCAAATCTACAATGATTTCATGAGGAGGTGGGGTTGGCAAGCAGCTGGTTCTGGTTCATTTGAACAAAGCCTTCTAGGTTGAATCCTTTGAAATACTGTTGTTACCCACAGCCATAACACTCAAATTTATCTGATTTTTGTGTCTCTTTTTTTAAAATATATTTTATTGATTTTTTTACAGAGCGGAAGGGAGAGGGATAGAGAGTTAGAAACATCGATGAGAGAGAAACATCAATCAGCTGCCTCCTGCTCACTCCCCACTGGGGATGTGCCCGCAACCAAGGTACATGCCCTTGACCAGAATCGAACCTGGGACCCTTGAGTCCGCAGGCCGATGCTCTATCCACTGAGCCAAACCGGTTAGGGTGATTTTTGTGTCTCTTTTAAGTAAGATAAATTGATGGAAACAATGAGTGAATCTCAGGATTGCAATATTGACTATAACTCACTACTGAGTGGGTCTCCCTATATCACTGATGTTACTGTCTATTAGCTCTCAAGAATATTCTGTCTTTTGTGTATGTTAAATGTTTTTTTAATGTTTTAGTCTTAAGTGTTTCATCTTAGCCCTTTTATAAAAATATACTAATGCTTTCTCTAATTTATTTCTACTGTTTTCACAGTTGAAAAAAATCTGTGTAATATTATTGAGCATATACAAAATAGGAAATATAAGTATACTAGAAGCCCGGTGCACAAAATTCGTGCATGGGTAGCATCCCTATGCCTGGCCGGAGATCAGGGCCGATCAGGTTCCCCACCTCCCCACCTCCTCCTTCCCTAGCTGTCCATGTGCCGCCACCGCGTGGTTCCCCTGCCTCCCTGCCTCCCTGCCTCTCCACCTCCTCCTTCCCTTCAGCGCCTGCCGCCACCACTGGTCGCCCGCCATGTTCCGTGCTGCACCCTGGTGATCAGCACATGTCAGAGCAAGCAATCGAACTCCTGGTCTCTCAGTAGAACTCCTGAGGGGGACACTTTGCATATTAGCCATAGATATAGATATAGATATAGATATAGATATAGATAGATATAGATAGACATATATATAGATGTATGGTTCTATGATGCTTATCAGGGGAGTTCAGCTCTTGCAGTGGTGACAGTCTGGAGCCAACTTAAGGATGATAAGGGTATCTTTCTAACTCTTTGGGAACCCAATGGTGACTAGAAGATACACAGTGATTTTTTCTCTGACTTTTACCGAACAGAAACATAGTCAGCTTTGTTGGTTGCCAAGGGATTCCTCTGGATATGTGGTCATTCCTTTTTAGCATTAGTTCACCAGTGACAAGGAATAGAGTACCCAGTGGGTTTCTAATGGGCTTTTAAGATGGTATTTGCCTAATACGGAAATACATGATTCTTTTCCAGTCATGGTAAAATTGCTAGTGCTTTTGGATGAAAGACAACTTAAAAGCATAAGCATTAGAGATGTTCTTTGCATTTGTGTTCGGTATTGTTCACTATGTGTTCACTCTGCACTGACACCAGTGTACCTTAATTTGATTTCTAAATCTTTTTAATGATTGGTTATCCAGTTCAGCTCTTGCAGTGGTGACAGTCTGGAGCCAACTTAAGGATGATAAGGGTATCTTTCTAACTCTTTGGGAACCCAATGGCATTTTCAAGTCTAAGCCAGTGGCTCACTTACTGGAACCAGGATCATACTGCAGAGGAATTTGAACATCTATAGAAATTCTGAGAATAAAAAATTTGATCTATAAAATACTTTGAAGTGGATATGCCAAAACTAAACTTTACTGATTTAGAAAATTTTATTTTGACAGAAGCGATCCAAGCAGCGGAAGTTGCAGCAGAAGGCCTTACGCAAGAGGCAGCTGAAAGAGCAGAGGCAGGCTCGGAAGGAGCGGCTCAGTGGGCTCTTTCTTAACGAAGAAGTGCTGTCCTTGAAAGTGACTGAGGAAGACCATGAAGCAGATGTAGATGTTTTGATGTAAAAAGGGTGAAGTTATCAACGTTCTTTCCAAGCATTATTTGTTTACATGCATCTTGACCAAGCTTTTGGTTAGGGCTGTGCTGATGTACCATTAATAATTTAGGCCAGTGGTTCTCAGCAGGTGGTCCCTGGATCATGTCTTCAGCATCACTTGAGAAGTTGTTAGAAATGCATACTATGGGGCCCCACCCCAAACCTAGCGAATCAGAAACCCTGGGGGAGAGGCCTAGCATTGTATTGTAACAAGCACCAGGTTATTTTATCCTGCATGCTAGCTTTAAGAACCACTGATTTAGTAAATGTTGTTTTGACTATTTAAACTTTAGGTTGGTTAAGTAGGCTTTTTCAAATATTAGTAATTTTAAAGTTTAGAAGATTTCAAGGTACTTCTGACAAGTAGTTTATTATGTCTGTATATGTATATGTGTAGAGATCATAATTCAGTTTCCTTAATGTTATAATTTCTTAGTTTATATTTTCTAAAGGGCCATAGCATAATTCTCAATTTCTTGTGGAAGTCTTTTTTTGAGGTTTTGGGGATGGAATGTGGATTGCTATCTACAATAGTGCCTTCATTAGGTTTATTTCTATCTGTTTTCATTCATTGTTAACTCAAAAGTGTAAAACCAGGCCCTATTATCTTTCTTGTTAGGTTTGTTTTTTTCTTTTCACTTTATGTACATTTAGTATCCTTTTTGTAAGTGATGACTACTGAGGAAATAGTGTTACTAACAGCTGAATTTTAGACTTGATGCTATGTTCATTAATATTCAAATGAGAAAGCAATGAACAAAATAACCCATTCTACTCTTTCACTGCTTTCTAAAGTTTTAGGCTGTGAAACTGTCTGAAAGGCAGAAAATATCTCTTAAGTTCTTTTTGTGGGTCATTTTTTTTTCCAGCACAGCTCTAATTTTTAAATAGTTGGTATAACAGCTTCTGGCATGTGAACAGGTTAATGTTCAAAATTAACTAAAGGAAACCCTTACAGTTCTGTTAACCTTCCCTATAAATCTTTAAAATACATAGAGCAGTGAGATAATAGAAAAAACCTTAGCTTGTTGGCGGTTAAAATAGAACTAATTTTAAATGTGAAATTATAGTTTCTTTAATGCTTTTATGGAGAGTTTGTTATGAACATTCGCAGTAGTGTGACTCCTTTTCTTCTACCACACATCTTTAATCATTCATATGGATTAAAGAAGTTGGAAACTAATACTACTGACAATCAAGCTGCTTTCTGACCTTCATAATTTTTATTTTATTGTAGATAACTTTTGAAAGGTAATTGTGATACTATAGGAGTTGCAGTCCATATCTTTAAAGCTAGAGTCAGAGGTTGATGGGAATTTCTACTTTTTTTAACTTATTATACCAAGTAACTTGTTAAGATAAAGATTAATGGCTTAAATTCTTAATTTAAAGTTCTTAATCTAAATATAAAGGCATAACCTTTGCTTACAGTCATGTGTTTTGAAAATTTGATTTCATTTTGGTTCCTTGAAGGTTAAAGAATTGAAACTGAGGATAAAAATTGATATATTGCAGCTTTGCTGAGGCCTGTAACATTTTGAAGACCATTAAATTCATACTTTAAAATGTTACTAAAATTTAAGAAGTGTATATGTGTACTAGTATATGTTTATCAGTTGGAATAGTCTTTCTGACTTTCCTCTTACCTCCTCTTTGGTGCTCCTAACCAGCTTAGAGGGCCCAACGAGAGCTTGGGGATAGACCCAAGAATACTCTGAGGAAAGTGGAAGGGTCAACCTCCTTGTGTTTTCCTTTTCAAGTAGAGGGAGAGTAAATGGAGAGAAGAATAAATACAGCTGAATTCTCTATTTGCTCTTAGCAAAAACAAATTTCAGAGAATGATTGTTCTCTTCACTCTTCAAGGAAAACAGGCCCGTTTTGGAGACCGCAGAGCAGACTTGATCTGTTAAATACTTGGAAACAGTTTACTTGACAGTGACCAGTAAAAGAAAATCCTAAACAGGGTTGTGATGTAATAAGACCAATTCCTCTACTCTCCCAACAATCACATAGTCTTATTACCTCAGATTTAACGTAGGTCACTATTAAACAAGTTTACCAAAGCACCACAAAGCCAATTTTAAAAGTATATAAAGGTTTGAGAGTTTATGGTAAAGTGTGCCATGAAATTTTGTGTAGATCTGGATGAACTGTCTTTACAGTACTATAAATTAAAGATAACTCATAAAGTTGGTTTGAAGGAGATTGAAATACTTCCTCTGATTAAAACGAAAAAAAGTAACACAACTTGGGTTTGCTTATGATTAAAGAGGGAGATTACAGTGTTCTCCATCCCCCTTCAAAAAAACTCGGGAGAAAAAGACAAAAAGTCTTTGTTAACACGCTATTTTCTTGTTCTGTTTTAATGCCTTATGTAGATAATGTAAGTTTGAATTACTTCTTTCTTGGAATAAGTAATAATTTATTCAATCTGGTATATCTCTGAGTTCAATTCAAAAGAAACCCAGTTCTGTGTTTTTTTTTCTTTTAAGCCCTAACTAAGCCTTGTTAACAGAGAACATGATACAGTCCCCTCAGATTTATCCAGAAACATTTTATTAGAGATCTTGTATGTATGTCATTATATCTCAATAAAATGGAAAAAAAGAGATATCATAGAAGTCTGTCAGTCCCCACTACAGCTTTTTAAAGTATGAATCTTGAGTTAAACAAAATGGCATGTCTTTTTCTACAGTATTTCAATGGAATTAAAGTAAGGTGGTATAGTTTAAGACATAGTGGAGTGTAAAGGGCTAGTTCATTCTGTCCCAACAAGAACTTAAAGTAACACCTTTTTGCTTTCATAAGACTTGTCTCATTTTTTGTTAAGCTGTGGTGGTTTTGTCCATTTCCTCAGTCTTTATTATTAAGTTAATATTGCTGATGAATTAATCACAGAAACTGACTTATCATTTATGGATTCGGTGGACATCTCATTTTATAGTTTTTAAATGTGCTAAATCCCCTCATAAAGGAAAAATTCAAAGAACCTATAGTATAAAGGTATCCAGATTCTGATGAGCTTTAAAAACTGTGAAATTTATCAAATGTGTTAATATTTAGGCTAAAAATGTTAGTTACTAGTAACTAACAACTATAGAAGTCTTGTTTCTAGATTCTCTAGCAGAGATTTTTGTTCATGGCTCACTCTATATAGCCTCATGTGCCTTAAAGGTGAACTCTACTTTTTTGTCAATATCAAGCTTTTCCAAACTAAGAAATAATCTGAATGTTATAATTAATTTTATAAAATGCCCATGCTGTTGGATATCAGTAAGCAAAGCCATTAAATTGAACCAATAAATTGGTAATAACGTGTATAAAAAAAACACCTTCAGATTTTAAATTTCATTTGCCTAACTTTGTTTTGGCCCATCTAGGTCATTGAAGAACATTGAAAGTTATCTAAAACATAGCTTAATGTATTCTTTTATTGCCTCCACCCCCAACCCCTGAAGAATGTCATAAGCCAAAATACTTTTTAAAACCAGATAATTCTTTAATATCTGGAAAGATAATTTTTAATGCAAAAGTACTTCCAGAACAGAGATTATATAGCAAGTTTATTCTTTTGTTAACTTTAGGGATTCTTTGCATTTATTTGTGTAATAGCCGGAACACTCCTCTCTCCTTTAACAAATCACCTTTTAGCACTCCTATCTCCAAGAAAAATGTTTGTTTGGAATTGGAAGGGAGTTATTTAAAGTTAGTTTATAGTTTTAGAGGGTTATTAGGAAAATTCCAAGTTGCATTTAAATAATAGTATTAATGGTAAGCACACTGACATTCAACATGTCTAAACTTAGAGGTAAATTTAATCCTTAAAAGGACTATTAGTTAGAAAATAAGTATTTGTATATACATGGACTGTGGTAACTTTGGATTTGTTTTAAGTCTGACAAAGTAAGATAAATTTTGTCTTTATAATGAAATTATGTTAAATGGATAAGAAGCATCTGAGAGGTATTTAGACCTAGGCATCTCTGTCAGCATAGTATCTGGAGCATACCGCCTTAGAACGCTTAATTCTTATTTCTTTGGAAAATAATTTACTTATTCCAAAAGGCGTAGAAGGAACTCAAATTCCTCTAATTAGCTGGATATTAAGAGTAAGGAAGTTGCATGGTATAGCTGAAGATCTGAGTTCATTCATTGACAGTTTATTTTCACTTTTTTTCTAATAACATTATTTTCAGCCCCCTCACAATTATATTTTAAATTAAGGTTATTAATGTTTTAACCTAGTTCACGTTATGGTAAATTAATTTTTAATTGACATTCATATTGAACTCAGAAAAAGTGGTTTGGTCTTCTCAGACTTTAATATGTAGTACTTTTTCTTTATTGTCAAGTTTCGATGTTGCATCTTTGGTCAGTGGAATCTATGGAAATATGTGTTCTTTCTTTGTGGTAAGGGATGCGAGTGGAAAAGAGGAGAATTGCTCTAATTATACTTAGGCATTTTGACTATATAAAGATAGTTGTAGACTTAATCTGTATAAATGACAAGTTAATATTTACATATTCTGAATTGTTCTAAGGAACAGTGGCCCGAAACCATGGCTTGTTTTGTGGAGCTGCTTGATCTTTAATGGTAGTTGACCAGTTGGATTTAAGTTGAAGTTTTGGGGTATGTTATCTAGCTCAGGCTTTTAGGAATAGAGCAGACCAGGTCTGCTCCTGTAGTGGATCAATTTAATTTCCTTTTTAAGTACTCTAATTTAGATATAGGTATTATCCATTCTGAATCTTTGTGTTGGGAGTTTTATAAGACTGTTGTCAAAAGCTATTAAAGATAAACACAAGTATATGTGAAGCATTTCACAGATAGTTAAAATTTTCCTTTTTTTGGTTTCAAAGGTTAGTTCTATAGTGTCAATATCATAACCAAAGCAAGTAGGAATTTGACTCATTTGGAGACTCTTCAAGTAGTCTTAAATGGTGTAATATATCAGATTGTTAACCAGGATTTTTTTCCTGTGTTTCTGCTAAATGTATTATTATATTAATGCACTTTTGTATATAACTGTCTTCTGTACGTTCTGTACTTATTACAGTGGACATAAGATTTTTCCTGAAGCTGTGAGGGAAAAACAATAGGTGTAACACAAGTCATTTCAATTTTGAGTTCCTTCTTGTACTTGAAATTAATAGTTCAGTATTTAAATCTAAATGAGTATGTATGGTTGTAATGAAAACTGGCAATGTGACAGAACTGTCTTTTGAAACAATATCAGAATGAAAAGTGTTGTTTTGGTTATTAAGAACTCTTGTAATATGTTAATTTTTTATGTACCATGAGTTTTTACAAATTCCAGTGCTGCTGAATCCACTCCTTGTCATATTCCATCCCAGTACACTTATCAAGAGAGAAGAATTGCTCTCAATTTATTTTGCTCACAGTTTGGTTAAGGCTTCATAAACTTTTGTTTTGTAAAAGCCTCAATTTCTCAAATTTCATTGGCAAATTATTTTCTTCTGGAAAGATCAGATTTCTATAAAGATTAGCATTCATAGTAAGTGAAAATTAGGTCTAACTTTTATTTACAAAAATCAGATCTATTTTCCTTATATATTGATCTAGAATCTTTTAAAGTTATAATTATATAAAAGAAATGGCTGTGAGCAGTTTTATATATAGGTACAGAAGCAATTCGGCTTTTCAGCAGCAACTTTCTCTCTTGCCACTAGAGGGAGGTGGTTGCTGGCTCCTTCAGAAAATGTCTTAGCTGCTTTTCTTTTGTTTTTAATTTTAGAGGTTGAAATCAACCTCAGTCTCAAAACTCCTTTTGTGATATTAAATTCTTTCATTTATTAGTCCAAGGTGAGTTAATTAAGCTTGTGTAATAAAGCCTGTCTTATTCATGCTTTTCCATAATCTTCAGTGTTTAATAAATGTTAGATATTACTTGAAACGTATGTGTGGGTGTGTTTTTTTTTTTGGTGTGTGTGTGGTGTTTTTTTTTGGTATTTTAGAGCTGTGTTGTCCATTATGGTAATTATTAGCTACATGTGGCTATTTAAATAAATTAAAATTTAAAGTTTAGTTCTTTGGTCTCGTTAACAGCACTTCAAGTACCAAATAGCCACATACAGCAAGAGGCTACTACTATAGAGACACATCATCATACCTCCATCATCAAAGATGGTTTATATAGTGACCTTGTTATAATGCAGATTTTGATTCAGTAGGTCAGGGGTCACAGTCTAATATTCTGTAGTTTTAGCAGCTATTCAAGTGATATGAATGCTGCTGATCCATGAACAACATTTTGAGTAGTGAGGGTCAGAACAAAGGCCAGACAATCTACAACACAAGAGCCTCCATGCTCTGATGGACCCCAATCTACTTTCCAGTTTCATCTTCTATGAATTTCTTTCTTTACCCCACACTCAAACCAATATTTATAGTATTCACCTTATGTGACCCTCAAGGATCGTGGTGATTCAAGCCTTTGTTCAGTCCCCTTCCTTTGGGCATGGACTGGACCTAGTGATTTACTTCTAACTGTTAGAATACAGCAAAAGTGATGGGATGTCACTTCTGTCATTAAATTACAGAAAACTATGACAGCTATCTTGCTTGTACTTGTACTCTCGTCTTCTCAGTTACTCTGACGAAATAAGCTGTCATGCTGTGACATTCTCTGTGGAGAGGCCCACTTGGCAAGGAAGTGAGAGACAACAGCCCATGGTATGACAGCCCATGAGGAATTGAATCCTGCCTACAATTCTTAGTGAGCTAGAAAGTGGATCCTTCCCAGTGGAGCCTGTAGATGACTGCAACCTGGTGAGAGATCTTGAGCTCAAGCACCCAAGTCATGTACAGATTCCTGAACCACAGAAACTGAGATAATCAATGTGTGTTGTTTTAAGCTGCTAAAGTTTGGCATAAATTGTCATGCAGCAATAGATAAGTAATACATTCTTTACTAAATATACCATGAAATGACTTCCTGTTATATCCTTCTCATCAAGCAAAAGAAAACTCAGATGCTACTTCTTCATTCAGTATTATTTGCTGGATGCCTACTGTATGCGAGGAACACTGTGTTAAGTACGGAGGGATACACAGTAAATAAACAGGCATAGTCTTTGCCATCACACAGCTTAGATTCTTTGGCATTGGTTTTCAGCATTTCACAAAAGAGAGAACCAAGATGTGTTTCATTAAAGGAGAGCTATTTTTAATGCCAACAAAGAAAAAAAATAATATAAAGTAATATATGAAAAGCCTTTCCACCTACCTGAGCAGGTATAACTGTTTACAGTAGTATTATACAGCAGAAAAGACTAGAGGGGTGCTGGGCGAGAGTGGTGGAGTCATGGATGGAGTTGAAAAGGGGCAGGACTGGAGTGCCCTCTCATTCCAAAGCCCACACTTTTAACCTCTCATAGTAAGTTATATTTTTGCTCATACTGTTGCCTTTTTCTGCCATCTCTGCCTGGAGGAAATCCTGTCCTATCTCTCAAGGCGCATTTCAAGTGCAGCCTCCTTTGTGACACCTTCCCTGATTTCATGCTCTCCATGTCTAACAGATGACAGCCCTCCTGTTGCTGAGATTGGAGATAAGGAAGAACCAGGTCTCTGAGAGGTCACAGCAGTGAATTCAAATTTTAACCACATGGAAACCACATTTGGGAGAACATGGGGACACCTCACTGAATAGGAAAAGGGTCTTTTCTATCCAGAAACTAAGGACAATAGGCCACCCTCTAACTGAGCATGCAGTTGGAAGTGTTCCATGACAGAATGGCTGGGGAGCAGTGTGGAAGGAAGGTGGCAATAATTCCAGAAAGGCAAAGTCATCTGAGAAGCTTATTTTAAAGATAAGCTGGTGGTTCAGTCCCAGATATTGTTGACTGACACTTGCGGTGGAGTCTAGGAATCTGCCCTTTAAACAAGTGCCTCAAATATTTCTGATGTAGGTGGTTTATGGAGCACTCAGAAATATGGCTCAAAGTAAGGTGATCTGGATCACCTTGGCTACATGTCACCTAGACACTTCTAAAACTAACAATGGATAAGCCCCACCCAGGACCAAAAAAATCAGAATTGTTGGGGAGTGAACCCAGGCAGCAGAGTTTAAAACTCCTCATTTTGTTCCAATATGCAGCCAGGGTTGAGAGCCAGTGATCTGAATAACAGGAAGCCCTTTTCCTGGGGCCAGGGAGAAGGGAGAATCTGAGAGGCTGAAAAGTAAATACATTAAAAATACAAGTATATTTCATTGTGATTTTTCACTTTAATACAATTTATACTTTCATGTTAATTTTTCTGAAGCAATACCTTTGAATCCTTCCGCTGTTTGAGGAACTATGAGCAGAATTTAGATCAATTCAATAAACATGCATTACTTGGCAACCATGGATGCTCTCTGGACCCTGCAGTAATACAAAGATGATCCTAGTAATGACACTGTTTCTTGTGTGCTAAGCTGCATGTAAAGCTCATTACTCATATTTTCTCATCTATCTTCACTGCAACCCTATGAGGTAAGTACTATATTGTTCCCATTTTACCAATACATGCATAGAGGCACAGAGAGGTTAAGCAATTAGTTCAGAACACATAGCTAACAGCCACAGAACGGGGATTTGAGCCCCTGCAGTAAGATTCCTGAACTTCCATGGACAATGTGGTAGCCACTATCCACATAGGGCTATTGAGCACTTGAAATGTAGTCAGTACAAATTGAGATGTTCTGTAAATTTAAAAACACCTGGTTTCAAAAACAGCATGAAAGAATAAAAACATCTAAATAATATATTATTCTCAATAATATATTATTCATGCAGAAAAGCTAATGTTTTGATATGAGTTAAAATATATAATTACAATTTATTTTATCTGTGTCTTTTTACTTTTTTAACATGGCTACCAGAGAATTTAAAATCACTTATGTGGATCACATTGTATTTTCACTGCACAGATCTGCTCCAGTGGCTGCATGCTAAACCACAACTTTTGCTTAAATCACAGATTAAGCAGATAGTTCACACTATAAAGAAGCTTAAAATTCGAGTAGAAACAATATACAAATCAAATATTTCTAAAATTGTATTATAATTAAGTGCTATGAAAGAGAAAGGAGAAGACTTTCTAGTGTGTTATGTGGCAGCGAAACTTTTAAACTGGTCCTGAGAAGTATTAATAGTGAAGGAGAGGATAAGTGAAAATATGGGTTCATTTGGGAAAAGGCTATTAGTCTAATTTGGAACATATGGTATGCAAGGAGAATAGAAGGTAAGGCTGAATAAATAAGTGAGGACCAATTCCTAGCAGGCCTTGAATACCAGGCCAGGAAGTTGGGACACTTGGTTGTCATAGGGATCCATTGACAGGTTTCAAGCAGAGGTGTCATGAAATGACTTGGTTTTCAGAATGATTAATACAAGAATAAACTGTTTCATGTACTCACAACTGTAAACCTACTTTTTCCTCACCCTGTGTTTTGCTGCCCAAGAAGATACAATGAGTAAGATACAAAGGGAAAAATATAACTTGACTACATGGAATTATTGAACCAAAAGTGATTAGCATCAGCTTAAAGCTTTTAGCCCTTACTGATTCTCAACAGAATAAATCTGTAAATGATAATAGTGCTCAATTTTAATTACAGCAAGTGCCACTTTTCAGGGCCTATCAGACATCATGCTGCTCTTTCAACTGCACTTGACATGTACAAAGCAAATCAATGTGGATAGAAAACAGTTGTAATTTAGTCCAGTTTACTAGTGTATCTTTTCACTGTATACAATTGTCCTGGACTTAAATGGTCTTCATTACATATATCATATACAGAAAACCATGTAGATAGCCCTCCTAAAAAAGAAAGATGATCCCAATAGCAGGCACTGCTCTGGCTCTTTCAGAGAAGGTATAGGCCAGGAAGGTGGAGAAGCACAAGCCAATAAGATTTCAGCAGGGAGTGGTCCACAAAATACCTCTTCATTTGGGAATTCAACATGTCTCAATACAGAGCCAGTCCTTATCCAAACTGTCAAATGGGCAGCATGAGAAAAGGGAGGAAGCCTGGAATAGAATGGTGTCCTGGGAGGCAGGTGCAGAGAAAGTTTGAAGAAGAGTGTGTCTTTGTGGCCTAGGATGCTATAAACAGATGACCCTGTAGCTGGAGCACTAGGAAACAGGGTCATTATTCAATGACCTTAGAGCAAAATTAGGCTGCCATATTCATAATGTCTTATAACCGTTTCTACAGTATTTATCCAGAAATTTAATGGAGTCCAGAAACCACCTGCATCAGTATCAAGGACTGAGGGAAAGTGTATTTTTTAAAATGGATTCCCCAACTCCCCGGCCTCACTGCAGACCTACTGAGTTAGAATTTTTTGGAGGTAGGGCCTAGAAAATATGCATTTGAACAGGCTCTCAGATAATTTGGATGCATACAAAAGTTTGAAAACTATTGCCTCACTAGAGCAGAAATCCTTATGTATAGTGCTTGGCACAGTGATGCTTAGTGGATTATTGCAAAATTTATGAATAATATGAGAGTGATAGACTGAGAAAACTGGGCATACATAGGTAGAGAACATTACCTCATTCACAGAGAAAATTGAGATGTAGTTTCAAGTCTCTCAACTTCCTCCTTGCCTTGTTCCCATTCTAAAGTGGAAGACATTCACTGTATTACTATTAAATATTACCTGTATATTTTTCATATTTTCATAGTTTTCCTTTGACAGATTAAGGAAATTTATGTCTATTGCTAAGAGATTTTTGGTTTGTTTTTTTTTGTAAATTAGGAATGGAGGTTGGATTTTTGTCAAATGCCTTTTCTGTATTCATTGAAATGATGAAATGTTTTTTCTTTTTTAGATGTTAATATGGTGATTACACTGATTTTTGAATGCTTAAACTCTGTGTTTCAACAACTCATGGAGGAACCCAAAAGTTTGCACTGGATAGTCTCAACCAGAGATAATGGCCTAGCTTTGGTCCTAATTTATTTGTTGAGATTATCTCAAAAGTTAAATATTTTAATATTTGTTTTATTGTTGTTTTTAATTTTTAAAAACTATTTTTTGCTACTAATAGAATCTGAAAAAAAAAACTGATTTGGGACAGTATAAAAACAAGTTTTTTTGGGAACTGTTTGCTATACATCTTATAATATGTATCTATTGTATTTCCATTTTGTTAACTCTATGTAAAGAGTGAGATTGTCATGTCCATTTTCTGTTAGACTCAGCTTTATTTGTCTGTGCTACAGGAGACAGGTGATTTTCAGACCAAAAGAAATTATCTCAGTAAATTACTCCTGTTACTAAATTCTAGGTACTATGCCCATTTACCATCTAACTACTAGTATTTAGGGAGATAACATCACAATTTATTTGATTTATCCTTTGCTTGTAGGTGACAGCCAGCTCTTCTTAGCCAAGTGATAAGATGTTAGACATACCGGATCAGCTGCTCATGGAAAGTGTACTTAATTATGTAGTATGTGTCTTGCTATACAGTAGCTGATGTCAGTTTGCTCACTCTGTTAAATGGCTCTTCTTTTCCATGGTTGATTGGACTTTAATTTTAGACTAATGAGTAAAGCTACCAGTGAGGAGAGTTTTAGAGTCGCTCCTCCCACTGAAAAAGACTCCACTGGTGAACTTATTTTTTAAATTACCAGGCTTGCTTGTCTTACTATTTTCCATTCCTCTCCTAAGGTCTCCTGTTTATTTAATGCATTGCCAAGGGGAGGATATTTGGCAATGTGTTGTTGTAAATACACAGTATTATCCTATCTAATAAAAGCCTAATGTGCAAATTGTACCCTCAGGCAGTTGTTCAACCGAGAGTTCAACCACTCGCTATGACGTGTGCTGACCACCAGGGGGCAGTGCAGAACATAGCGGCCATCGGCAATGTGCTGCGACCCCTCGCCAGATACTTGGGGATGGGGGTGACGGGGACAGAGGTGCAGTGAGAATGCGGGGTGTCTGCTGAGCTCACTCTGACTCCCCCTGCTAACCTCCCCCGGGATGCCAGGGCTCGCACAGTGGGGAAGCCCCCGCACTCAGGTGCCGGGAGCCTGCAAGGAGCCCACCCCAGACCCGCGTGGCCTCTTCTGGGTGAGCTGGGCCACAGTCCCTGGGACTGCAGGGGCTGGTCAGGCTTCTGTGGTCGGTCCGCGCAGGAGCCAGTCTGTGAGGTCAGCCAGGAGAGCGCACACTGCCTTCTGTGCGGCACTGCTGGGTGGCCCAGAGGCTCACACTGTGCCCCGGCAAACTGCGCCTCACTGCATCTCTGCGTGGGGGACTCAGGCACCGTGACTCAGGCAGAGGGGGGCTCTCACTGGTCGGGGGGGCCAGGTGCTGCCCAGGGCCCAGAGGTCAGCTGGGACATGCCCTCCCACACCAGATGCTCATGCTTCGATTGCCAGCCAGGCCTAGGGACTGCACCCATGCATGAATTTCATGCACTGGGTCTCTAATAATAAAAAATAATTTTAAAATTATTTAACAATTTTGTATTTTTCTAGATTGGTAGAAATGTCCTAGAGCTCTAAGTGGTAAGAGCAAAGGAGGAAAATGTACTATAGTTTTCTTAACCAGTTTTTTTTTTTTGTAGGGTAGAAGTGGTAAGTCATAAGGGTGGATGGACAGAAGGAAAACATAATTAAGTACTAATAGTAATAGGATTATAAAAAGTAGATAAATTACTATTATATATTTAGATGACTTAAAATATCTATTATAGAATTACTTTTAATTTTCAGGTACTTCTTTTTTTTAATATATTTTATTGATTTTTTACAGAGAGGAAGGGAGAGAGATAGTTAGAAACATCGATGAGAGAGAAACATCGATCAGCCGCCTCCTGCACATCTCCTACTGGGGATGTGCCTGCAACCCGGGTACATGCCCTTGACCGGAATCGAACCCGGGACCTTTCAGTCTGCAGGCCGACGCTCTATCCACTGAGCCAAACCGGTTTCGGCTTCAGGTACTTCTTAAAAGGAAATACTAACAGTATAATAATAAGTGTGAGATGAGATCATTCAAAAGGTACCTAGGTACCTGTTAGAGGTGTTCCTAGGGGTAGACAGTATATTCTTGTTTTATTTTAGGAGGCAGAGGGGAGGTAGGAGGCAAAAATTGCTATCACCAGTTCTATATAGATGTTGCCATTCATAATTAGGAATGTCACCTATTTTTCTTCCCTCCAGTATAAGTCAAGTATTGATGAATAACAACCAAGCACAAAATCTCATTGGGACACAATAATAAGTATTTATTTTTATATGTCAACTAGAGGCCTGGTGCACAAATTTGTGCATGGGTAGGGTTTAGCCAGCCTGATCATGGAAATACAAATCAAATCCACAGTGAGATACTAGTTCACGCACACTGGGATTGTTACAATAAAAAAAGTGTTGGTAAAGATGTGAAAAATGGCGCACTGCTAGTGGGAATGTGAAGTTGTACAGCCACTTTAGAAAATAGCTTCGCAGTTCCTCAAATGGTTAAATGGGGAGTTACCATATGACCCAGCAATTTCACTCAAGATGTATACCTAAGAGACTTAAACATATATCCACACAAAATCTTTTACACAAATGTTCATAGCAGTATTATTCATTATAACTGTGGAAACCCAAATGTCTATCAACTCACAAATGGACAAATCAAATGTAGTATATCACATAATGGAATATTATCTATACTAATAAAAGAGTAATATGCTAATTAGACCGGATAGACTGGACGTCTTCCGGAGATCCTTCGAGACAAAGCCGTGGTAGTTGCAAGGGCCAAGGGCTGGCAGCACAGGAGAGGTAGCGGCATGAGAGGGGCCTCAGCGAGGGCCAGTCCAGCACCATGGGCCCTTTCGCAGAGGCAGCGCAGGAGAGGCAATGGTGCGGGAGAGTCCGCAGCGCTGGCCAGTCCAGCTCTGTGGCCCCTTCTGTAGAGGCAGTGGGAGAGGGGGCTGCGTGGTCCCAGTCCCAGTGCTGACCCAGCCACAGAGGCAGCCACAGAGGCAGTAGCACAGGCCCGGTCCCAGCACCATGCCTCCAGAGAGGCTTGATGGGGTGTGACCTTCTGTGCCTTAATCTCCCACAGCCCCTCCCACAGCCAGCCTGGCCCCAGATTGCCCCCCACCCACCAGTGGGAGGAGAGTGGAGCTAGTGCTAAGAAGTGAGGGCCAAAGGCTGGCAGCTGTGGCGGCTGGCAGTGGCAGCAGCAGTGGGGTGATGGGGGCAGCGCCTTCCCCTGATCGGCCTGGTGACCTCCCTCAGAAGGAGGCCAGACTTCAGTTTAGACTCACTTCCCTTAGGGAACGGGCCTAATCCATCAGTAGGACAACCACTGAGGGCTCCTAGACTGTGAAAGGGGTCAGACCAGGCTGAAGGACCCACCCCCAGTGCACAAATTTTCATGCACCAGGCCTCTAGTAGTAATATCGTCAAGCTCATAATCATAAAATTGAAATCATGGGGTGAGGGTCCCTGCTGGGGGGCTTGGCCAGCCTGCAAACAGCCATCAGCCCCTCACCCAGGCTGTCCAGGCACCCCAGTGGGGACCCCCACGCTGAAGGGGCTATGGCCAGCCTGCAAATAGCCATCAGCCCCTCACCCAGGCTGGCCAGGCACCCAGCGGGGACCCCCACCCTGAAAGGGCTGTGGCCAGCCTGCAAACAACCATCAGCCCCTCACCCAGGCTGGCCAGGCACCCCAGCAGGATCCACCTCCCTGAAGGGGGTGTGGCCAGCCTGAAAACGGCCCTCAGCCCCTCACCCAGGCTGGCCAGGCACCTCAGCAGGACCCCCACCCTGATCCGGGACACCCTTCAGGGCAAACCAGCTGGCCCCCTCCCATGCAAAAGGCCTCTATCCTATATAATAAAAGGGTAATATGCAAATTGACCCTAATAGCAGAACCACTGGGAATGACTGGTCACTATGACACACACTGACACTAGGGGCAGACGATCAATGCAGGAGATGCCCCCTAGTGGACAGTGCGCTCCCACAGGGGAGCTCTGCTCAGACACAAGCCAGGCTGACGGCTGCCAGTACAGCAGTGGTGGTGGGAGCCTCTCCCACCTCCTCAGCAGCGCTAAGGATGTCCGACTGCAGGTTAGGCCTGCTCCCCGCTGGCAAGTGGACATCCCCCAAGGGCTCCCAGGCTGTCAGAGGGATGTCTGACAGCCAGTTTATTCCCAATCCCCTGGAGAGCAGGCCTAATCCAGCAGTTGGTCATATCCTGACGGGTCCCAGACTGCGAGAGGGCACAGGCCGGGCTGAGGGACACCCCCGAGTGCACAAATTTTTGTGCACCGGGCCTCTAGTCCTATATAATGAAAGGCTAATATGCAAATCGACCAAATGGTGGAATGGCCAGTCGCTATGATGCTCACTGACCACCAGGTGGCAGACACTCAACACAGGAGCGGACTCCCACAGGAGGAGTGCTGCTCAGTCAGAAGCCAGGCTCACGGCTGGTGAGAACAGTGGCAGTGGCAGGAGCCTCTCCCACCTCTACTGCAGGTAGGTGGTAAGGAGAGAGGGGTCCCAGACTGCGAGAGCCCCGGACTGTGAGAGAGATTCCTGATTGGTGGCTTAGGCCCAATCCCAGCAGGCGGATATTCCCTGAGGGGTCCTGGACTACGAGAGGGCACAGGCTGAGCTGAGGCCCCCACCCCCCAGTGCATGAATCTCATGTACTGAGCCTCTAGTATGTAAATAAGAGAGGGGGGAGGAGGGAGAGGAGAGAGAGAGAGAGAGAGAGAGAGAGAGAGAGAGAGAGAGAGAGACTGTCTTTTAAAGTCTAAGCTCAGAACTGGCACACTGTCACTTCATCAAAGCAAGTCACACGGCTAGGCCCAAAGTCAAGGAGTGGTGAAGGACACTTGGCTTTTACTAGGAGGAACTGCAAAATCTCATTGCAAAGGATATGGATACAAGGTGGAATAAAGGATTTGTGTCAATAATTTAATCTACTTCCCCTCCCTAACTTTTATTCCTTTTCTTCTTATTCATATTTATTCATATTCTAGGGCCATTACTGTTACTGTATTGTGATAACACAGATACCTGAAAACAACACCTAGATCAAACTTCACATCTTTTTCCTTCCTTTTAAAAATTACATAAAGATCTATGCTCTTAAAAATTTTTTTTATTTGAATGGTATTTTCCTATACTTGGGTTTTCTCTGCAACATCTGGTTAAAATGGGTTAGAATTTTCATTTTTAAAAAGGATAATGTTCTCAAGACACAGCCTCTAGTACAGCGGTTCTCAACCTGTGGGTCGCGACCCCTTTGGCGGTCAAATGACCCTTTCACAGGGGTCACCTAAGACCATCCTGCGTATCTGATATTTACATTATGATTCATAACAGTAGCAACATTACAGTTATGAAGTAGCAACGAAAATAATTTTATGGTTGGGTCACAACATGAGGAACTGTATTTAAAGGGCCAGAAGGTTGAGAACCACTGCTCTAGTACAATACCAGTTTTTAAGAAATGAAAACAAGTGGTAGTTACCTGCTATACAATATTTAGGACAACTTGGTTGACCCTAATATTTTTCACTATATGAGTTCCACTGGAACTTTAATTGACAAGGCTCTTGCCTGCTACTCTAGCCATATCTTTATCCATTCTTCTATTTTCTACAGCTACACTGAATTTCTGTAAATTTTTCAAAAGTGTCAAGTGTTTTCCTACATTGGGAATTTTGCCCACACTGTCCTCTCTGCCCGAAATGCTTTTCCATCTATTCTCATATGGTTAACCCCTGCTCATCCTTCTCATCTCAACTTAAAACATCACATCTATAGAAAGCCTCTCAGAGAAAAACATTATACTCCACCAGACATCTCATAAGCTTATAGTCATGGAAGAAGGAATGAATGAAGGAGAGTGGGGATCTCAAAACAGACCCATAAGCGCCCTCTACCATTATGATTAGGAAACACACACTAATTGCCTGCTCTCTGGACTGTCAGTGAGAAGTGACTACTTTGGGTTTCAAGGATAACACAATACCTGCTCCTTCCTTAGGATGCCCTGCCCTTCCTAGTCTTTTGCCCTTACTCCTTGAGGTGTAATGGTTCTTAAGACTTTCCCAAGATAGCTGCTTATCATTAAGAAGAGCAGCAAAATGTGCAAGAAAGAAGGGTCAGGTCAGTTTGATTTGTTATTGTGAGGTCTCTTGTCTTGGAAACTCTTGATGTCTTGCTCCTCAGTAGTCAGGGATTAGATAATAACTAGGTAATAAGAGTAAAGAATAATGTTAGAGAAATACAAATAGGGATGAGGGGTGGAGAACAAAGCATATATGGGAGCAGGACTTGTAATGAGGAAGATCAGGGCATTCTAATTCTGTTGATTTTGGAAGAACTTTCCATTACTTTCTACTGCTTCCAAGTTGTGGAAATTGCCTCAAATTAGCCTTTCAGGTAGAGGTTACAAATTGGCAGTTGCAGACTGAACCTGGTTCTCAGACTTGTTTTAGTGTTTACAGTGTCAGTAAAACATATTTGAATTAATTGCCAACATTTAAGGATTGTATGATTTCATTTACAATTTTTTGAAATTTCTGGATTCTCTTGAAAAAACTGGAAAATTTGGCCGCCCAGCCCCACATTCCCATCCAGCAAGTCAGCTGGAGCTGAATACCCTCTGGATGAGACATACAGTAATCCTCTCTCCTTATACCCAGGGGATATGTTCCAAGAACACCAGTGGATGCCTGAAATTGTGGATAGTACTGAACCCTTATATACTATGTTTTTTTCCTGTACATATGTATCTTTTCACTGAAAGGAAGCACTTTATGACTTCTCTTTGGCATATCTGAATTGCCAGCATCACTACTCCTATACTTTGGGCAATTATTAAGTAAAATAAGGGTTACTTGAACATAAGCACTGTGATACCACAACAGTTGATCTGATAACAGAAAGGGCTACTAAATGACTAATGGGAAGGTAGTGTATACAACGTGGATAAGCTGGACAAAGGAATGAATCACGTCCTAGATGAAACAAAGCAAAAATAACTAGATTTCATCACACTACTCAGAATGGCACACAATTTAAAAATTATGCATTGCTTATTTCTGGAATTTTCCACTTAATATATTCAGACTGCAGTTGACTCAAATTGTTGGGAAAACACAGAGGATAAAGGGAGACTACTGTATTCTTTCTAGGTTCTCCATAGTCCCCATCCAGTTTGTTTCCTTCATTTATGTTACCTGCTGGCTCTGTTGGCATTTGAGTTTGCAACCCTTGATTTCTTTTTTAAGTTTTATTATGGGAAATATAAAACATATACAAAAGTGGAGAGAATCATAAGATAAACCCCATGCATACATCACTCAGTTTCAACAATTGTCATTCTTAGCCAATCTTGTTATATGAATGCCCTCACCCATTCTCTAACACACCACTCCCCAACCCATGGATTATTTTAAAGAAAATTCAGACATCTTGCCAATGTATCCATATTTCAGTATATATCTCTAAAAGATATATCTTTTTAAATAAACAGAACCACAGTATCATTTTACAACCAAAACATGACCAATTCTTTATTGTCATCAATCTTCTCCATGTAATTCACCTAATCTAATTTCTGTTCTCTTTCACTTGGGAGAAATAAGAAATGGGAAGGGTTAGTCTTAGAAAGAGAAATAGGAGTAGAAATATAAACAAGATATTCTGATCTCTACCAAGTAACAGAAGGAACAATTCCTCAGGTCTGTATAACACCTTTGCCCCTTTCTACTTTTCTGATTTAAAAAAAAGTATTATTTGATTTGGTCCCTAGAAAAACTTTGTATACATGGGGCAAGGTTTTGCTCTTATGATTTTATATGAAACAACATAGATACAGCAGATTAAGTGGCTTGTTTAAATTTCAGAGATAGTAAATAGAGCTTAAAACAAGAACCCAGAATGCCTGAGTCCTAATCAATCAGGTCTCTTTCCATTGTGCCACATGTAAAGGGTGGCATGACAAATTATAATGTGACTAGAGGCCCAGAACATGAAATTCGTGCATGGGTACGGTCCTTAGGTCTGGCCTGCGATCAGGGCCATCTTCCCTGGCTGCTGGCAGCTGACCCTCCTCCTGCCACCACTCACCCTGGTTCCCCGTTTGCCATCGGGCAATCGGGTGTGCAGGCCAGGGGGGGAGAGACTGAGAGGTTGGCTGTTCCCGCCTGCTTGCCAGTCCCACCTCGCCCCCTGCCTCAGGTTGCCCTCTGTGTGTGGGGCAACTGGGGCGAGGGCCTTGGCCTGGCACCACCGGTGTCTGCCACCACCCACCCCTGGTTCCCTGTTCCCCATTCCCCATGGGTGATTGGAGCCTGCCCTCTGGGGGAAGGGACTGAGAGGTTGGCAGGCAGGCCCAGATCAGGCAATGAGGGCCTGCGGGCTAGGAGCAGCTCCTGCATTGAGCATCTGCCCCCTTGTGGTCAGTGCTCATCATAGCAACTAGTCATTCTGCCTTTAGGTCAATTTGCATATTACCCTTTTATTATATAGGATGATAGTAGGTAGTATGGAGTAATAGTGAGCATTTCCTGAGTGCTTACTCTGTGGCTAGCGCTTATAGTAGGTCCATAAATTGTTACATTATTTATTCTTCTAGTCAGTTCTCTATTCCAATCTTATAGAGAATGGTGCTAAAGACATAGAAGTTATGTAACTTTCCAAGAACAAATAGCTGAGAGATGGCAGAGCTAGGATTGAAAGCCAGATTACTCTAACACTGACGTCTCATTGCTTTAACACTGTATTAAACTTAACAGAACAAGGGTTTTGTAGTCAGACAGACTTGACTATAAATCTTAGCTTTTATGTACTTTGTGACAATGGGCAACAACTTCCTCCTCTTTAAATGGGAATAACTGCACCCAATTCTTAGGGTTAAAGTGAGAATTTAATAATGTCATCTATTTAAATTATTTAGAATATCACTTGGCACAAAGTAAAGACTCAAGAAATGAAAGTTACCCAAATTGGGGCAGTTTATAGTAACACTATCTCCATCAATGTACCCTTGCAAAAGGAAATTTTATTCCTTCTCTGACCAGCCCCTTAGACTAGTTCTGTCTCATGTTATCCTAGCAATATATGGCTCATGATTACTGTTTCTATATATTTTATGCATGAAATAAAATGAAAGTATCTTTTATATTTTGAAATAAAAGAGCAGTCTAATTCCCATTCTAAAGATTTTAAATATCAAAGGAACAATAGGTTTGCTGTGGAATTTCAAAATCCAGCCAGCCACACAAGCTGTATGGCCTCTTGGTTTTTCATCCTATGAGCTAATTTATCAAACACTTAAAAACTAGTACCTCGCATAAACAAATTGAGAGATAAAAATCACATAGTCATATCAATTGATGCAGAAAAAGCATTTGACAAAATCCAACACCCTTTCTTGATAAAAAACCTCAGCAAAGTGGGAATAGAGGGATAATATCTCAACATAATAAAAGCTTAAACGACAAACCTACAGCCAACATCATACTTTATGAGTAAAAACTAAAACCATTTCCCCTAAGAACAGGAACAAGACAAGGATGCCCACTCTTACCACTCCTGTTCGACATAGTACTGGAAGTGCTAGCCATAGCAATTAGACAAGAAAAAGAAGTAAAAGGCATCCAAATTGCAAAAGAAGTAAAACTGTCATTCACAGATGACATGATATTGTACATAGAAAACCCTAAATACTCAATAAAAAAACTATTAGACTTAATAAATGAATTCGGCAATGTAGTAGGATACAAAATTAACACGAAGAAATCTATGGCTTTTTTAATACACCAATAATGAACTTACTGAAAGAATAATTTAAAAAACAATCCCATTTATCATTGCACCAAAAAAATAAGATACCTAGGAATAAACTTAACTAAGGAGGTAAAAGACCTGTACTCAGAAAACTACAGGACATTGAAAAAAGAGATAGAGAAAGACATAAACAAATGGAAGAATATACCATGTTCATGGATTGGTAGAATCAACACCAATAAAATGTCCATACTACCCAAAGCAATCTACAGAGTCAGTGCAATCCCCATTAAAATATAAATGTCATATTTCACAGACCTAGAACAAAATCTCCAAAAATTCATCTTGAATAATAATAATAATAAAAAAACCCGAATAGCTGCAGCAATCCTGAGAAAGAAGAACAAAGTAGGAAGGATCTCAAGACCAGATATCAAGCTATATTACCAAGCCACTGTTCTCAAAACTGCCTGGTACTGGCACAAGAACAGACATATAGATCAATGGTACAGAACATAGAACCCAGAAATCGACCCAAGCCATTATGCTCAATTAATGTTTGACAAAGGAGGCAAGAACATACAATGGAGTCAAGACAGTCTCTTCAAAAAATGGTGTTGGGAAAATTGGACAGATAAATGCAAAAAAAAAAAAAAAATGAAACTAGACCACTAACTTACACCATGCACAAAAATAAACTCAAAATAGATAAAGGACTTAAACGTAAGACAGAAAACCATAAAAATCTTAGAGGAATCCGCAGGCAGCAAAATATGAGACATATGTCGTAGCGATATTTTTACCGATACAGCTCCTAGTCTAGCGGATCTAAGTGCTTGTGGATGTCGCTGGTGTTTGGATTAAACCAGTGACTGATTTGTTGACCCGCAATTTCCACGATGAGTTTCAGCAGTAGGTCTCCTTTGTTGAGATCTTTCCAGTGGTGGTGTTGGGCTACATCAACTGGCGTGAAATACCAACGCTGGAAATACTCAAAGTCTGGCCCAGTGCTGCAAGGCTCTTGCTCTATTGGTTGCCGGCTCCGTTAAGTGGCTTTCTCACTTCTCAGCCTGCACTCAGTACCACTTCCTCTTTTGTACCAGAGCTACAGTGAGAGCATTTATTCGCTGACATGGAATCTTTTGTCCTGTTCCAGCCACCGTCCACAGAGATCAACCTGTGTGGGCGAAGAGGGGCGTGGGCTCATGGGAAATGTAGTCTGATTCCCGCTTTCAACGAGCTCGGTGCTTCCTCAGGAGTTCTGAGGTGAAAGCCAGCACACTGTTTTAATTTTGAGTGGTCTGGGCTACAGGCGACATTTAGGACAGACTTTCTCGCCAGGTAGGAAAACAAGTGGGAGTTCTATGATTATGAAAAAATATATTCTTCTCATGGTTTTAAAACAGAAAGAAAGGAATAAAATGCTTCCCTTTCTATTTTATATCATGGACTGCTTTCATTTTAGAAGGGAGAATTTGATCAACATCCAAGAGGTGCTGCAGAATTCCATATTCACCAACAGACCCTCACTACCAAATCCAATGAAAAAAACTATACACGAGCTACTTGTTACCATTCAATTTGTTAAAGCACAGAGGGAGGGAAGAGAAAATAAACTTTAGAATAAGAAAAATATACCATATCATTTTAATACAGTGAAAGGATTTTGAGTATTGGCTATTTGAACACCTTGTTGTCATGATTACATCTCTAGATTGGAATGTACAGCTGTTCCAGACAATCACAGTAACACCCATTAACATTAAGTAGATCCACTTCTCTGTTAGCAAAGTTCTTGAATCAGAGTCAGCATCGCCAGAATTGTGGGGGAAACCAGCTCGGGTGTGATTATATACATTCACTTAAAAATGAGAAATCCTTTGATAAAGGCCCAAATTTAGAGATTAAAAGGGAATTCCCACTTAAACTGGCAGTAAAGGGATGAAAAAAGATATTTCATGGAAATTTAAAAAACCAATGCTTATACCAGTCATTTCCCAGCATAACTATGTTCAGAACATTACTGTATATTGCTAGATATTGAGCAAAAGCCAAAGTTCTAATGAAAATAATGTTTTAAAACTAATAGGCCTGGACTCCTTTCCCCACCTGCTGGTTTTTCTTTCTCTCGTAGCAATTTTACATGAAGACAGCATGAAAGCAAAGGTCTGCTTTTGTTCAATAACTGCTTATTCTGGAATAGTTCAGGGGGTCATCTCTTGGATGTTGAAGGTGCCAAATACACTTGATGTCTGACTGTCCACCTCTGTGCTGGGGATGCTATAATAATAGGTTCGCTTGGCCTGGGGGTATGAAAATGAAGAGCCTTTTTCTCATCTTAATGTAGTCTCTGAACCAGAATGGTTCCTATTCTATCACCTCCACAACATGGAGGGCAGTGATAGAATTTGGAGAGTATGGATGTATGTTTGACCACCACTTTCCCTTAAAGTCTCGTGAGTAGACTCTTAGAAAGTTTCCCTTAGAGTCCATGGCTGTTGAATCCTTGGCATGAAAAGAACATGGCCTTGCCTGGAAATAGTTTTTTTCACTGGAGACTCACCCTTCCTCATCTTGTACATGTATGTGCTCCCAATGGAGCAGGGTGGGAGTGAGGATGTTGGGAGGAGGAGATGTGGAAGTAAAATTTGTGGTCATGTAAACCCGCCATGGTTACTTGGAGAACTTTGTGATGTGCATAACCTATTGATCACTCAAGGCTATGTATGACATGAAAGGAGGTCTCCTTCTGCTTGAATGGCATTCCCTTATCTATTTCCATGCATACTTTACCTATCCCACTTGTCACTCACAACCAATATATTGTTAACTTGTGTTTTTATTGAAAATGCAATGTACCTTACAATAACAATAGGCACTGAAATTTTCATTTACTAAGTTCATTTAACAAATTACTTTTGATGTGCTATGCAGTTTATATAAGGCAGAAAAATACTTTGGAAAACTGTCTTGAACATCATACTTCAGTGAATGGGACCTGGGAAATTACCACCAACAACAGGGGCCCATGCCACTACTGGAGCAAGAGCAATGGGATACACAGGTTGTGGGCGTAGCACAGGCATCATGGGTGGCCCATGTGGCATGGGTGGCCCATGTGGAAGGGGTGGCCCAGGTGGCAGGGGTGGCCCTGGTTGCATAATTGGATACCGCACCAGAGGAACATATCTCAGTGCAGGTTCTAAAACAGGGACGGCCGCATAGGGCCCATTATAGATTGCCCCCCCACCGGGGCCCATGGCGTTGCGGACCATATTTCTGTACATCATTTCCCTGTATTCTCTTCTCCACTTGGTCCTTCGATTCTGAAACCAAACCTTGAGTGACAGGGAAAAAAGGGATTGATTTAGTATATTGAACAGTTAATATCATAATAGAAAACACACAACATGCAACTCTGCCATTGAGATTTTACACTGCATCAGGAGAAGCTATTTCTTTATTGCTAAAATAGCTCAGGGAAGTAAACAGCACACCTTCTCCTTCAGCTAACTCTTAATGAGCCTTGCCTGGTCCAAAGCTTGGCACATTGCTTTTCTCTCTTCTCTTTAGTATTTGTCTCTCTTCTTTTTAGTATTCCTTAGTGGTTTTTTTCTAGGTCTTTGATACAGATATAACTGATGAACTGCACCAGGGTTCTGCTGTTAATGCTGTTTGGCAATAGGGTAAAGAAACATTGGACCATCAGCTGTCCAGCTGCCTCCACCCTCTTCTCACCGGGAATAGTGTCACCCTGGTTGTAGAGGAGGGTGAAGCTCAGCATGACGTAAAGGTGTCATGCTGATTAAAGTCATACTTAGGGAAACCATTTCCTATTCAAAAAGTCCATCTTCAGTCTGGGCAGCTTTTCTGTACATCACTGACAGATGTGCAGCATGTTTCCATCACTGCACTCATGCATGCACACGCTACTAAGCCATCTGAATATATATATAATACATATATATACATATATATATATACACACATACACACACACATATACACACACACATACACACACACACACACACACACACACACATTGCCCTTTTAGACAGAAGTGTTCTTTCAATGATGTTTAAGGGATCATTCTTTCTCTGACACCTCTTAAGAATTAAATAGGTGGTATGTAAGGGAGGCTTGATCATGGGGTCCTAGGGACTTTGTGGCTTGTCTTGCTGGGACTTGAGAGTTGCTGAACATTGCCTTGATATTTTAGCCCTTAGTGTTAAGGAAAAGTTTAGCCTAACTGAATCCAAATTCACTAAACTCAAAATCCCTTTTCCCAGATAAGAGATTGGGCATTTCATTGTCACCACTGCCAATCTTGTATACTACAATCTGCCCTACCCTCTAGTCACTCCTAGGCTCATGCCAAGGTCAGCTCATTTGGCTCTAGGTATAGTTTCAGGGTCTTAGATGGGCAGGGGCTGCTGTTACCCAGACTGGTGTGGTGCCCTAGGCTCTACCAGTTCCATTTCTTAACCAGGGCATCCCTATTCCCATCATTCCAATTATGCATTTTATGAAGATATTCATCAACAATGTGGGGTTAGAGGTCACAAGAGGCTCCTCCCTAAGTGCTAGCCAACTATTAAGAAATAAACAGACCAAAAGCTGACAATTAGACTTTACTGTCCTTTTAGCATACTAGTTGATGGAGTTTCCAGCGCATTTAATTTTTTTGGAAGTTCCCAAGCTGCAAAATTTAAGTGAGACAAAGGGCTTCTTCTCTTCACCTAATGCCACCTTTTCTATCTCCCACCTTAGGATTTGGAGTCCCTTTGTTGCATGAATGTATAGTCTGAAGGCCAGTGTAATAATGCTCACTTTGAAATGATTCAAAAGTACCTGCTGTCAAACCTTTCTAAACATAAGCAAAGCCCACATCTGGCAAATTCTGGTATGGGTTGCTATTAGGTCCATATTCCCAATATTAGTTTCATAAAACAGGTCATTCTATTTAAATAAAAGAGAGCAGGACAGTGTCTATTAAGTTTCTTGAGGGAAATTCATGTCACAGAGTTGGGATTTACATGAGGACAGATTTTTTTCCTTATTTGTGTTTCTTGGATCATTTTTTTTTCTTCAGAAATTCATTGAGAGGACTTGTGAACACAGGGAGGGAGAAAAGCAACCCACCGAATCTTGTTTTTCTTTTCCCCTGAGTTTACTTTGCCTGAGGAAGTGGAGGATTCATCCTCCCTACCTGAGAGCCTGAGTGATAGTCCAGCCTGTGGTACTAGGATGCCAGCACTCGGTGGCTTGGTGGGGCCTGATTTGCTAGGCTGCTTTTCTGTACATCACTGACAGATGTGCAGCATGTTTCCATGCATGCACCAGCTACTAAGCCATTTGAATATATATATATATATTCCAAAAAATGTATACACACGGTGAATAATTATAAAGACAGTGTTTATTAAAATACATTTCATTTTCAAAATTGAGTTATCAACTGTTAAAGAGTGTATACATTTTTGTATATATACATACTATATATATATATATATATATATATATATATATATGTAGGACAAATAGTTTTTTGATGTAGCTATGGTTTTCTCTGACCTCAAATAGTTGCTTTTTTTTGATCCCATGACCTACACATTAGTAATCACTGCCTGAGTAAATGAAAACATATTTTAAACTAATACAGGTAAGAATCTGGACTGAAGTGAGAGCACCCTACAACCAATAAAATTCCAGAAAACCCACCCCTACCTTTTCAAAATAATACCACCAAAAAGGAAAAAAAATCTTATATGTTAAAACTTTCTTACTTCTGCATTTGGTAGTTTCATAAACTTGAATTTGTGTAGCATCTGCAGTGCATATATTTGAATGTATACAATTCTTCTCTACCTTTTCACTCCTTCTTAGGCCACTGGAACTTTGTTCAAAATTGTTCTTTTTCAACAAAATAGATGAACAAACAAAACTGAAACATACTCATAGACACTGAGAGCAAACTCGGGGTTGCCAGAGGGGAGCGGGGTTGGGGAAGTGGGTGAAAAAGGTGAAGGGACTAAGGACAACAAATTGATTATTTCAAAGTGGTCATGGAGATGTAAGTAAAGCATAGAAAATATAGTCAATAATATTGTGATAATTATGTATGGTGCCAGTTGGGGTACTGGAAATGTCAGGGGGGAACACTTTGTAAAGTATATGATTGTCTAACCCCTAAGCTGTACACCTGAAACTAGTACAAAATAAAATTGAAAGAAAAAAATTATAAGAACAAAAAATTTTATGGGAAATATATTTATATTACTAAACATGAATGTTATAAACTGGAAAATTAAAAATAATCATAGTGTAACTTTTAAAAATCAGGAAACAAAAGAAGTGATAGGAGAAAATGCATAAATGTTAATACTCTCATCTTTCTTAGTAAGAATTAATTCTACTAGCTAAAAACTATAACATGTAGCTTTTAAAAATCTCCAGCCACTTAATTCTCATTCTCTCTCCCTTCCTCCTTCCCACCCTCCCTTCCCTTTCTTTTCTCTGTTCTTAATGGAATATTTTATTATATGTCTTGTGGTAAAGACACATTTATTTAAAATTCAAAATTCTTCCCATTTCACAATAATTTTTTTTGTTTTGAATTCAAATAAAAGTAAATTATTAAATGGAATACGTTTTAATATAAAAAGCATCTCATTTTTACAAAATATTTATAGCTATCCTTTAACTGTATACATATACACAATATAATACAGAATAAAATATGTACATATATACATAAAAATTAAAAATTATTTATTTTTTGTCTTCGTTTTAAAGATAGTTTTCTAGAGCTTGCAAACCTTTTCCCATTACCAACATAATTACTATATTTTGGCAATGTTTTCAGGCTAACATTAAAGTCTTCCAAAAAATTAAAATTTAAGGCTGACTCCCTTTACACTGTTTTGAAAAAAAAAACACTTAAAAACAATGGCAGGAGGACTAGTTACTTGGACTTTTAAGCTACACACCCTCGCCATCTCAGTTTAAATATACATTAGTTACATAGTATGTTCTGTGTGTGAATTACTCCCTCATGCCAATGTCTAAGTATTTATAAATCCACTCATTTAGCCTGGTTTTAAATATTTATTATTATTTTTTTGTTTTTTGTTATTCCTCACCCAAGGATATTTTTCCATTGGTTTTTAGGGAGATTGGAAGAGAGAGGGAAAGACAGAGAGAAACATCAATGTGAGAGAAACACATCGATTGGTTGCCTCCTACAGGAGCCCCGACCAGGAAGGGCAATGCTCTATCCACTGAGCCAAACCGGCTAGGGCTGGTTTTAAAAATTTTAAATAAGCCGAAACCGGTTTGGCTCAGTGGATAGAGCGTCAGCCTGCGGACTGAAGGGTCCCAGGTTCGATTCCGGTCAAGGGCATGTACCTAGGTTGCGGGCACATCCCCAGTGGGGGATGTGCAGGAGGCGGCTGATCGATGTTTCTCTCTCATCGATGTTTCTGACTCTCTATCTCTCTCCTTTCCTCTCTGTAAAAAAATCAATAAAATATATTTAAAAAAAAATTTTAAATAATTTATTACAGTTGAAACTTCTTATAACCTAGCTCTTCAGCGCATTAATTTTAATATTTCCCAGGTGGGACTGAGCCCAATATGATTCTACACAGAAATATTTCTTTAGGGAGGGCTAACATCCTTCCTAAAGGATACCAGTGTTAGAAGGTGAACTTTATTTATTGGTGTGTGTGTGTGTGTGTGTGTGTGTTATTTTCTCCCCTTTAGGAAATTATTTTCTCTGTTAATGAGCAATTTTCATAAACTCGAGCTTACTTATTCCATTTTTAGTCCTCAAAGCGCTCAATGTTCAGGACTTATTTGCTAAAATAGAAAAGACAACAAAATACACCAACTTGAGAATTAATGTACAGGACAAAACCTAAAGCATGTTTTAGAACGGCTGCCCTGACAACTGTTTTTGTAAGATTGACTGACCTGCACTCTCTTTGCAGTCAAATTCAGGCGTCCCGCAATCTGCTCTCTGAGGGGGAAAATTGCAAATGTTCAGTATTTGGAGTTGTGGATAAAATAAAATATATCATGTACATTATTTCTATCCCCTCCACCCAGTGCAATTGTCTCTAATGCAGCTTGAGGCTTGCTTTAAGGAGAATTTTCCCATGGACAACTTGTCTGTTAAATAAGATAGGAAAAGGGAATATAATAGTGTGTTTGTTAGTTAAATATAACTCAATCAATTTTTCTGTTTGTGGAACAGCAGAAAACAACCCTGGAAATCTTCTCATGGGAAGTCCCTCGGTAAAAATAAAAACAACACTTTTAAAGTGGCGTTTTTAACCAGATTATTTGTTTATTATAAAAGGGAGCCTAAACTCTCAAGGAGAAACTCCAAACCATTTTCTGGGAGCATCAAGAGAAATTCTATTTTGCTCTTTGGTGGGCGAAGGCTGAATACAGAGGAACCAGAAAGAGCGCCCCTAAACTTCACACCAACAACCCTCCAGTTGGCGGGGGTTACTGGCTGGGGTGAGGCAGTGGCGCGCTCTCGTGTAACAAAATTTAAGGATGCAAAAAACAAAAGTTATCACGATAAATACTTTCATGCAATATTCAAATTATAAAAATTACGCAAAAATCAATGATAAGCAAAATACCAAAATTTTAAATAAAAGCAGGATTAATTAGATTCCGCCTTACTCTCTTCACTCAAGTACTGCTCCGGTTTTCACAACCCCGAAAGCCTTGTAGACAATGGACCAACACCAGAAAGCAAGGGCAGACCCCAGCACCCATGAGCCCCTTAAGTGGCTTTTAGTTCAGAAGAGGTGGGAAAGGGTCCTGAGGAAGAGCCTAGGGCTCCCCAGTATGAGCCCGAGCCCCCCCTGGAGAACAGTGCCTCCCGAACAAGCCACTCACCGTGCGAAAATGTCGGGATACTGATAGTGACGGAATAAGTTCTCCAGCTCTCGCAGCTGCAACGCGGTGAACACGGTTCGGTAGCGGCGCGGATCCCTCCCCGCGACTTGTGGACCAGCCTCGGCTCCGGGGGCAGGCTCCAATTGCTGCTGCTGGAACTCCTGGCCGCCGCCGGCGACTCCCCTGCCGCCGCCAACGCCCTCACCATCGCCCCCACCGCCGCCCCGACGGGCTTCGTTGTTCAAGAGCCTGGGCTCTTCCCCGCCAAGGTAGTTCTGTGCTGCGGCTCCACGCTCAGGTTCAGACCCTGTATCCCCCTGGTCTCCCTCTGTTTCGGTAGGCGGTACATCTAAGGAGGGGTGTAAGCAAAAGGGAGTGACCAAGGTGTTGGCGCCCACGGTGGTGGGCTGGCGGCGGCAAGGGGCCGCTGTGGAGGAGTAGTGGCGGCTGCCTCGCAGCACCCTGCCCACGTCCCGCCCAGGGAAATCCCTCTCCTCGAGTTCACAGAACGGTTTTTCCGTCTAGGCACTCACCACGCAGTTCTTCGTCAGCTCCTAGGTTGCGGTAGCTGGCGTCACAGTTACTGCTCCCTAAATAAGATCTCATGTCTAGAGAGCTGTCGATGAAGTTTCGAGCTTCTCCAGAGTCTGCGTTGGTGCTCCTGAGATCCCCGGGTCCAAATGAAGCTAGCCGCTAGCATCTAGTCGTGAGCTGGCGCGCCTTTAAAAAGGTACTTTGTTGCTTTCTGAAAGTTCAAAGTGTACGCGCTCGCGCCGTCCAGACTCCGTACCTCTCTCGGTGATTGTGGAAACAGAGGGGGTAGCCCTCGCAGACCGGGTGTTTAAGTAAAATAGGGCGGCGAGAGTGTACAAGAGTGGTGCTGGTGTGCTTGAGTGAGGAACGGCGTTCCAATTTGCAGCTTAACTGACTACTTCCAACTCAGACCAAGTGTTTGATCGGAGGAATGGGCTCGCTGGACTGTGAAAGCCGTGTTGTGAGGCGGGAGGAGGGAAAGAATTCGCATTAGTTTTCGGAGCTCTTGGAGAAGTGTCTAGTGAATATTCCTCCGCCCACCCCTCCAAGTGGTGCGGCCGGCGAGCGCGCGGGACTCCCTTGCTTTCGGAAAAGAGAAGTAAGGTGGAGGAAAGCGTGGAGCCCTCAGCAGCCAAGTACGCTGAAGCGAAGTTATTAGTAAATTTTGTACTGGGCTCTAGCGCGACTCTCCCCTCCCAGAATCTGGTGAGCCATTTATAGGACTGTCTGGGCTGAAAAACCGCGCCCAATTCGCATATCGAGCTAGTGGTTAAGATGAAATGATTAGCTTGGAGGCTGATGGCACAGGGTTTTTAAAATCAGTTTCCGTGCATTTTGGGAGCCAGGGTTTGGGGGTGGGTTTGGAGGAGCAGATGTGTGTTGCAGGAAACCCCACGTGCCTCCCGAGAAAGCTCCAAGGACTTAAGATTTTTAGTAATGAATCCTCGTCAGAATGCGAGTGTAGAAACCTGCCAAATGCTTAGTGCATCCAAGAATGCATGCAGCATGGGTGGGGGTGGGGGTGGGGGTGGGGGGTGGGGGTGGGGGGCTTCTTTCAACCTGGCGCATGTAACATTTGCTGAGCTAGATCGCTGCGCTCTTTACTGCACGGTGCAGTAAAGTAGACCTGGAAAGAGTTTTCGACTTCTCCACTACCACCTCTTCCCCTCCCCCTCCCTTTTTGTAGAATTATTTACTGAATAAAATAAAAGCCAGGCTACCATTGAAGACTCCTAAGGTTCTTCAATGCCTTTCATATTACAAGAATAACTTCTAATAATGGGCCCTCTGCTTGGCACTGTAAATAATTTCTCTTACCTTTATCTTTTAAATCACCATTATTCTCATTCTCCTCCCTTCCCCCCCCCCCCCGCCCCTTTTACCCACACACGCAAAACTGAGCTCCAGGAAAGTCTGGCACCTTGCCCATGGTCATAATTTTTTAAAATTATATTTTACAACGGTGTTGGTATAAAGGTAAATATAATCTGGGCGTCATCATATTATTTTTTATTTTGATTTCAAAAGAAATTAACAAATGTTCATGGGTTCCTAAAAGTCAGAGTTACTGTGACTACTGTGCCTAATGGAGAAGTCCAGAGGGCGGTGAGTAGGAAACTAGCAAATAGATGGTTGGATGACCAATTCACTTTATTTTTTATTTTTTTAATTTGTCTTTATTGTTGAAAGTATTACAGATGTTCTCCTTTTCTCCCATATTGACCCTCTCCACCCCCTACCCTTACCCCCAGGTCCATGGCATTTTATACACCAATAATGAACTCTCAAAAAGGGAAACTAAAACAAAACAAAACAATCCCATTTACCATTGCAACCAATTCACTTTCAAAAAGATGTCAACCCCACAGCACGTCTCTGACTTTAATCAAGATATTTCTGCAGGCTGGCTCTGGCTGAGTTACACAGGTTTCCCTCTCCTTTTGGCTAGATACCTGGTGAACAATTTTGGCCTGGGTTGAGATAGTACATAAGAGAATCATGCAGGTTTTAAGCATGGTGTGCAGTGGCCAGCTAGTACGTTGGTAACAGCTCAGGTGTGTTCTGTCACATCTTAGATTTCCATGGTTTATGTACTGTACTGTACTGTTTTGTAAGTCTCAGTCAGTCATGTCTCCCTCACAAACCTGGATACCAGCCGTGGTAATGTTTACTTAACGTATTTACTTAAATTGATTCACTTTTTGAAAACCTTAAATACCTAACTGAACCTCATCCTAGACAAAAATAGCTATGAATTCAAGGGTTTGACAAATGATATACCAGATTTATGTGAGGTAGAGCATGGCAATAGTTGAGAGCAGGGACTCTGAAGCCAGACTGCTGGTGACTAAATCCTTGCTAGCTGGCTAATCTGGTGAGTTGTTTATTCTCTCTGAGCCCTAGTTTTCTCATCTGTAAAATGGGAATAACTATTACTAACTACTTAATGGGATTGTTGTGAGGATTAATTGAAATTATTACTATAGCTAACATTTGGCTAATTCTTACTAAGTGTCAAATATTGTTCATAGTGCTTTCTATATTTTGACACATTTAATTTGATAATAGCCCTATGGAGGTAGATACTGCTACTGGTATTATCCTTATTTTATGGATGACCTTATTGAGTCACAGAGAGGTTAAGTAACTTGCCTAAAGGTACCCAGCTAGTAAGTATTGGGCCCAGGATTTGAATTTTTCTAGAATGATGCTTTGTTGAGAGAACATGCTCAATAATGGTAGCTATTATGATTTTTTAAAATTAAATATACTATACTGTCAGTTCTAGTATATTCACAATGTTGTGCTGCCATCACTGTTATCTAATTACAGAACATTTTCATCATCCTATAAAGAAAGTCTGTACCCATTGGCAGTCATTTCCTAGTCCCCCTCACTTCTTTTTTTTCCCCACCCCCGCCCTTGACAATCCCCTCCCCCCCACTTCTTACAGCCACTGGTAAACACTAATGTACTTTTTATCTTTGTGGAATTACATGTTCTGGATATTTCATATAATTGGGATCATAGAACATATGGCCACTTGTGTCTGATTTCTTTCACTTAGCATTGTGGTTTTGAGGTTCATCCATGTTCTACCAGTACCTCATTCCTTTATATGGCTGAATAATATTCCATTGTATAGGTATACCGTGTTTTGTTTATCCATTCATCAGCTGATGGGCATTTTAGTCATTTATACTGTTTGGTAATTGCTTTGAACATTCAAAAAAGTTTTGTCTGAATATGTTTTTAATTCTTTTGGGTATGTATTAGGAATGGAGTTACTGGATCATTTGCTAATTCTATATTTAACTTTTTGTGGAACCGCCAAACTGTTTTCCACAGCAGATATATATACCATTTTACATTCCTATCAGAAATGTATAAGGATTCCAATTTATCTACATTCTTGCCAACACTTATTTTCTATATTTTTTAAAAATTATAGCCATCTTGATAAGGGTCAAGTGTTATCATTGTGGTATTCATTTGCATTTTTCTAATGACCATTGATATTGAGTATCTTTTAATTTGTTTGTTGATCATTTGTATATTTTTTTAGGAATGTCTGTTCAAATATTTTCCCCAGTTATTAATTGGGTGTTTGTTTTTTTGTTATAGAGTTGTAAGAGTTCTTTTTATATTCTGGATACTAGACTCTTTATGATTTACAAATAGTCTCTTCCATTCTGTAAGTTTTCTTTTCACTTTTTTTAAATCTTTATTGTTGAAAGTGTTACATAGGTCCTCCTTTCCCCCCCATTAATCTCTTCCAGTCCACTCCCGTTCCCACCCACCCCAGGCCGTCACCATCCTATTGTCTGTGTCCAGGGGTTATGCATATATGTATACAAGTTCATTGGTTGATTTCTTCCCACCCACCCTTCCCTGCCTCCCCTCTTTCCACTTTCTTAATAGTGTCCCTTTATGTTTACAATCACAAGCCTACCCTTATGTGGCTTTGGAGTTCAAATGAACACTATCAGCATAGTCCAATTCAGTCCTGGTAGCAAACCCAGACTTGTGGCAAAAGCAAATCTCATCCTTTCCTTTCTGGAGGGGTCTCACAGTTAAAGTCCTGTCAATTTAAAAGCCACATTAGCACAAACAAAAAATAAATCTATAGATCTCTACAGACTTATTATCAGATGTAAACTATTTAAAAATGTGTTTAACATGTTTAAATAAATAAGAGGATATACAAACACAAGGGATACATAACTAAATATCAATAAGAAACAAAGGATTTCTAGAAATGGAACTAAAAGATTAATTCATTTTTTTCTTTTTTATTGTGGCAAAATACACATAATGTAAAATTTACCATAATAACTATTTAAAGTGTATAATTCAGTGGCATTTAGGACAATGATATGCAATCATCCCCACTATCTAGTTCCAGAACATTTTCATCATTTCAAAAGGTAACTTTTACCCATTAAATTAATGGAATTATACAATATGTGTGTTTTTTGTGTGTCTAACTCAGGGGTGGGCAAACTTTTTGACTCGAGGGCCACAATGGGTTCTTAAACTGGACCGGAGGGCCGGAACAAAAGCATGGATGGAGTGTTTGTGTGAACTAATATAAATTCAAAGTAAACATCATTACATAAAAGGGTACGGTCTCTTTTTTTTTTTTAGTTTTATTCATTTCAAACCGGCCGGATCTGGCCCGCGGGCCGTAGTTTGCCCACGGCTGGTCTAGCTTCTTTCACTTTGCATAATGTTGTCTAAGTTCATCCACATTGTGGCATAAATCACTACTTCATTTCCACTTACTTGGAGGCATTAGGCACCAGCCCCCAGGAGCTAAATGCCAGGATAATCTGGAGCTGATGTTTCACACAGAGGCTTAGAGACCCCCGTTGTGGCTTTGGCACTGCCACACCAAGATGGCACCCTTACCTTCCTTCTCCTGGCTGAAGGCCAACTGGCTGATGTAGGCTTAGACCTGAGGAGTCCTGCAAGGCAACGATACCTTTGTGAAGGAGCTAATAATTTATAAACGGAAGCAATCTTCTGATGGTTTTTAAGAATCTTTGGAGTCAAGAGAGCTGTAATATTATGGAAGTTTCATTCTTATTTATTTATTTAGTATTTTTTAATATGATGTTTTTTTAATCTTTATTGTTGAAAGTATTACATAGGTCCTCCTTTTTCTCTCATTAATCGCTTCCAGCCCGCTCCCATTCTCTACCTCCTCCCACCCTTACCACCCCATTGTCTGTGTTCATGGGTTATGCATATATGCATACAAGTTCATTGGTTGATCTCTTCCCATCCACCCTCTCTTGTCTTCTTTCTGAGGTTCAACAGTCTGTTCATGCCTCTATGACTCTGGGTCTATTTTTGATTATCAATTTATTTGGTTTATTAGATTTCACATATGAGTGAGATCATGTGATACTTATCTTTCTCTGCCTGGGCTTATTTCACTCAGCATAATACTCTCCAGGTCCATCCATGCTATTGCAAGTAGTAAGAGTTCTGTCTTTTTTTATTGCCATGTAGTATTCCATTGTGTAAATATACCATAGTTTTTTTTCCACTCATCTGCTGATGGGCACTTAGGCTGTTTCCAAGTTTTAGCTATTGTAAATTGTGCTGCTATGAACATAGGGGTGCATATTTGTTCTTATAGATTAATTTTTACTGCAAGTAAGGATCACTTGTCCCAGGTGTTGCCAGTGGTGAGAAAGGAGTGGAGGGCCCTGACTGGTTTGGCCCAGTGGATAGAGCGTTGGCCTGTGGACTCAAGGCTCCCAGGTTCGATTCCGGTCACGGGCACCAAAAATAAATAAGTAAAATAAGTGAAAGCAGTGCCTCCTTCTTAGGGGCCACTGCCTGCGGCAGAGCTTAGTGATGCTCACCCTTGCCCTGACTGGTTTTGCTCAGTGGATAGAGCATTGGTCTGTGGACTCAAGGGTCCCAGGTTCAATTCCAGTCACAGGCACCAAAAGTAAATAACTAACAAAAACTAAAAACAATGCCTCCTTCTCAGGGGCCACTGCCTGCGGAGAAAGGAGTGGAGGGGCTTTCTGGTCATTAAGACTGATATGAAGAGTGTGGTGGCTTTTGATGAAATGCCAGTGAGGAGATGTCTGTTTTTGTTAACTAGCATTAATAAGTTATTCATTCATGTCAGAAGCCAAAACTTGGGCTTTTTAAAAAATAGGCATTACTTCTTAGAGATGTAAGGGGCATATCGTGGCTTCTTATACTTACCTTTGGGAGGACCACAGGTTCTTGAGACTGTGTCTTCACTGACAAAGTGAGAGGAAAACTCACTGAAGCTATTTGCACATCTAGTTCTAGCATTTAGAGAGGACAGGAGGGAAGGAAAGACAGCTTATAGATATCTGCAACTGCTGGTGATTTTATGTGGCAATAAAAGTGACTGGTTTTTTGCATTTCATATCCTATCTTAGAACACCACAGACCCTTCAGGTTTATTTCATGAAACTAAATCATTTGTACACAAAATCCCATCCAGAGTCTGGGCCTCTTTGCATAACCAGAAGTCAAGGATAAAATTCCATGATTTTTTCTTTCAATTCTGCCTAATATCTTTGCACATCATAACCAAAAAACTTATAGAATGACTGTTGTTAATAGCTACAAGTGAAGATGCAGGAATCCAACACCACTCCTAAGGATTTCTTTAATCTATATAGGGCAGCCTGGGCTCAAGTCTGGGCTCCTACAGAGGGAAACCTTTCATGATCTTTTTGATACTTGCTATGATCTGGGAAAGTAATTTGCTTTTGGTCCACCTTATGATGAAAGAAAATTGCAATGTGCCCATTACCATTGACTTCCAGCTATTTCAAGTTCTAGTTCAATTCCCACCATTTATAGGCTGTCTTCCCATCCCACCCAACCTGTACTATTCTCATTATCTTCCAAGCTCTTACAGCACTTGCAGTCTGAAGTATTCATTTGATTCTCATTACCTGAGTGTGAGTTACCTTTAATTTATGCAGATATGAATGCACGAATGTGTTGGTATGCATATGTTTTGATATCTCAACTAGATTGTAAAATCCTTACATTTAACACATTTCTTAGTGATCCCCCAATCAATTCTGAGTACATAGTGGGAATTCAGTAAGAATTTGTTGAATGGTTATTAAATATGAAGAATATGAATAGGGGTGGCTAGTCTTGCCCAAGGCCAAGACTCAGCAGACTTTTACTAGCTTAGCCTGTCCAGTATAGCCTCCATCCTCTCATTTGCCTCCCAGCACATCTGGCATTCCCAAGGAACAAACCCTGAGGTGAAAAAGTTCTTCCTAGGAAGGGTCTGGGACTTACTTGATTGCTGGAGTCCAACCCCAGCAGGTCCAGGGGTCCCCAAAGGTGTGGACGGAGTCGGCGAAGAAGGAATGACACGAAGACAGCCTTCAGTTGATCAGCAGCCTAGTCAGGACCTCTAGCCAGGATCTCCAGCCAAAGTTCTGGTCGGAGTTCTGGTTAGGAACTGATGAGAATCGATGAGGATCTGATGTGGATGTGATGAGGATCTGATGTTTATTGTCTTGTTACATCCGTATTTATACCAGTCGATTTTAATCCTGTCAATTTCTATTACAAAGGTTAGGGCGTTTCTTATCTCCATTCCAGGGAGTAAAGATTATGTAGCTTAACTACCCACCTGGTACTTAATTAAGGGGTTGTATCCCCTCCCTAACCTCAGGGAAAAATCCCCACCTGGGGAAACAACCTTTCTCAGAGAGGTGACCTTGGTTAAAACACATAGCGCCAAGAAGGTAAGCAAACATATTAAGAACAGTATGCCATATATGCCAGGTCCCTTGAAACAGCAAGGATGGACCGGCTCCCGGCACTTGATGGTCTTAGATGTGGTTTGAGAAACTAGTCTGCACCATACTCTCTCTGTCTAGAGCACTGTCTGAGGAGGACTTCAGAACTCTTGTCTCTTTAGAGAAAGCTCTTCCATCTTGTCCCTTTATCCTTCTTTTTTTGCTTTGTTTTGTTTTGTTAATCCTCACCCGAGGGTATTTTTCTATTGATTTTTAGAGAGAGTGGAAGGGAGGGGTAGAGACAGAGAGAGAAATATTGATGTGAGAGAGACACATCAATTGGTTGCCTCCTGCATGCACCTTGACCAGGGCCAGGGATTGAGCCTGCAACCAAGGTACATGCCCTTGACCGGAATTGAACCCTCGACCCTTCAGTTCATGGGCTGACATTCTACCCACTGAGCCATACTGACTAGGGCTCTTTATCCTCTTTCACTGTTATCATCTTTTTCTTTCATACCATTTCTGTGTATGTGAGTGTGTATGTGAGTGTATGGGTGTGTTTAACTCAGTCAAGTAATGCATACAAGGGCAACAGAGGTGAACAAGACATGGAGAGAAAGAAAATATAGGATATTTTAAAAAATATGTTTGTATTGATTTAGAGAGAGAGGAAAGGATAATAGATCAGTGGGTGCCAGGAATTAGGGCATTATGAAAGGGTAATACCAACCAGTTTCTTTGGGGTGACAGAACAGCTTTGTATCTGGATTGTCACAATGATTACATGGATCTATATAAGTGAAAAAATGTCATAGAACTACACACATGCGCGTGTGCGCACGCACGCGCGCGCACACACACACAAACACACACACAGAAACACACACACTCTGAATCCAATTAAGTTCTTAACACAGTGTTTGACAACCATAGGTGATTTTGCCCCCACTCAAGAGGACATTTGGCAATGTCTGGAGATATCTTTAATTGTGAAAACTGAGGGGAGGTGGTGCTACTGGCATGTAGTGGGTAGGGATCAGGGAAGCTGCTAAGCAGCCTATAATGCTAAGGACAGCCGCCCCCCCCCCCACCCCTGCAACAAAGACTTATTCCATTCAAAATAATAATAGTGCCAAGATTGAAAAACCCTAAGTTCGTCAAACTATTTAATATTATAAAGTTATACTAATTACTACTACTGCTATGATGACAACTATTATTACTACTGCTGCTGCTGCTACTACTACTGCAACCTTTCAATAACTTCCCATTGCTCTGAAAATAAAACTCAAACTCCTAAACATATATTTCAAAACCCAATTTTATTTTCACAACTTAGTAGCTGTGCAAACTTGGGTAACTTAATCTCTCTAATTCTCAGTTTTCTCATTTATAAATTGGAAATAATAATGCTGAAATAATTACATAAACTAATGTTCATGAAAGCATTCTTTAAATTAGCTATACAAATGTGAAAAATTATTAGCACTTTTCAGTTCTGGTTCCCATGTCTTCCATAGCTTGTCTTCAGCCAAACTGAACTATTTGCTGGCCCACAAATATGCTCTTTCTGTCTCATCTTCATTTGGTGATATCTGCCTAGACTCTCTCCCCCATCTCTGAACTCTACCCATTGAAATTATTCCCATAAATAATTCATGCAAAAAAATGCACTGATTATAAAATAGAGGGGAAATATTATGTTTAACATTAGAGAAAGTCGTCAAGAAAATTGTTATAGATCTAGCATAGTGCCTGAAACCTATTCATTCATTCATTCATTCATTCAACTAATATTTATTGAGCATCCAATAAGTGTCAGGCACTTTGCTTGACACTGAAACACAATAGTGTATATGGTTGGCAATAAGTATTGGTAGAATGATTGAGTGAAAGAATGGATGAACAAATAACAGACTAGTATTGGACAATCATTTGCAAAGCTTTAACTTTTTTTAAAGGTAGGAAATACTTGTGACATAATAATAGACGAGTAGAATAAAATATCAGATAGTTAAAATGGAATGTAGTACTTGTAAAACTATAGAAAAATTAAAGCAATCATTATTATCTCTGGAGGATAAACAAAGTTATGGGTGAGCTTATTTTATTTTATATTAGTTTTGGCTTATTTTACTTTCCAAATTTATAAACTTCCTGGTTTGTAAACCAACAATCTTTCATTGCCTTTGTAATTAGAAGAGAAAGGTATTTATTTTTAAAAGTAAAAAACAACTCATAACAATATTTCACATTATCTTACATTTCACCTCCTTCATGTTTCCATATTTGTCCTGAATGTGACTTAACTCTCCTTTGAACTTCCATATGATTACTTTGATCTCCTCTCTTCTGGAATTTGCCTTGTTCCACTTTATATTAAAATATCATATATTTTTTGCCCTGGTCAGTGTGGTTCAGTTGGTTGAATGCACTGAAAGGTCGCCTGTTTGATTCCTGGTCAGAGCACATGTCCAGGTTGTGGGCTCAGGGTGCATGTGGGAAGCAGCTGATAGATGTTTCTCTCTCACATCCATGTTTCTCTCACTATAATTTTGTCACTTAAGAAAGTTATGTGAATGGCATCCTATATAATAAAGAGCTAATATGCAAATGGTCATCACACCCTCATGCCTTCACGCTGTGACGGCTCAGACACTCAACACTGGGGAGAGAGAAATGGGGACTAGTCAGGCAAAAATGAGCTCACGAGAGAGGAATGGGGACCAGCCAGGCTGTAGCCTGGGAGAGGGAGAAGCCACAAACCCTATGGTCCCGGGCGCCAGCAGCTGTGCCTGCACCTGTGGAGCAGGAGAGGGGCAAGCTGCCTGCCCTGTGGTCTCAGGTGCCTGCAGCTGTGGCCCGGATGAAGCCGTCCACCCATGGTCCCCTGCGGCTGCGGATAGCCCGGGCGAAGCTGGCCCTGGTCCTGGGTGCCTGCAACTGGCTGGAGGAGGGAATCCTGGATCCTGGGTGTGGGGCAAGGCAAAGGCAGTTAGGGGCGATCAGGCCAGCAGGGGATCAGTTAGGGGAGATCGGGCTGGTAGGGGAGCAGTTAGGGGTGATCAGGCAGGCAGGCAGGCAAGTAGTTAGGAGCCAGTGGCTCCAGATTGCAAGAGGCAGTCGGATATCCACTGAGGGGTCCCGGATTGGAGAGGGTGCAGGCCGGGCTAAGGGACACCCCATCCCCCTGTGCATGAATTTCATACACTGGGCCTCTATTCATACATATATAACATTTGGCACAGGCGTCTTTTCTTCATTCAATATAATTCCCTTGAAATCTATTTCAGGTTGTTGGGTATATCAATAGTTTTTCCTTTTTACTCCTTAGTAGTGTTGCTAACCACTCACCTGTTACAGACTTTTGGCTTGCTTCTAGTTTTTTATTATTATGAAAAAAAGCTGCTGTGAACACTTATGTACAGGTTTTTGTGTGAACATTAGTTTTATTTCTTTGCTATAAACCAAGTATGTTATTTCTGGATCTTATGGTGTTGTGTGTTTAGTGTTGTTGTTTTGTTAATCTTTGCCAGAGGATATGCTTTTATTGATTTGAGAGAGGGAGGGAGGGAGGGAGGAAGGGGGAGAGAGAGAGAGAGAGAGAGAGAGAGAGAGAGAGAGAAACATCAATTGGTTGCCTCCTGCATGTGCCCTGTCTGGGGATCGAATCCGCAACCTAAGTATGGGAATTGAACCTGCAACCTCATGTTGGTCTACATGAGGATGCTCCAACCAACTGAGCAACCTGACCAGGGCTATGCTTAGTTTTAAAATAAACTGCAAAGCAATTTTTTGGGTGGCTGTACAATTTTACATTCTTACCAATAGCATTATTAGAGTTTCTTTGCATCTGCACCAACATATGATGTTGTCACTTTTTTTTTCTGATAGGTATACAGTGACATCTAATTAAGAAAATTTGCATTTTTCTAATGGATGATGATGTTGAACATCTTTTCATGTGCTTACTTGCTATCTACAGGGTGTCTCAAAAATGTATACACACTTCAAATAATTATTAATTCCAATGAGTTAAATCTGAAAAGAAAGAAACATCACGAGCTATCAGCTATAAAGTGTGTACACATTTTTGGGGGGACACTCTGTATGTATCCTCTTTGATGCATGTCTGTGAATGTTTTTGTCCATATTCTAAATGGAGTTTTTGTTTTCCCTGTTGAGTTTTTTGATAGTTCTTTATATATTATAGATTCCTTTAAAAAAAATTAAGTATACAGTGGAATATTATTCAGCAATAAAAAATGAAATCTTGCCATTTGTGACAACATGGATGGACTTAGAAGGTATTATGCTAAGTGAAATAAGTCAGACAGAGAAGGACCAATACTCTATGATTTTTATTATATGTGGAGTTAAAAATATATTCTAGATTGTCAGTTATGTGGTTTGTAAATATTTTCTTCTTGTCTCTTATCTGTAGCTTATCTTTACTTCCTCTTAATAAAGTATTTGAAAGAGCAGAAGTTTTAAAAACTGTTTATTTTTATAGTTTTATTAAGATATAATTGATATACAGCCCTGTATAAGTTTAAGGTGTACAGCATAATTACATACATATATTGTGAAATGATCCCACTATGTTTAATATCCATCTCCTTATATAATTACAAAAAATTTCCTTTGTGACAAGAAATTTTAGGATATATTTTCTTAGCAATTTTCAAACACACTATACAGCACTGTTAACTGTAGTCATTATGTTGTACATTACATCTCAGTACTTATTTATCTTATAATTGGAAGTTTGTACCTTTATAATTGGAAGTTTGTAAGTCTTATACCCTTAACCAGTGAAAAGTTTTTAATTTTGATGAGGCCCAATTCATCAATTTTCCTCCTATGGCTCATCTTATATTTAAAAACTCTGCTTAGTCCCAGATCCTGAAGAGTTTCTCCTCATTTTTTTTTCTAAAATCTTTGTAGTTTTATGATATACATTTAAGACTGTGATTATTTTGAGTTGATTTTTATATAAGGTGTGAATTTTGAGTTGAGGTTCATCCTTTTGCCTGCGAATGTCCAATTGCTGCAGCACCGTTTGAATTTTGTACCTTTTTCAAAACTCTGTTGAGCAAATTTGTGTGGGTCTACATCTAGGTTCTCTATTCTGTTTCTCTTACCTATGTGTTTGTCCCTCTGCTAAAACCACATAGTCTTGATTACTGTAGTTATGTCTTGAAATCATGTGGCTTGATTGCTCCTATTTTATTATGCAAAATTGTTTGTCCTAGTCTAGCTCCTTTGCATTTCCATGTAAAGTTTAGAATAATCTTGTCTATATTTAAAAAAATTCCAGACATTTTGATAAGGATTGCATTAAAGCTCTATATCAATTTGGGAAAAATTGACATCTTTACCATATTGAATCTTCAAATTCATGAACACTATGTCTCTCATTGGAGGGTTTGAAGTAGGATAGGAACATGATTTGATGCATATTATATGAAAATTTTACTGGTTAATGTATGGAGAAAGAATTCTTGAATGTGGAACCTGTAGAGACAGGGAGATAAGTTAGGAGGCTATTGCCTCCTAATGATGATAATGGAGGCGGAGAGAAGAAACTCGTTTTGAGATCTATCTTTTATTTATTTATTTATTTTTTAAATTTTATTTTCTTGTTTAAACTATTACAAATAGTAGTACATATGTCTCCTTTTTTTCCTCATTGACCTTCCCCCAGCCTCCCCTACCCACTGGCACGTCCTTACCACCCCTCCCAAGTGTCTTGTGTCCATTGGCTATGCTTATATGCATGCATATAAGTCCTTTGATTGATCTCTTAATCCTCTCTTCAACACTCCCCAGCCTTCCCTCTGTAATTTGACAGTCTGTTTGATGCTTCTCTGCCTCTGTATCTATCTTTTTGTTCATTAGGTTATAATGTTCTTTATTATCCATAAATGAGTGAGATCATGTGGTATTTTTCTTTCACTGCCTGTCTTATTTCGCTTAGCATAATGCTCTCCAGTTCCATCCATGCTGCTGCAAATGGTAAGAATTCCTTCTTTTTTTTGACTTTGTGAAATATTCTTTTTTAAAAAATTTTGTTTTATTGCTTAAAGTATTACAAAGAGTATTACATATGTCTCCTCCCCTCCCCCTTGACATTTCCCCGGCCTTCCCTACCCCCAGTGTCTTATGTCCATTGGTTATGCTTATATGCATGTATACAAGTCCTTTGGTTGATCTCTTACCTCCCCCTCCCACCCCCCAACCCTCCCCAGCCTTCCTGCTGTAGTTTGACAGTCTGTTCAATGCTGCTCTGCCTCTGTATCTATTTTTGTTCATCAGCGTATAATGGTCTTTATTATCCATAAATGAGTGAGATCATGTGGTATTTTTCTTTCATTGACTGGCTTATTTCACTTAGCATAATGCTCTCCAGTTCCATTCATGCTGTTGCAAATGGTAAGAATTCCTTCTTTTTTATAGCAGCGTAGTATTCCAATGTGTAGATGTACCATAGTTTTCTAATCCACTCATCTACTGTTGGGCATTTAGGCTGTTTCCAAATATTAGCTATAGTAAATTGTGCTGCTATGAACATAGGGGTGCATATATCCTTTCTGATTGGTGTTTCTAGCTTCTTGGGATATATTCCTAGAATGGTATTACTGGGTCATATGGAAGTTCCATTTTAAAATTTTTGAAGAAATGCCATACTGTTTTCCACAATGGCTGCACCAGTCTGCATTCCCACCAGCAGTGCACGAGGGTTCCTTTTTCTCCACATCCTCTCCGGCACTTGTCATTTGTTGATTTGTTGATGATAGCCATTCTGACAGGTATGAGGTGGTACCTCATTGTTGTTTTGATTTGCATCTCTCAGATTAGTGACTTTGAACATGTTTTCATGTGTCTCTTGGCTTTCTGAATGTCCTCTTTTGAAAAGTGTCTATTTAGGTCCTTTGCCCATTTTTTGATTGGGTCATTTATCTTCCTTTTGTTAAGTTGTATGAGTTCCCTGTAAATGTTGGAGATTAAACCCTTATTGGAGATAACATTGGCAAATATGTTCTCCTATGCAGTGGGCTTTCTTGTTGTTTTGTTGACGGTTTATTTTGCTGTGCAGAAGCTTTTTATTTTGATGTAGTCCCATTTGTTTATTTTCTCCTTAGTCTCTCTTGCCCTAGGATCTGTGTCTATAAAGATATTGCTACGACATATGTCTGCAATTTTGCTGCCTATGGAGTCTTGTAGGGTTTTTATGGTTTCTCGTCTTACATTCAAGTCCTTTAGCCATTTTGAGTTTGTTTTTGTGTATGGTGTAAGTTGGTGATCTAGTTTCATTTTTTGCATGTATCTGATCAAATTTCCCAGCACCATTTATTAAAGAGACTGTCTTGACTCTATTGTATGCTCTTGCCTCCTTTGTCAAATATTAATTGAGTATAATGGCTTGGGTCAATTTCTGGATCCTCTATTCTGTTTCATTGGTCTATATGTCTCTTCTTGTGCCAGTACCAGGCAGTTTTTGAGAACCGTGGCTTGGTAATATAGTTTGATATCTGGTATTGTGATCCCTCCAACTTTGTTCTTCTTTCTCAGGACAGCTGTGGCTATTCAGGGTCTTTTATTATTCCAGATGAATTTTTGGAGAGTTTGTTCTGGATCTTTGAAATATGCCATTGATATTTTAATAGGCATTGCATTGAATCTATAGATTGCTTTAGGTCCTAAAGCAATCTATACATTCAATGCAATGCCTATTAAAATACAGTGGTTCTCAACTTTCCTAATGCTGCGACCCTTTAATACAGTTCCTCATGTTGTGGTGACCCCCAGCCATAAAATTATTTTCGTTGCTACTTCATAACTGTAATTTTGCTACTGTTATGAATCATAATGTAAATATCTGATATGCAGGATGAATTTTCATTGTTCGCGACCCACAGGTTGAGAACCGCTGCTTTAGGTAGTATGGACATTTTAATGATGTTGGTTCTACCAATCCATGAACATGGGATGTTCTTCCATTTATTTATGTCTTCCTCTATCTCTTTTTTCAATGTCCTGTAGTTTTCCGAGTACAGGTCTTTTACGTCCTTGGTAAAGTTTATTCCTAGGTATCTTAGTTTTTTTTTCAATCTTTAATTTCTTTATTGATTAAGGTATTACATATGTGTCCTCATCCCCCCATTAACCCCCAATCCCCCCTACTCATGCTCTCATCCTCCTGTTGTCTGTGTCCATTGGTTGGGCTTATATGCATGCATACAAGTCCTTTGGCTGATGTCTCCCCCTTACGCCCACCCTCCCCTACTTTCCCTCTGAGGTTTGATAGTCTTATAGCTGCTTCTCTGTCTCTGGATCTGTTTTTGTGCATCAGTTTATGTTGTTCATTATATTCCATAAATGAGTGAGATCATGTGGTATTTATCTTTCTCTGACTGGCTTATTTCACTTAGCACAGTGATTCTCAACCTGTGGGTCGTGACCCCTTTGGGGGTCGAACGACCCTTTCACAGGGGTCGCCTAAGACCATTGGAAAACACATATAATTACATATTGTTTTTGTGATTAATCACTATGCTTTAATTATGTTCAATTTGTAACAATGAAAATACATCCTGCATACCAGATATTTACATTATGATTCATAACAGTAGCAAAATTACAGTTATGAAGTAGCAACGAAAATAATTTTATGGTTGGGGGTCACCACAACATGAGGAACTGTATTAAAGGGTCATGGCATTAGGAAGATTGATAACCACTGACTTAGCATAATGCTCTCCAGTTCCATGCATGCTGTTGCAAATGGCAAGAATTCCTTCTTTTTTACCGCAGCATAGTATTCCATTGTGTATGTACCACAGTTCTTTAATCCACTCATCTGCTGATGGGCACTTAAGCTGTTTCCAAATCTTAACTATGGTGAATTGTGCTGCTATGAACATAGGGGTGCATATATCCTTTCTGATTGGTGTTTCTAGCTTCTTGGGATATATTCCTAGAAGTGGGATCACAGGGTCAAATGGGGTTCCATTTTTAGTTTTTTGAGGAAACTCCATACTGTTCTTCACAGTGGCTGCACCAGTCTGCATTTCCACCAGCAGTGCAAAAGGGTACCTTTTTTTCCCCCGCATCCTCTCCAACACTTGTTGTTTGTTGATTTGTTGATGATAGCCATTCTGACAGGTGTGAGATGATACCGCATTGTCGTTTTGATTTGCATCTCTCGTATAATTAGTGACTTTGACATGTTTTCATATGTCTCTTGGCTTTCTGAATGTCCTCTTTCAAAAAGTATCTATTTAAGTCCCTTGCCCATTTTTTGATTGGATTGTTTATCTTCCTTTGGTTAAGTTGTATGAGTTCCCTGTAAATGTTGGAGATTAAACCCTTATAGTGATAACATTAGCAAATATGTTCTCCCTTGCAGTGGGCTTTCTTGTTGTTTTGTTGATGGTTTCCTTTGCTGTGCAAAAGCTTTTTATTTTGATTTAGTCCCATTTGTTTATTTTCTCTTTAGTTTCCATTGCCCTAGGAGCAGTATTAGTGAAGAACTTCTTTCGTCATATGTCTGCGATTTCGCTGCCTGTGGATTCCTCTAATATTTTTATAGTTTCCTGTCTTATGTTTAAGTCCTTTATTCATTTTGAGTTTATTTTTGTGTATGGTGTAAGTTGGTGGTCCAGTTTCATCTTTTCTCATGTATCTGTCCAATTTTACCAACACCATTTATTGAAGAGACTGTCTTGACTCCTTTGTATGCTCTTGCCTCCTTTGTTGAATATTAATTGGGCATAGTGTTTTGGGTCGATTTCTGGATTTTCTATTCTATTCCATTGATCTATATGTCTGTTTTTGTGCCAGTACCAGGCAGTTTTGAGAACAGTGGCTTTGTAATACAGCTTGATATATGGTATTGAGATCCCACCTACTTTGTTCTTCATTCTCAGGATTGCTGCAGCTATTCAGGGTCTTTTTTTATTCCAGATGGATTTTTGGAAAGTTCGTTCTAGGTCTGTGAAATATGCCATTGGTATTTTAATGGGGACTGCATTGAATATTCAGATTTCTTAGGGTAGTATGGACATTTTGATGATGTTGATTCTACCAATTCATGCACACGGTATGTTCTTCCATCTGTTTATGTCTTCCTCTATCTCTTTTTTCAGTGTCCTGTAGTTTTTCGCATATAGGTCTTTTACCTCCTTAGTTAAGTTTATTCCAAGGTATCTTAAATTTGTTTGGTGCGATGGTAAATGGGATTGCTTTTTTAGTTTCTCTTTCTGTAAGTTCACTATTGGTGTAAAGAAATGCCATAGATTTCTTGGCATTAATTTTGTATCCTGCTACATTGCCAAATTCATTTATTAAGTCTAATAATTTTTTGATGGAGTCTTTAGGGTTTTCTATGTACAATATAATGTCATCTGCAAATAAGGACAGTTTTACTTCTTCTTTTCCAATTTGGATGCCTTTTATTTCTTCTTCTCTGATCGCAATGGCTAGTTTTTCCAGTACTATGTCGAACAGGAGTGGTGAGAGGGGGTATCCCTGTCTTGTTCCCATTTTTAGGGGAAATGGTTTTAGCTTTTGTCCATTGATTATGATGTTGACTGTGGGTTTGTCATATATGGCTTTTATTATGTTGAGGAATGATCCTTCTATTCCTACCTTGATTGAGAGTTTTTATCAAGAAAGGGTGTTGGATTTTGTCAAATGCTTTTTCTGCATCAATTGATACGACTATGTGATTTTTATCTCTCAATTTATTTATGTGATGTATCACGTTTATTGATTTGTGGATATTGTACTATCCTTGCATCCCTGGGATAAATCCTACTTGGTCATGGTGTATGATCTTTATGATGTATTGCAGGATCCAATTTGCTAGAATTTTGTTGAGTATTTTGGCATCTATGTTCGTGAGGGATATTGGCCTGTAATTCTCTTTCATTGTGTTGTCTTTATCTGGTTTTGGTATTAGGGTAATGCTGGCTTCATAGAATGAGCTTGGAAGTGTTCCTTCCTCTTGAATTTTTTGGAATAGTCTGAGGAGGATAGGTTTTAGTTCTTCCTTTAACGTTTGGTATAACTCCCCTGTGAAGCCGTCTGGCCCTTGGCTTTTGTTTGCTGGGAGCTTTTTGATTACTGCTTCAATTTCTTCCATAGTTATTGGCCTATTGAGATTTTTATAATCTTCCTGATTGAATTTTGGAAGGTTGTATTTTTCTAGGAATATGTCCATTTCCTACAGGTTGTCTAGCTTGTTGGAGTAGTTGTTCATATTATTTTTAAATAATCCTTTGAATTTCTGTGGGGTCTGTTGTTATTTCGCCTCTTTCATTTCTGATTTTGTTTATTTGCGTCCTCTCTTTTTGCTTCTTGGTGAGCCTGGCTAGAGGTTCATCAATCTTGTTTATCCTTTCAAAGAACCAGCTCTTGGTTTCATTGATCTTTTTTATTGTGTTTTTTTTTTTTTGTCTCTATGTCATTTATTTCTGCTCTGATCTTTATTATCTCCTTCCTTCTGCCCACTCTGGGTGTTTCTTGTTGCTCTATTTCTCATTCTTTGAGTTGTAGAGTTAGATGATTCACTACCATTTTTCCTTGTTTTTTTTTTTTTTTGAGGTAGGCCTGTAGAGCTATAAACTTCCCTCTCAGGACTGCTTTCATTGTGTCCCATAGATTTTGGATTGTTGTGTTTTTATTGTCATTAGTTTCCAGGATGTTTTTAATTTCTTCTTTGATTTCATTGGTAACCCAATAATTATTTAGTAGCATGCTATTCAGCTTTCAAGTGTTTGAGTTTTTTTGATTGTTTTTATTGTAGTTTATTTCTAATATTATGCCATTGTGGTCTGAGAAGATGCTTGGTATGATTTCAATCTTCTTGAATTTGCAGAGACTTTGATTGTGACCCAATATGTGATCTATTTTTGAAAATGTCCCATGTGTACTTGAGAAGAACGAATATTCCATGGCTTTGGGGTGAAGTGTTCTAAAGATGTCAATTACGTCCATCTGATCTAGTGAGTCATTTAGGATTGCTGTTTCTTTGCTTATTTTTTATCTAGAGGATTTATCCAGTGATATCAGTGGTGTGTTTAAGTCCCCTACTATGATTGTATTGTTGTCAATCTCTCCCTTGATATTTTCCAGGGTTTTTTTTTTATGTATTTGGGTGCCCCTGCATTGGGTGCATATATGTTTATCAGGGTTATATCCTCTTGTTGTATCTATCCCTTTAGTATTGAGGTCTATTTTGTCAGTTATAAGCATTGTTATGCCAGCTTTTTTTTTTTCATTTCCATTTGCCTGAAAGATATTTTTCCATCCCTTCACTTTCAGTCTGCATGAGTCTCTTGTTCTGAAGTGGGTCTCTTGTAGATAGCATATATATGGGTCATGTCTTTTTATCCATTCAGCCACTCGATGTCTTTTGATTAGAGTATTTAGTCCGTTTACGTTTAAAGTTATTATTGAAAGGTACTTGTTTATAGTCATTTCTATTTTTGTGCCTGTGTTCTTTCTTACCTTTTTATTTCTTCTTTTTACAGCATTTCCTTTAGCATTTCTTGCATTTCTGGCTTGGTAATGATAAACTCCCTTAGCCTTTTTTTGTCTGTGAAGCTCCTGATTTCCCCTTCAATTTTGATTGATAGTCTTGCTGGATAGAATATTCTTGGATTCAGTCCTTTGCTTTGCAACAATTTGTATACCTCCTTCCATTCCCTTCTAGATTGATGTGTTTCTGTTGAGAAATCATTTGATAATCTGATGGGGGATCCTTTGTAGGTAACTGTCTCTCTCTTGCAGCCTTTAAGATTCTCTCTTTGTCATAAACATTTGCTATTGTAATTATGACGTGTCTTGGTGTGGGTCTTTTAGAATTCATCTTGCTTGGGACTCTCTGTACTTGTGTAACTTTTTTCTTCCCCATATCTGGGAAGTTTTCTGTCATTATTTCTTCAAATAGATTTTCTAATCCTTGCTGCTCTTCTTGTCCTTCTTGCAGCCCTATTATGCGTATGTTACTTCGTTTCATGTTGCCCCAAAGCTCCCTTAGGCTCTCCTCCTGCTTTTTAATTTTTTCTCCAGTTGCTGTTCAGATTGAGCTTGTTTCTCTACCTTATCTTCTAACTCACTAATTCGGTCCTCTGCTTTTTCTAGTCTACTGTTGAAACCTTCCATGGTGTTTTTGATTGTAGCTATATCACTTTTCATTTCTTCCTGATTCTTCTTGCATAGGTTGTTGATTTTCTCATCCATCCGGTGAATGAATTGTACACCCATTACTCTGAATTCCTTTTCTGTCATGTTGCATTCTTCAATTTCACTAATTTCCTTTCTTGGTGACTCCTCATTTTCTTTCCTTTCTGGATTGTGTCGTCTCCACATTCTGACTATCACCAGAAGGTTCAAACGTCAAGTTGTGTGGGCCTGGGCCATGTGCAGTGGGAGCTTCGCACCACCCTAGTGTCACCGAAGAGCTTCAACACTAAGATGTGTGGCTGCTGTGGGTTGGAGGGAACCAGGCTCACTCAGAGTCAGTGTTACCAGCGCTCAGTGTGGCCTTGCATGCACACCTAGAATCTGGGACTCCGCCTGCACCATGCTGAAACAGAGACCCCCCTGGCATGTTTAGAAAATCAGAGCCCCCTAGCGTGTTCCAGGAGTCAGAGTTCCCCAAGAATCCAGTATCAGAGTCTCTGTTGCTTCACGTGGTCTCGCGCTGAGAGTCAGGGTGCCTGTGTGCACATGCACCAAGAATTGGAGTTACTGGCTCTTAGTGTGAATGCACTGGGAGTCAGGGATCCCAGGCGCATGTGATAAGACACAGAGTCAAGTCACTGGTGCTTAGTGTTGCCTCTCGCCTAGAGAATTGGGTCCCGGTCAGCTTGGGGGACTGGGTTGCACAGTGTTGGCAGGAGGTCTGCTCCTGTGCTGCAGAAAGCAGACTTCAGTGTGTGCTTGCCCAGAATCAAAGTCAGGTGGCACTGCCACCCTGCATGGGCTTCTGGTTTGGTCACCCGATTGCATTGCGCGGAACAGATTCCCAGTGTCCACGTGCTCCTAGGCACAAATTCCTGTAGTGGCACTGCGGGGAAAAGATTCTCAGTGTCTGTGCGCTCCCAGGCTCAAATTCCTGTAGCTGTGCTGCACCTGTGCGAGGGGCGGGTCTATCAGTTACAATGGCACTGCCCAGGAGCATGCGGGGAGGGAGATGGGCTCTGTTACTCACAGAAATCTGTGGCCGGGGGATGTCTGGATTCTTGGTGTCTGTGGGTCTGCAGCTGTGGTCGCAGGTCTCTGTCCCAAGTGGCTACAGGGTCCTGGTTTGCTTCTGAGACCAGACTGGATGGTACTGAGGCCAGGATCCTAGTCTCAAGCAGCTCTGTTTCTCAAGATAGCATGGTCTCTGTGCCTGTGCTGGCCACCCAGGAGTGTCCGCGTTAGGAGCGGGGCTCCACTATCTAAGACTGCCCCGTTTGTCAGCCCCTTGGAAGACCTGCAGAATCTAACTGTCCCTAGCTCATACACACACACACACCACACACTCCTCTATTGCTCCCTCATTCTCTCATACTCTCTCCCTCCTACCTTCCTGCCAGTCGCCATCTTCTAGGCTCTAGTCCAAGTTCTATCTTAGTTTTTTTGGCACAATGGTAAATTGGATTGGTTTTTTTCCCTTCCATTTCTCTTTCTGTGAGTTCATTATTGGTGTATAAAAAGGCCATAGATTTCTGGGTGTTAATTTTGTATCCTGCTACATTGCCGAATTCATTTATTAGGTCTAGTAGTTTTTTGATGGAGTCTTTGGGGTTTTCTATGTAAAGTATCATGTCATCTGCAAATAAGGATAGTTTTACTTCTTCTTTTCCAATTTGGATGCCTTTTATTTCTTCTTGTCTGATCGCTATGGCTAGTACTACTAGTACTATGTCAAACAGGAGTGGTGAAAGTGGGCATCCTTGTCTTTTTCCTGTTCTTAGGGGAAATGAGTTTAATTTTTGCCCATTGAGTATTATATTGGCTGTAGGTTTATCATATAAGGCTTTTATTATGTTGAGGTATGATTCCTCTATTCCCACTTTGCTGAGAGTTTTTATCAAGAAAGGGTGTTGGATTTTGTCAAATGCTTTTTCTGCATCAATTGATATGATTATGTGATTTTTGTCTCTCAATTTGTTTATGTGATGTATCACAGTTATTGATTTGCAGATATTGTACCATCCTTGCATTCCTGGAATAAATCCCACTTGGTCATGGTGTATGGTCTTTCTAATGTATTGTTGAATCCAATTTGCTAGAATTTTGTTGAGGATTTTAGCATCTATGTTCATCAAGGATATTGTCTGTAGTTCTCTTTTTTTTGTGGTGTCTTTATCTGGTTTTGGAATTAGGTTAATGCTGGCTTCATAGAAAGAGCTTGGAAGTGTTCCTTCCTCTTGAATTTTTTGGAATAGTCTGAGTAGGATAGGTTTTAGTTCTTCTTTGAATGCTTGGTAGAACTCCCTTGCAAAGCCATCCAGACCAGGGCTTTTGTTTGCTGGAAGATTTTTGATCACCATTTCAATTTCTTCGGTAGTTATCAGCCTATTCAGGTTTTTTTATTCTTCTTGGTTGAGTTTTGGGAGTTTTTATTTTTCTAAGAAAATGTCCATTTCATCTAGGTTGTCATTTTGTTAGAATAGAGTTATTTATAGTATTTTTTCATAATTGTTTGTATTTCTGTGGGATCAGTTGTTATTTCACCTCTTTCATTTCTGATTTTGTTTATTTGGGTCCTCTCTCTTTGTTTCTTGGTGAGCCTAGCTAGAGGTTCATCAATCTTGTTTATCCTTTCAAAGAACAGCTCTTGGTTTTGTTGATCTTTTGTATTTTTTTTTTGGTCTCTATTTCATTTATCTCTGCTCTGATCTTTATTATTTCCTTCCTTCTGCTTACACTGGGCTTTTCTTGTTGCTCTCTTTCTAACTCTTTGAGTTGTAGGGTTAGAAAATTTATTACCCTTGAATCTTGTTTTTTGAGGTAGGCCTGTAGAGCTATGAACTTCCCTCTCAAGACTGCTTTCACTGTGTTGCCGGAGGCCGGTCCATCCTAGTTAATATGTTTGCTCCCTTTAGCGCCATGTGTTTTAACCAAGGTCACCTCTCCGAGAAAGGTTGTTTCCCCAGGTGGGGATCTTTCCCTGAGGTTAGGGAGGGGATACAACCCCTTAATTAAGTGCCAGGCGGGTAATCAAGCTACATGGTCTTTACTCCCTGGAATGGAGATGAGAAACACCTTAACCCTTGTAATAGAAATTGACAGGATTGAGATCGGCTGGTATAAATACGGATGTAATAAGACAATAAACGTCAGATCCTCATCAGTTCCTGACCAGAACTCCGACCAGAACTTTGGCTGGAGATCCTGGCTATAGGTCCTGACTAGGCTGCTGACCAACTGAAGGCTGTCTTCGTGTCATTCCTTCTTTGCCGACTCCGTCCACACCTTTGGGGACCCCTGGACCTGCTGGGATTGGACCCCAGCACTGTGTCCCATTTTGGATTGTATTTTCATTGTCGTTTGTTGCCATGATGCTTTTTATTTCTTCTTTGATCTCTCTTGTAACCCAGTCATTGTTTAAAAGCCTGCTATTTAACCGCCAGGTGTTTGATTTTTTTGATTGTTTTTATTGTAGTTGATTTCTAGTTTTAGGCCATTGTGATCTGAGAAGATGCTTGATATGATTTCTATCTTTTTGAATTTTAAGAGACTTTGCCTGTGACGCAATATATGGTATATCTTTGAAAATGATCCATGTGAACTTGAGAAGAATGTATGTTCTGTGGCTTTGGGGTGAAATGTTCTGAAGATGTCAATTAATTCCATCTGATATAGTAAGTCATTTAGAATTTATGTTTCTTTGCTGATTTTTTGTTTAGAGGATTTGTCCAGTGGTGATAGTGGGGTATTAAAGTCCCCTACTATGACTATATTGCTGTCAATCTCTCCCTTGATATCCTCCAGAAGTTTTTTTATGTATTTGGGTGCTCCTGTATTGGGTGCATAGATGTTTACCAGAGTCATTTCTTCTTGTTGGATTGCTCCCTTTATTATTATGAAGTGGCCTTCCTTATCTGTTGTTATGTCCTTCACTTTGAGATCTAATTTGTCAGATATAAGTATTGCCACCCCAGCTTTTTTTCATTTCCATTTGCCTGAAAAACCTTTTTCCATCTGTTCACCATCAGTCTGTGTGAGTCCTTTTTTCTGAGGTGGGTTTCTTGTAGACAGCAGACATGTTGGTCATGTTTTCTTATCCACTCAGCTACCCTATGTCTTTGGATTAGGGCATTTAATCCATTTACACTTAAAGTTATTATTGATATGTACTTGTTTGTCGCCATTTTTTATTCTTTATGCCTGTTTTCTTTGTTCACTTCCTATTTCTTCTTTTTACAGCAGACCCTTTAGCATTTCTTGCATTGCTGGTTTGGTGGTAATAAACTCCCTTAGTCCTTTTTTGTCTGTGAAGCTCCTAATTTCACCCTCAATTTTGATTAATAGCCTTGCTGGGTACATTATTCTTGGATTCAGACCCTGTCTTTGCATAACTTTGTATATTTCATTCCATTCCCTTCTGGCCTGTTGTGTTTCTGTCTCTCTCTGGCCACTTTTAAGATTCTTACTTTACCATTGGTGTTTGCCAATTTAATTATAATGTGCCTTGGCATTGATCTTTTGAGGTTCATTTTGTTTGGGACTCTGTGAGCTTCTTGGATTTGTGTGAGTTTTTTCTTCCCTATATCAGGGAAGTTTTCTGTCATTATTTCTTCAAACAGGTTTTCTATTCCTTGCTCAGTTTCCTCTCCTTCTGGTACCCCTATTATGCGGATGTTGTTTTGTTTTGTTTTGTTTTGTCCCAAAGTTCCCGTAGGCTCTCTTCCTGTTTTTTAAGTTTTTTTTCTAGATTCTGTTCTGCTTGGGTATTTTTTCTACCTTGTCTTCTAGCTCACTGATGCGGTCCTCTGCTTCTTCTAGTCTACTGTTGATGCTTTCTATTGAGTTCCTTATAGCACTAATGTCATTTTTCATTTCTTCTTGGTTCTTCCTCATTTCCTCTTGGTTTTTACACATATTGTTGAATTTGTCTTCCATTCTTTTCAGTGACCATATGACCATTTCTCTGAATTCTGTCTCTGACATATTGCTTGCCTCTATTTTGTTTACTTCTTTTTCTGGTGATGCCTCCTTTTCTTTCATATGTGGGCTGTTTCTTTGTCTCCCCATGATCTCTCTTCTCCGGCTGTCTGGTTTGTAGCTCTCTCTCTCCTTTTCCTAGGCGAAATCTGACCTTTTCCTTGAGAAGGTGCAGAGCTCATCCAAGTCCATGTATTCGTGCTGCTAGAGATCCGGTGTTTGAGGTCTATCTTTTAGGTGGAAGTAATTGAATTTACTGATGGAGTGAAAGTAGAGATTAGGGAGTAAGGAAGTGTCAAGAATAATTTCTGGGTTTCCGGCTTGACCAGAAGATGACACCACTTACAATGATAAACTGGATTGAGTTTTGGGGAAAGAGGATGAATTCATTTGTGGATGTTGTGAATTTGGGTGTGGGTGGGCCTTCCAGATATTGAATATAGAGTCAAAAGCTAAGGGGAAAATTAGTGCTCTGGATATTATTATCTGTACTCAGACTTACCCTTTTTGTCATTTAAATTAAAACTGGATAACCTTGGCACTCAAGGGTGGGAACAACTTTCAGGGTTTGAATAATTTGCAAAGGGTCACTGGCCCCATCACTTAGCTCACAGGTAGAAGTGTAAGGGACAAGAGATATGCAACCTTGTTTCTTGAGAGTTGGGCAGTAATTATATGATTGCTGATGCAAATGAAGAAGGTGTATAGATAATGAACTCAAAATGTATGTGGATCCTTTTTAAAATCTAGTGCTGAAGAATTTACTTTAAAAATATATTTCTTGATTTCAGAGAGGAAGTGAGAGAGAGAAACATCAATGATGAGAGAGAATCATTGATTGACTGTCTCCTGCACGTCCCCTACTGGGGATCGAGCCCACAACCCAGGCATGTGCCCTTAGCCAGAATCAAACCTGGGACCCTTCAGTCTGCAGGCCAACACTCTATCCACTTAGCCAAACCGACTAGGGCAAGAATTTACTTTTTATGTGCTTTTATTTCTTGGAAGAAGAATTAGAAATGCCTGAACCAGAGTTCCATTTATACTTTTGGCAATGGTGGCATTTTGGGGGAAGGAGGGTGGAAATGGGAACTGTAAATTATTTTAGCAGTGCTCCCTTTTTACCCCAAAGGGAAAGATTTGGGAATTATACTCCTATTCCAATGAGTTGGGTACAGGGTTCTGCTAAGGAGGAACCAGAGCCAGGAGCTGAAATCTATGGATGGTTTGTCACAGGCACAGTGAATTACAGGTTTGGGACTTTTAAAATATGTTTTCTGGTATATTTTGAGTGTACATTTGTTCAGCTGGCACTATTTTAGAATGCTTCCAACTCTAGGGGACTTCTCTAGTGGTGAGAGGGGACCTTTCAGGCATGATAAGATGAAAACTTCATGTGTTCTGGCAGTGTTCCCTAGAACACGTTCATTATACCTGTTGACACCAATGGACAGGGTCAGTCTCCATCTCCGTGCTGTAATTCCTCTTATTACCACTGCCTCCTTATTACCACTCTGAGTCTGTCTTGTTGTGAGGTTAGTAAGAAGCATCTGTTCTTCACATTTGTCAGTTTTACCCATTCCATTACAGATAATGTTTCCTAAGCTAACTAGGCAATTCATTCATTTTAAGTATTTGTGCTCTGCTACCCAGGAATCCCCTAGTGCTAATTCAAATAAATTATCTGGTTCTCTTAACAAGGTTGGGGACTTTTACTGGATGGGTAAAAAAGGGGAAAGTGGAAAAGAAAAAAGGGATTAAGACTTGCTTCAATGCTTTATTGAAACCCATCATCCTATCTTTGGGCTGATGGGAAACTCAGCCCTGAAGACCTGCTCAGGTTTCTACAGAGTAGGGAGAATGTGGACCTAGTCCCCAAATAAGTGTGAGCCACCTTTCCCTCTTCCTGGCTTCAGAATGTGTGTGCACCTTTGTTCATTACAGGCAGGCTAGACCAACTCCTAAGAAGTCAAAGGTGAGGGAACAATGGTCTGACCCAGAGACTTGCCCCTCTCCAGTAGGCCTGCCATGGTGACTGGGATTTCCACTGTGTGGTACTCCTGGGAATGTGGGGTCCTCAAATATTGGTCACATGAGGGCCATTTTTTTTTTACCATTTTAAATACCACCAATACCATCATTTACTAAATGTTTTCCTTTAAATTGATTTTAAATGGAATAATCTTTTAAAAATGTTTCTGCATAGCTTTTTATTTTGGATTACTGAGGTGGGATTATTTTATTTTATTGATTTTTTTGGTTATTGTTGCTTTCATTTCTGTTTTATTTATTTTTAAAATATATTTTTATTGATTTCAGAGAGGAAAGGAGAGGGAGAGATAGAAACATAAATGATGAGCAAGAATAATTGATTGCCTGCCACCAGCACGCCCCTACTGAGGATTGAGCCCACAATCCGGGCATGTGCCTTGACCTGGAATTGAACTGTGACCTCTTGGTTCATAGGTTGACGCTCAACCATAGAGTTACGCCTACTGGACATCTTGTTATTATTTTTTCAATTACAGTGGGTATTCAATATTATATTAGTTTCAGGTGTACAGCATAGTGGTTAGAGAATTATATAATTTATGAAGTGATCCCCCAGTAATTCTAGTACCCATCTAGTACTGTACATAGCTTAAAGTATTGTTGACTATATTCCCTATGCTGTACTTTACATCTACATGTTTGTTTTGTAACTGCCAATTAATATTTCTTAATCCTTCACCATTTTTACAGTCCTCAACCTCCTCTCATCCGGCAATCCTCAGTTTGTTCTCTATATCTATAAATCTGTTTCTATTTTGTTTGTTCATTTATTGTGTTCTTTAGATTCCACATGTAAGTGAAATCACATAGTGTTTGTCTTTGTCTGACTTATTTCACTGACCATAATAGCCTCTAGGTCCATGAATGCTGTCACAAATGATAAGGTTTCATTCTTTTTTATGGCTGAGTAATATTCCATTGTATATAAGTACCACCACTTTTTCATTCACTCATCTACTAATGGACACTTGGGCTGCTTGCATATCTTGGTTATCTATATATGTAAAAGCCTAAGTGACCATTAGACCCTTCAACCAGTAGCTATTATATGCACTGACCAGCAGGGGGCAGATGCTCAATGCACAGGCATGGGTACATGGAACAGACTGATGAACCCCAGAGGGAAGAAGGGAGGGGGCAGGGTGGGAAAAGATTAACTGAAGATCTTATATGCATATTAGAGGCCTGGTGCATGGATTCGTGCACCAGTGGGGTCCCTCGTCCTGGCCTGTGGGAATCAGGCCGTATCCTTGCACTGGACCTCCAACATCCCCCTAGGGGTCCTGGATTGCAAGAGGGCACAGGCCAGGCCAGGCCAAAGGACCCCACCAATGCAAAAATTTGTGCACCAGGCCTCTAGTTATAAATAAGGCTGCAATGAACATACAGATACATATATTCTTTTTTTTAAATTAAATCTTTATTGTTCAGATTATTACAGTTGTTTCTCTTTTTTCCCCCCCATAGCTCCCCTCCACCCGGTTCCCACCCCACCCTCTGCCCTTACACCCCCCCCCCACTGTCCTCATCCATAGGTGTATGATTTTTGTCCAGTCTCTTCCTGCACCCCCCACACCCCTTTCCCCCCTGAGAATAGTCAGTCCACTCCCTTTCTATGCTCCTGATTCTATTATATTCACCAGTTTATTCTGTTCATCAGATTATTTATTCACTTGATTTTTAGATTCACTTGTTGGTAGATGTGCATTTGTTGTTCATAATTTGTATCTTTACCTTTTTCTTCTTCTTCCTCTTCTTAAAGGATACCTTTCAGCATTTCATATAATACTGGTTTGGTAGTGATGAACTCCTTTAGCTTTTTCTTATCTGTGAAGCTCTTTATCTGACCTTCAATTCTGAATGATAGCTTTGCTGGGTAAAGTAATCTTGGTTGTAGGTTCTTGCTATTCATCACTTTGAATATTTCTTTCCACTCCCTTCTGGCCTGCATAGTTTCTGTTGAGAAATCAGCTGACAGTCATATGGGTACTCCCTTGTAGGTAACTGAGTTTCTTTCTCTTGCTGCTTTTAAGATTCTCTCTTTGTCTTTTGCTCTTGGCATTTTAATTATGATGTATCTTGGTGGGGTCCTCTTTGGATTCCTTTTGTTTGGGGTTCTCTGCGCTTCCTGGACTTGTAAGTCTATTTCTTTCACCAGGTAGGGGAAGTTTTCTGTCATTATTTCTTAAAATAGGTTTTCAATATCTTGCTCTCTCTCTTCTTCTGGCACCCCCATAATTCGGATGTTGGTACGCTTGAAGTTGTCCCAGAGGATCCTTACATTATCTTCATATTTTTGGATTCTTTTTGCTTTTTGTTTTACCGGTTGGGTGTTTTTTGCTTCTTCGTATTTCAAATCTTTGACTTGATTCTTGCGATCCTCTAGTCTGCTGTTGGAATTTTGTATAATATTCTTTATTTCAGTCAGTGTATGCTTAATTCCTAGTTGGTCCTTTTTCATATCCTCGAGGGTCTCACTAGATTTCTTGAGGGTCTCACTAAATTTATCAGTGGTTTCACTAGACTTATTGAGGGTCTTACTAAATTTATCGGCAGTTTCTAGAAAATTCTTGAAAAACCTTATAACCGTGGTTTTGAACTCTATATCCAGTAGTTTGCTTTCCTCCATTTCTGTCATTTGTGACTTGTTTCTTTGTCTCCGCATTTTTTATGCTTCCCTGTGTTGATAGAGTGGCTTTCTGTGCTAGGTGTCATATAGGGGCCAGTGGCTCAGCCTCCCCAATTACCTGAGGTGGACACTCTTGGTGCACCCCTTTGTGGGCTTTGTGCACAGTCTTGTTTTAGTTAAGCCTTGATTGTTGTAGGTATCACTGGGAGGAATTGACCTCCAGGCCAACTGGATATGAGAATCAGATGTGTCTTCAGTGGGAGAACTTCTGTGCTGGAGACACCCTTCTGGGGCAAGACTTGCTTCAGTGGGGTTTTGGTGCTCACTGAGTCTGCCCCCTGAGTGTGTCCCTTATGGATCTGAGGAGTTGTAATCTGGATGGTCCCACTCTGACCACTGGGTACACTGGATCTTGGATCTCTAAGGAGCTGCTAATGCCTCTGCCTGAGGCTACCCAGCAGGAGCTATGGAGAGATATGCAGATTCCTCTTCTTTGTTTGGGGTTTAGAGGTGCCCAGATGAGGCCCAGCTGTAGAGCAATGCAAGCTGCTGTGGGGCCTTGGGCCTTCTTTTGGAAGTTCTGGGTCTCTCTGACCCAGCTACAGTTTGTTAGGTAATTTTCAGATTGCAAAGGGCCAGGCCTTTCATATGCAAAAGCCTCTGCACACAGGTTGGGTGGGGCAGGGTCTCAGGGGATCAACGGGGCAGAGCAAGCAGCTATGGCTGCTCCTCAGTCCTGCCCTAAGAGGCCCCACGTCTCAGTGTCCCAGTAATCGCTGCAAGCACCTCTGAGAGAAAGCCACCCTTGAGTTCCGCCCGATGCCAAACAGTCCAGTTTCTCCCTGTATGAGTCTGGGTCCCTAGAGACTCGCCCAGAACTGCAGTTCAGAGCAGTCAGGAGCTTGAGACTCCCTCCCGATTGAAAAAGACAACCACATCCTCAGTTGCCAGCCCTTTCCGCGTGTGCCTCCGTATCTCTGCACTTTACTTCCGCACCTCCTCTGAGTCTCAATGTGCTTTTCTCTTTCCTTCTAGTTGTAGAATTTCCACTCAGCCAGCCTTCCTGTGGTTCTGGATGATGTCCGTTTTGTCTTTTAGTTGTATTTTTGAAGTGGTTTTGCGAGGCAGCAATTTCCGGTGTTTACCTATGCCGCCATCGTGGTTTCTTCCTCCTACATATATTCTTTTGAATTAGTGTTTTGGATTTCTTTGGATTTATACACAGGAGTGGAATTGCTGGGTCATAAGGTAGTTCAATTTTTAATTTTTTGAGGAAGCTCCATAGGGGCTGCACAAATTTGTATTCACACCAACATTGCACAAGGGTTCCCTTTTCTCCACATCCTCACCAACACTCACTGCTTGTTAATTTATTGATGACAGCCATTCTAACAGGTATGAGATGATATCTCATTTGTGGTTTTAATTTGCATTTCTCTGATGTTTAGTGAGGCTGAGCATCTTTTCATATATCTATTGGCTATCTGTATGTCCTCTTTGGAGAAATGTCTATTTAGGTCCTCTGCCCATTTTCAAATTCAATTGTTTGTTTGTTTTTTTGGTGTTGTGTTGTACGAGTTCTTTATAAATTTTGGATATTAACTCCTTATTGGTGAACATCTTCTTCCATTCAGTAGGTTGTCTTTTTGTTTTGCTGATTTTTTTTGTGCCAAAACTTTTTAGTTTGCTGTAGTCCCATTTGTTTATTTTTTATTTTGTTTTCTGCACCAGGATAAAAATAAGAAAAAATATTGCTAAGAGAAATGTTACTGTCTATGTTTTCATCTAGGATTTTTATGTTCTTGAGTCTCACTCTTAAGTTTTAATCCATTTTGAATTTATTCTTCTATATGGTATAAGAATGTGGTCTAATTTCATTTTTGCCTGTACCTGTCCAGTTTTTCAAACACCATTTATTGAATAGACTGTTGTTACCCCATTATATGTTCTTAGCTTGTTTGTTGTAGATTGACTGATCATATAGGTGTAGGTTTATTTCTGGGCTCTTTATTCTTTTGCATTGATCTATGTGTCTGTTTTTGTGCCAGTAATATGCTTTTTTGTTATTATAGCCTTATAGTATAGTTTAATATCAGGTGGCATGATACATCCAACTTTGTTCCTTTATCTCAACATTGTTGTGGCTATTTGGGGCCTTTTTGTGGTTCCTTAAACACTTTTGGATTATTTGTTCTAGTTCTGTGAAAAACACTATTGGTATTTTGATAGGGATTGCATTGAATTTATAGATTGATTTGGGTAGTATGAACATTTTAATGATGCTAATTCTTCCTATTCATAAACATGGAATATGCTTTTTTAAAAATTTGTATCTTCTTCAATTTTTTTATTCAATGTCTTATAATTTTCTGAGTTGTGATCTTTTAACTCCTTGGTTAAATTTATTCCTAGGTATTTTATTATTTTTGATGCAATTGTAAATGGGATTGTTTTATTAATTTCTCTTTCTGATAGTTCATTATTGGTGTATACAAATGGAATCACCTTTTAAATGTAGCCGTGTACTCACTAATATTCATGTGATCATGGGTTTGATGTGCTAGTTATAGTTTCACCAAGGCTGGCTTTCCAAGCAACAGCAGTGAGGTTGGCTTGAGAGTGTAAGGGTGAAGTTACCTTCTTTTTCCCTATGACAGGCACAGGGGCCCCAATAATATGCATTTCTAGGCATGGTTTGCTATGAAGCTTTTATTTCAGGCTTCTCTCAGGAAGAGTACATTTAGGAGAAATTTATGCTCCTATGACACATATCAAGTCACTTTGAGACAGAAGATTATACCATCCGCATAAACATTTGTGACTTCAGTTGGGCTGGTAAAGGTTTTGACTGGCAACTTTCCACTCTGCTTGGTTTCCATATGTCTTCAGGAGTGGGTGTGCAAATCTTGCATATCCTCTCCATGATAACTATTCTTGGGCACATACGGGGTCCTCCTTGTTTGCTTTTTCCTCTACAAGAAGTTGATTGTGAATGGGAATCAGACCTTCTTGGAGTGAGACATACAGCAATATGGCTACCCTTAGAGATAAAACAGATGACTAATATCATAAGGCAATAGAGAAATACCAGCATTCATGTCCTAAGAGTTACACCCAAGAGTGACACCTTTCCCTGTGGGCTAGCTGAACTTGGGACCTGTGAACAGAATCAGGCATCAGGAGATAAGAGCCTGGATTTAGCCACTGAGCAGTACAATGATTTTGTTACAAATCCTTCCCTTAAGGCACTTTCCCACTATGGCATATTAAAGGCTCCCCTTGGTCTTTGATACTTGTCCTGTGTATTGTCCTCTCAAAACTCTATTCATGAAAATGCGTTAGTGCAGTAAACATACAGCACTACATTGTTAAGGATGTTAAGTTTATATATTTGCAGTTGAACCAGTGGCCTTCTGGAGACAATGCCCTCTCCCCCCTTTTTAAACCCAGTGTTTCCCAAAGAGTGGCATGAGAGATGATTTTGAGAAGTTTATTGCATAACTTCCTAAAAATCACCTGTCCAGTTACCAACTCATGCTCTTGTTTCCCATTTAACCACATTTCCTCATCTCAATTTCTTCCTTGAATTATGACACACTATATACATGTTGGGGCTCACATTATACAAAACTGATTTTGAATCCTGGCTTCATTACTTAATATTGAAATGAACATGGAAGTTCCATTAAACTCTTAGAGCTTCCGGTTTCTTTTCAATGAAACGGGGATGATAATGGCCTCTACCTCAGAGAGTTGTTTTGACAATTAAATCATAGGTCAAGCACTTAGCATAGAGCCTGGTACCTAGTCAGTGCTAATATCATGTTATCTGTAACAACAACAAAAACAAGAATTTTTATTCTTCTTGGGGTTTTGGTGCTTTGTTTAGTGCTCATTTCTGGTGCTGCTACCCACTTGCTGTTTCAGTTATCTTAGATTACAAACAGAACACATCCCTTTCTGGAAGGACCCCTGTGATTTTCCCTTGTCCATTTATGTCTAGACATTGAGTTGTGCAGAGCTTGACAGAAGATGTGTTTTTCCTGAGTATAGGGAAGCTGGCATTGGGGAAGGTGAGGCCCAGGCTGCAGTTTGAGAAGTGAATTCCATGCCACCCCAGCACAGACCAGGGCTTTAGGGCTCCCTCTGCTGGACAATTCTGCTTCTGTCCTAAAATTGGCCTGCTTTAGCTCCAACTGCTGAATCAATCAATCACAGGCTGGAATGAAAGGAGCAGACAAGTGGCAGAATAAAATGCACAATTATGAAGACATACAAATATATGGCCCTATACCAAGGGCTTACAGGGTACGAGGTACTGAGCTAGGAAGAGCAGCTACAAAACCCAGTACTGTCTGATCTTTGGCAGAGGAGACAGATGTGTGAACAGACAAATGTCACAGGTATGTTTGTTGGGGTTGGAGTGCGGGGGGCGGGAGAGGTGATGTCCTAATGTCTTGTCTGAAGTCTGTAGTGGTACAGCAGGGGGACTGGCAGAGGAAAGTACTGGAAAAACATACTGGTGTCAGGGAAAGGTCTGTAAAAGGAAAAGCTTTACAGAGGAAGTGGTGTCCTCCTGGCAGATTGGAGGGAGAGGGTGAGAAAAAGCACAGGGATCTCATCACTTGGCATCACCATAAACACTGTGATAATTGACATCCAGGTCTCCTGAGGCAAGTTGTGTTTTGCTTTTTAACATCACACTGCTTTTAGGCATAAAAGAATATTCATACTATAGATTTTTAAGGGCATACTTGATGTTATTAATTGTAAATTAATTGAAAGGTGTCAGTTATATAATACAGAAAATTGTAGTACAGAAGCAAATACAATCCCAAAGGTTGACTTTAGCAGTATTTGCCTCTCTGTATTTTTTGGAAAGTGATTTTAACTGGAACTTGAAGAATAATTTGAAATTACAGAGTTGAGTATCTGATAGACATTTGCCAGCTTTGGGTGGTGTGTTACTTCATAAATCCTTTAAAAACACCACAAACTCACAAAATGTATTAAATATTTACTTATTCGAAATACAGTGTCAGACGTGTGGAGCACAGGGAGCCCAATGATAACAAGGTACAGGCTCTTTAATGAAAGAGGTACACCTACTGCTTTTCAGGAATTGGTGGTCCAGAACATCTCACCATATAGCTTCACAATTTTGGGTGAACATAGACATTTGTTTGCTTTACTGGAGGCCAATCTTAACAGATTGAGGTAGGGTGGCAACTCAGTCTGGGCAGGGGAAGTTGGGGCAGAGGCAGACCAGCCTGGGGCTCAGAATTTGATGGATATTTCCAGAATTTTATTCAGAGACAATTGGGGTAAAACAAACTGGATTAAAATCATACTTCTTTTTTTAAATATATATTTTTATTGATTTTTTACAGATAGGAAGGGAGAAGGATAGAGAGTTAGAAACATCGATGAGAGAGAAACATCGATCAGCTGCCTCTTGCACACCCCCTACTGGGGATGTGCCCACAACCAAGGTACATGCCCTTGACCAGAATCGAACCTGGGACCCTTGAGTCTGCAGGCTGACGCTCTATCCACTGAGCCAAACTGGTCAGGGCAAAATCATACTTCTTAAAAAGCATCTAAAGTCCAGGTCTATAATTACGGAATGAATAAATGGATGTTTATAAGGTTTTAATTGATGATTACAGATCTGTATTGATAAATTTCTCAAGATATACGGTAGGCAATATTGTTCTAGGAAATGGTCCCTTTAATAGACTTAGTCTCATGACATCATCAATTCCCCCAGAAGTCTTAACCATGTACATTGCTGTATCACACCCAACTTTCTTCTCTGCTTCAAAATAAAGGAGAGTTTTGCTTTTGGGGGGTAGAAAAAGGGCAACTACAAAAGGATATGCAATCTTTGCTTTACAGTTGTATTACTCAACCTTTTTAAAAAAGGTTGTGACAACTGGGCATTTGCCAGGTTCCTTACTGGTGACAGTTCACTTTATTTGCCTTTCTGCCTTCCAGCATTCCTCTACAGTCCAATTTTCAGCCCTGAAAAGCAAACGTCCCCCTCCACCCCCCACAAATCCTAAGCACCTATTTCCTTGCCTAGCTGGATCAGAACCAGGCTTCCTTTAAGCATCAAAGTATGATTTTAGGAGAGTAATAAAGGCTCCTATGGGCGCTCACATTCTCCTTCACTAGCTTTGAGGCCTGAATTTCTAATCTGAGCCTAATCCTATAGTTTAAGGCATGAATTCCTGTCAATTTCCAAATCTCTCTTGAGAGGGGCCACATTCTGCTAACATGATTATCATTATCATTTGAGACTTCTGCTATGATGATTATCATTATTATTAGTCGTACACCCGAGTGTAGATGAGTTTGGGGCAAAACTGTTGGAGGATTAAAGAGACCAAGAGAGCTCTAGATATCTAGAGAAGAGAAACGGGGAATGCAGGCAGAAGACAATGAAGTCGAACTCTGAAGAGAACACAGTTTTCCTAAGGTTGAAATTACAACTCCCTCCCTTTTCCGCTCACCAGGAGTCTGCAAAGGCACCTGAAGACATTTGGGACTCATACCTCCCACACACTTCCCTTCCCAGTGCCTGGAAATCCCGGGTTGGCAAAAGTAATTTTAGCACGCCCTCAGGTGGTCAAACGGAATACTGCGGCAATGGCTTTTGGCGCTGTGGACAAACATCTCTGAATAGGCACTGGTGCTTAGCAAGTTGGTAGGCACCCCGCAGAGATGGCACCCTTCCCTTTATGGTACCAGTTCTCAAGTTGAGTGGTGTAGCATTCCTGGAATAATCCTTCCAGTTTTATTTTGGAATCCCTGCATAACCTAGTCCTCACAGGACTACTTTTGAAATTAAAGTGGACTTAAATTATTTCTTAGATTTAAATATTATTATATGCTCCTTAAATTAATTGAAGATACCTCTGCCAGGAAAAGAAGATGATTTGTGTTTGGATTTTCCATCTAAAACAGACTAGAGCGACAAAGATGGATGACTACAGATATTTTAAATTATTTTTATTTTGGAATAATTTCAGGTTTACAGAGAAATTGCAAAGATATTACAAGCAATTTTAATATACTCATCATCCAGATTCTCCCAAACTTAGCATTTTATCTCATTATACTTTATTATTCTCTCTCATTATAAATAAGAATATATTTTTCTGATCTGTTTGAGAATAAGTTACACACCTGATGCTTCTTTATCCTTAAATACTTAGTGTGTATTTTCTAAAAACAAGAACATTTGCTTACATAACCACAACACAATTATCAAAACAATACTATTCTCTGACATTCAGACTTGATTCAGATTTGCAAATTGTCCCACTAACGTCTTTTATACAAAATATAAATGCAGGGTTCAATCCAGTATCACTCATTGCACTGCATTTAGTTATTGTGTCTCTTTAGTCTTCTTTAATCTGAAATAGTTACTCAGCCTTGTTTGCCGTTCATGATCTTGACATTTTAAAGCATATAGTCCAATTATTTCATAGAATGTCCCTGAATTTGAATTTGTCTGATGTTTCTTTATGATGAAGTCCAGGTTATGCATTTAGGGTGTGCATATCATAGAAGTGATGTTTTGTCCTTCTCAATGTACACGATGTCCTTTTGTTTTGTCTAGAAGTTTTGACACACAGCTATCAGAATAATTAATGTTAAAAACCACATATGCAAGTAAGGTCAGGTTTTCTGTAGGCTCATGGGAATTTTATTTGTGGACAAAAGCAAGAAACCTTGAGAAACCTCTCCCTTCATTTGATCAATTAGGAATGCCTTATGGAAGGGGTGGGATTTCAGGAACATTAGGCTGAGACAAACTGGCATTTTTCCAGGGAATATTTTTTAAAAATACATTTTTATTGATTTCAGAGAGAAGGGAGAGCGAGAGAGAGATAGAAACATCAATAATGAGAGAGAATCATTGATTGACTGCCTTCTGCACAGCCCCTGGGGATCCAGCCTGCAATCTGGGTATGTGCCCTGACCAGGAATCGAATCATGCATGGTCTCCTGGTTTATAGGTTGACACTCAACCACTGAGCCACACCAGCTGGGCTTGGGTAATATTTTGATATGTGAGACTCTTGATTATTGAGTGCCCAGGGCTCCCCCCACCTCAATCTTCTCTTGAGAAGCAGAAGGCAGGGCAACTGGGTTTTAGTCTTAGCAGGAGTTCAGTTGCTTTGTGATACTGAGGAACAACCCTTTCCTGGTTGCTGAATCTTTGAAATGATGATCACTCACATGGGAAGACAGTGCTTTGAAAACTTTGGCTAAGAAAGGTCTGGAGGACATGAGTTAATGAAGCAGATTCCTATAACAACTAATGGAACTCCTTGTTTTTCTAGGGCCTTTTTGTCTACTACACTTTTCCATATAGTTCTTGATTTTGGACCAGGGACTTAAAAGTACTGAAGAGCACAAAGTCATTTATAATAAAATGTAGATTTAAAACCAATCACTGAATATCAGCCATTGATAACTGAGCTTTAATCTTCAATTGGGTAACTATAGAAGGACTATATTACTAGATATTTATAGTTAGAATTATGGAGAGATTGTTTTTAAAGTAACAGTAACAGTCATTATTTTCTAGACTCTGGCATGTGGCTGAATGTGAATTTTTTCCCCTTTCTTGTTGAATTTTGTTGGCTGTTTGGGGTCCTGTAAGATTGAACTCCATTAAGATTACTTCTATAGTATCTTATGAGCTGTGACTGGTTCTATAGAGCTGCATTCACCATTACATAAAGATGTGGAGTGCTTTTGGCCACTGATCTTTTAAATGGTGTAACAACCTGATTGAGTATTTGATTTCTTATAAATGTGCTCCCTGGCACTATATTTATAATCTTGAACTTTTAGTTTTCTGACATTGTACAATGTTTAATCAGGTGTGACCATCATAATGAGGCAATGTAATTTTCCAGTCTTTGCACAAATGTTTTCATGGTTTAAATAGATGATCTTATGATATCAATCTAGAAAGGAAAATTTTGCATCAAAGACCAGAAAAAATCACAGCATACTAGAAGAGATTTCCACGGAATGGGCAATGAATAATCCTGTATAATAAAAGCTTAATATACAAATTGTCCCCTCGACAGGGAGTTCGACCTGGAGTTCGACCACTCACTATGACGTGCGCTGACCAGCAGGGGGTGGTTTGGAATATAGAAGGCTTTGGCGACGTGGCACTGGCAGCAGGTGGCAATGGAGGTGCTGCCGGCCCCGATGGGCCCCGACAAGAGCGAAACCATGGCAAGATGGTGGAACAGGTGAGTGGGCGGCGCCAGGCCAAGGTGGATGCACGTGCAGGGGCCCAATTGCCCTGCCCATAGCCCCGCAGATGGCGACCAGCGGCCGTTCTGACACTTCCATTACAGAGAAAAGGCAAATAGCAATATTATAATATTTCTTCTAATTATTTTCCTTTCAATGTGCATGAATCCGTGCATCAGGCCACTAGTATCTTGATAAAGGACTTGGTTTATATGTTTAGTAAATGTATTTCATAATAATAAATATTATTAATATTAAGCATATTTATTTTTTAATATATTTATTGAGTACCTGTTTTGTCCCAAGCATTGTGCCATAGGTTCTGATATCATGTGATAAGATACAGATAAGACAGACAAGTGAATGAATAGTTATAATACAGTGTGTGTAGCAATAAGGCAAACATGGGGTATAGTGATACTTAATTTAATATTAAGGGGGTCCAGGGAATACTTTGTGGAGGAAGTGATGTCCAATCTATCCTATCCATCATCAGATTCTATCTATTCCACTTCCTTCCAAAATAAACCCCAAATCTAATCACTTCTCTCCATATCCACTGTCTCACTCCCAGTGTAAGTATTCATCATCTGCAACAGCTACACAACTGGTCCCCACTAGACTGCAAGCTCCAAGAGGACAAACATTTTTGTTTGTTTTGCTAGCAGAGAGATCAAAAAAGGTACCTTCTGAGTAGTGAGTGGTCAATACATATTCTTGAATTAATAAGTGGTCTCTCATCTTACACTGTTGGCCCATAGCCCACTGAAATTCCATAGCCAAAATGATATATTTTTAAAATGCAATATTATTGTTGCTTCCTATTATCCTCCTTCTATTTGCTCTAGCAATTCTGAAGTAACTAGAGGCCCAGTGCATGACATTTGTGCACTGGGGGGGGGGGGTTTCCATCAGCCCGGCCTGCACCCTCTTGCAGTCAAGGACCCCTCGGGGGAATGTCCCACTGCCAGCTTAGGCTTGCGGGGAGTAGGGAAGGGGCCTAAGCTGGCAGTGGGACATCCCCCCAGGGGTCTTTAGCACTGCTGAGGAGGCAGGAGAGGCTCCTGCCACTGCTGCTGCGCTCGCCAGCCATAAGCTCAGCTTCTGACTGAGCGGTGCTCTCCCTGTGGGAGCACACTGACCACCAAGGGGCAGCTTCTGCTTTGAGCATCTGCCCCCTGCTGGTCAGTGCATGTCATAGCAACTGGTTGCTCTGCTGTTTGGTCGATTTGCATATTAGCCTTTTATTATATAGGATTGTTTTTTCAGTTCTTGGCACATTCCCCTTTCTCATGTGTACATTAAGCAAACTCCTTTTAATCCTAAAGTACAGTTCAAATACTCTTGCCTAGTGACATCAGAGGAATGACAGCATAAGGGCGTGTCTATCCTCTCCCCCTAACATCTCAACAAAATAATCAACAAAGAAGTCCCTGCTAAACATGAATGTACACCTGAGACACTTGCACACTGGAAAAATTAAGGTGGGCTCCTTGGAATAAGCAGGGAGACCAGAAGGGAGGGAAGCCAAACACGGCTACAGCGCAGCTGTGTGTCTGAAGCACAGCTAGGAACTGGCAGCAGCAGTTACAGGCACTTCCCTCAGGTGGTCAGGACAAACAGAGAGCAAACCTAGCAAGTGGATAGCTGTCAGAGTTGCCACTGGAGTAGGGGCATTGTGCGGTTGTACACACAAGGAGTGAGAGAGTGTCTGAACTGTGGGGGTGCAATGTGAATAGTATCTGAGTTGCACGCCTGAACTGCGAGTCAGCAGACACCCTCCCTACAGAGCTTCTCTGCACAGCTGGGCCTAGCTGCGGGCTTTCAGGCAAAGAGAAGAAATTGCAGAGCCCTGCAACTGATTAGACTCCCAAATCTTGCTTCCTGTTGCCCTTGGAGTTGGCTCCTGGAGTGTATTATCTGTAGGCTAAGAGCTGTTGCAGTAGAAACACAATTTCCCTCCATGACTGAACCCCAGCAGGAGTGCTTGGGCTGGACATTTGGAAGTCATGGGTCGCCATTACTGTGAGGGAAAAACAGACCTCACCTCCAAGCAACAGAGGGGGTACAGTCCTATGGAAGCCACAGAGAATAAAAATTTTGCAATTGAGCACCATCTACTAGAACAGAGTAGAAAGACCTCCTCAGTGATAAATGGGAAAACCAAGAACAGTGAATGCCATGAACAACCACCACAACAACAATGATAACCAGAAAGAAAATGAAAAATCCCCAGAAAATAGAATGGAATGCATGGAATTGTGCACATTGAATGACAGAGATTTCGAGATTGCAGTTCTGAAAATACTCAATGAGATGCGAGAAAATACTGACAGGTAATTCAGAACACTCAGAAAACAAATCAATGAACAAAATGAGTATTTCTCCAAAGAAATTGAAATTTTAAAAAATAATCAAGCAGAAATCCTGGAAATGAAGCAGGCAATTAAAAAAATTAAGAGTGAGCTGATAAGCATAGAAAATAGAACAAACCAGTTAGATCAGCGGTTCTCAACCTGTGGGTCGCGACCCCTTTGGGGGTTGAACAACCCTTTCACAGGGATCACCTAAGACCATAGGAAAACACATATATATACATATTGTTTTTGTGATTAATCACTATGCTTTAATTATGTTCAATTTGTAACAATGAAAATACATCCTGGGAGAACCAAGATGGCGGCATAAGGTATAGACCTGTGCTTGCTGCCTCCCACAACAACATTGAAACTACCAACTATAAGACAAAACAGCTATCATCCAGAACCATGGGAAAGCTGACCCAGTGGAAGTTCTACAACTGGAAGGAAAGAAAGAAGCTCATTGAGACTGAGTAGGAGGTGTAGAGGCGCCAAGAACAGAGGTACGGAGGTGCACGTCAGGCAGGCTGCAACTGGATGCGTGGTTTTTTTCAATTGGAAGGGGATACAAGCTCTTGAATCCACTGAGCTTGTTTGGGCGGGATTCTGAGGTCCCAGACCCCTACGGGGAGAGGCTGGACTGTCTTGCAGCAGATCGGAGAGCGAGGGTGGCTTTCTTGCGGAGCTGCTCGCAGGGATCATTGTTGCTGTGGGGGCGTGGCACTCGGGGGATGTGGAGACACGGAGTTGTGGAGAGGCGAGGAGTCTCGGAGACGCTGACAACAACCATTGCTGTTTGCTCCGCCCTGGTGATTCTCTGAGACCCCGCCCTACTCAATTTACATCCCCACCCAAGCTGTGCCAGTGGCACAAAAGGAACCACCTGCGCTTTTGCAGCCTAACCCAACAAACTGCAGATTTCAACTCCTCGCATCCATAAGGGACACACTCAGGAAGCAGACTCAGGTTCGGAGGAAGCTGGAGCCGGACCCAGCTGGGCCGGCTACATGGAACCACTGTACCAGCAAATGCACAAGCAGGTCCACCAGATCCAGTCTCACATGGAACACCGGGAGACAGCAAACAAGCAGTCTGTGCACTTAGTAGAAAACGAAATCCAAGCAAGCATACCAGATATTCAGCCACCAAGAACCCTGGAGATTTTGTCTAGCAAGGAGCCTCCCAACAAAAGACAGAATGCCAAACTTCGGGTTGACCAGTTAAAGCATGATGTCCAGCACCTGCAGACTGCTCTCAGAAACTTCCAGCATTGGCGATACGCAAGGGAGCAGCAGGAGAGACAGCAAGAGGAGCTTCTGTCTCACACCTTCACCCCCAATGTGGGATGCGGCACCCCTTGTGAGGCTGCGTGAGGCTACGATGGCCCCTGTGAGGCTGCGATGCCCCCTGAGAGGCTGTGTGAGGCTGCAACTGCCCCTGTGAGGCTGCGACAGCCCCTGCGAGGTTGCGATGCCCCTGCGAGGTTGCGATGCCCCCCGTGGGGCTGCGTGAGGCTGCGATGGCTCCTTGTGAGGCTGCGTGAGGCTGCGACGGCCCCTGTGAGGCTGCGACATCCCATGTGAGGCTGTGTGAGGCTGCGACGGCCCCTGCGAGGCTGCGACAGCCCCTGCGAGGTTGCGACGCCCCCCGTGGGGCTGCGTGAGGCTGCGACGGCTCCTTGTGAGGCTGCGTGAGGCTGCGACGGCCCCTGCGAGGCTGCGACAGC
>NW_005871050.1:31823503-31870381 GCF_000147115.1 Myotis lucifugus | reverse complement strand
ATTTTAAACATAAGAGGATACATTATTTTAAAAAGCCTTTACGTGGCTCCACACCCTTTCTGAGTAGAGCGTGAACAAGTCGTGAGAAACCTTTCTGAGCACAGGGACATGTTGCGGATGGAAATAGGTACATTTTCCATGTGTATGACCTTTGACCCGGCGACAAAAAGCGTACACCTATGGATGAGAACAGTGGGGGGGGGGTAGAGGCAGAGGGTGGGATGGGAACTGGGTGGAGGGGAGCTATGGGGGGAAAAAAGGGGAACAACTGTAATAATCTGAACAATAAAGATTTATTTTTTTAAAAAAGAAAATACATCCTGCATATCAGATATTTACATTACGATTCATAACAGTAGCAAAATTATAGTTATGAAGTAGCAACGAAAATAATTTTATGGTTGGGGGTCACCACAACATGAGGAACTGTATTAAAGGGTTGCAGCATTAGGAAGGTTGAGAACCACTGAGTTAGATGAAAGAACTAGTGATATTGAAGATAGGAATAATGAAATGATGCAGAGGGAAGAAGAGAGAGACCTGAGGATAAAGAAATATGAAATAGCTATAAGAGACATCTCTGATTCCATAAAAAACAACAATATCAGAATCATAGGCATAGCAGAGGAGGAAGAGAGAGAGAGTATGGAATGGAGAATCTTTAAAACAAATGGTGGATGAGAAATTCCCAAATCGATGGAAAGAACTAAAACCTAATTTCCAAGAAGCAAACAGAACACGTAGTTGCCTCAATCCAAAGAAGCCCTCTTCAAGGCACTTGGTAATGAAACTGTCAAAAATTAGTGATAAAGAAAAAAAATCCACAAAGCATCCAGGGAAAAGAAGGAAGCAAACTACAAAGGAAAAAACATCAGAATTTCACCTGACTTCTCAGCAGAAACTCTACAAGCGAGAAGAGAGTGGAACCAAATATTCAAATGACTGAAAGAGAGAAATTACCAGCCACCCATATTATATTCAGCAAAATTATCCTTTAATTATGAAGGAAAAATAAGAACATTTCCAAACATATAGAAGCTGAGGGATTTTACCACTAGAAAACCTCCACTGCAGTTAATACTTAAGGGAGTTATTTTACCTGAAACAAAGAACGTAAGGTCATAACACTACCAGTAGGATTGCCAAAAAACTTGCAGCATAAATAAAGATAATTTGTGACAATAAAAACATACAAGTGGAAGAGGGACATGTATAAATATGTAAAGGAAGATGAAGATCAGATGCACTCAAAAGGGAAAAAAACTATGGTATATATGCAACTTCACTTTTTATAAAACTAATGGCAACCATACACAGAAATTCCCCAAACAAGACATATAGCTTAAAAAAAAGAGGAAACAGAGAAAAGATGTATGGAATATCATGTAACAAAAGAAGCATAAAGGAAACGAAGCAAGGGAGGCACAGAGTTTCCAGAAAACAAAAGATAAAATGGCTAAAGGAAATCCTTATACATCAATAAATACCCTAAATGCAAATAGTCTAAATTCACCAGTAAAGAGGCACAGAGTAGCAGAGTGGATCAAAAAACAAAACCCAACCATATTCTACCTACAAGAGACACATCTAAACAGCAGAGACAATGGTAGATTCAAAGTAAAATGTTGCAAAATGATAAGCAAATAACATCCACAAAAAGAGGGGTGTAGTCATACTTATCTGACAAAATAGATCTCAAGATAACAAGATAACAAGAGACAAAGATGGATACTTAATAATGATAAAAGGAACACTACATCAAGAAAATATAACACTTCTTAATATATATGTGACCAACCAGGGAGCACCGAAATTTATTAAATAGCTACTCACAGAACTAAAGGGAGACACAGATCAAAACACAATTATAGGGGGGAGTCAAGATGGTGGCCAATAGGATGGCAGTGAGGGAGAGAGAGTGAGTGAGTAAGGGAGCCAAAGGGGAGTGTGTGGACGTTGTGTGTGTGTGTGTGTGTGTGTGTGTGTGTGTGTGTGTGTGTGATGGTTAGATCCTGCAGGACTTTTGCAGGCTGGCAGACTGGGCTCTCTCAGACAGGGAGCCCCCACTACTGCTGCAAGCATTCTTGGGTGGCCAATGATGGCACAGAAAGCATACCATCTTGAAGGGGAGAGCTGCTGTGACTAGGAGCTCAGCCTCACCACCACCCGGACTGGCCTCAGATACCACCTGGGAACCTACAGCCACTTTAGCCAAAGACCTGCTACCACAGCTACAGACACATGGACACAAGGATTCCAGGCTTCCTGGCTGCAGGCTCCTGTGAGTCCTGGAGTGAACAACCCCCCAATGACCTGTTGCAATGGCCACAAGCCCCATGTGTCCCAGTGACTAGGCTCTCCGGTGACTCTTTAGGCGCATGACCCACCGGCTGACCCACCACTGCAGTCACTGATGCCGAGCATCCCAGCACCTAAGCTCTCTGGTGACTCTCAGGGTGTGCAATGCTCCTGCCAACCCTCCACCGCAGCCACAGGCCCTGTGTGTCCTGGTGCCTGGGCTCTCTGGTGACTCTCAGGGTGCGTGACCCACCCGCCAACCCGCTGAGGTGGCCACGGGCCCAACACATCCCGGTGCCTGGGCCCTCTGGTGACTCTTGGGGTGTGTGACCATCCCACCAAGACCTACACTTCAGCCACAGGCCCCATGCCACTTGGCGCCTTGACCCTTTGGTGATAGCAAAAATGGGGAGACAAAGAAACAACAACAAAAGGAAATAAAAGGAGGAATCACAAAAAAAGGAACTAAATGAAACAGAGGCATGCAACATGTCAGAAAAATAATTCAGAGTAAAGGTCATACAGTTCATAAACCAGATGGGTGAGAAAATAAACAACTTATGTAAGAATAAAGAGGAAATAAAAATGATATAGATACAATAAAAAACATAATGGAAGGTTTCAATAGTAGACTAGGAGAAGCAGAGGACCAAATTAGTGAGTTAGAAGACAGGGCAGCAGAACACACACAATCTGAACAGCAATTGGAGAACAAAATTAGAAAGCAGGAGGAAAGCATAAGGGAAAGGGAGCTTTGGGAAAACATGACATGAAGTAACATATTTATAATAGGGATGGCAGAAGGACAGTAAGAGGAACAAGGATTAGCAAACCTATTTGAATAAATAATGGCAGAAAACTTCCCTTATTTGGGGAAGAAAGAAGTCACACAAGCACAGAGAGTCCCAAACAAGAATAACCTGAAAAGACCCACACCAAGACATGTCATAATTACAATGGCAAACATTAAAGACAAAGAGAGAATCTTAAAGGCTACAAGAGACAGAGAGTTACCTACAAAGGATATCCATTAGATTATCAAATGATTTCCCAACAGAAACACATCAGGCAAGAAGGGAATGGAATGAAGTATAAAAAGTGATGCAAAGCAAGGGACTGAATCCAAGAATACTCTATCCAGCAAGGCTATCATTCAAAATTGAAGGGGGAAATCAGGAGATTCACAGACAAAAAAAGGCTAAGGGAGTTTATCACTACTAAGCCAGCATTACAAGAAATGCTAAAAGGACTGTTGTAAAAAGAAGAAATAGAAAGGGAAGAAGGAACACAGGCATAAATAATAAAAATGGCTACAAACAAGTACCTATCAATAATAACCTTAAATGTAAGTAAACTAAAGGCTCCAATAAGAAGACATAGAGTGGCTGAATGGATAAGAAAACATGACCCATATATATGCCATCTACAAGAGACCCTCCTCAGAACAAATGACTCACACAGACTGAAAGTGAAGAGATGGAAAAATCTTTTTTCAGGTAAATGGAAATGAAAAAAAGCTGGGGTAGCAATACTTATATCTGAGTAATTGACCTCACAGTGAAGGCCATAACAAGAGATAAACAAGGCCACTTCATAATACTAAAGGGATCAATACAACAAGAGGATATAACTCTGGTAAACATATATGCACCCAATGTAGGAGCACCCAAATACATAAAAATAAAACTTCTGGAAGATATCAAGGGAGAGATCAACAGCAAGACAATCATAGTAGGGAACTTTCATACCCCATTGACATCACTGGACAAATCCACTAGATAAAAAATATTCAAAGAAACAGCAATCCTAAATGACTTACTAGATCAGATGGACTTAATTGACATCTTCAGAACATTTCACCCCAAAGCTACAGAATATATTATATTCTTCTCAAGTGCACCTGGGACATTTTCAAAGATAGACCACATATTGGGACATAAGCAAAGTCTCTTTAAATTCAAGATTATTGAAATCATATCTAGAATCTTCTTAGTTCACAATGGCATAATCCTATATAATAAAAGCTTAATATGCTAAGTGTCTGGTCGTCCGGTCGTCTGTTCAACCAATCAAAGCATAATATGCTAATGATATGCTAAGGCTGCTCAACTGCTCGCTATGATGTGCACTGACCACCAGGGGGCAGACAGTTGACCGGTTGACCAGTCGCTAGGACATGCACTGACCACCAGGGGGCAGATGCTCCAACTGGTAGGTTAGCTTGCTCCTGGGTTCTGGCCAATCAAGACTGAGCGAGATAAACTGGACAAGCCCTGGACCCTCCCATGGTCCCTTCTGGGCTGGCCAACTTCCTGCATCCCTCCCCAGCCCCAATCGTGCACTGGTGGGTTCTCTTGGCCTGGCCTGTGCCCTCCTGCAATCCAGGACCCCTTGGGGGTGTTGGAGAGCCAGTTTCAGCCCGATCCCACAGGCCAGGCTGAGGGACCTCGCTGGTGCATGAATTCATGCATAGAGTCTCTAGTATTAGAAATAAAGCACAATAAAAACTACCACAAAAATTCAAACACTTGACGGCTAAATAGCATGTTAGTAAATAATCAATGGGTTAACAAAGAGATCAAAGAAGAAATAAAAAACATCCTGGAAACAAAGGACAATGAAAACACAACAATCCAAAATCTATGGGACACAGTGAAAGCGGGCCTAAGAGGAAAGTTCATAGCTCTATAGGCCTACCTCTAAAAACAAGAAAAAATGGTAATAAATTTTCTAACACTACAATTTAAAGAAATAGAAAGAGAGCAACAAGAAAAGCCCAGAGTAAGCAGAAAAAAGGAAATAATAAAGATCAGAATGGAAATAAACTACATACAGACAAAAGAAAATACAAAAGATCAATAAAACCAAGAGCTGATTCTTTGAAAGAATAAACAAGATTGATGAACCTCAAGCCAGGCTCTCCAAGAAACAAAGAGTGAGGGCCCAAATAAACAAACTGAGAAGTGAAAGAGGTGAACTAACAACAGACCCCACAGAAATACAAAGAATTGTAATAAAATACTATGAACAAATCTATTCCAAAAAACCTAGAACAACTCTCCAAAAATTCATATGGAATAAAAAAGGAGCCTGAATAGTTGCAGCAAACTTGAGAAAGAACAACAAAGTTGGAGGAATCACAATACCAGATATCAAGCTATATTACAAAGCCACTGTTCTCAAAACTGCCTGGTGCTGGCACAAGAACAGACATATAGACCAATGGAACAGAACAGAGAACCCAGCAATTGACCCAAGCCATTATGCTCAATTAAAATTTGACAAAGGAGGGAAGAGCATACAATGGAGTCAAGACAGTCTCTTCAATAAACGGTGTTGGGAAAACTGGTCAGAAATATGCAAAAAATACTGAAACTAGACCACCAACTTACATCATACACAAAAATAAACTCAAAATGGTTAAAGGACTTAAATATAAGATGGGAAACCATAAAAATCTTAGAAGAATCCATAAGCATCAAAATATCAGACATATGTTATAGCAATATCTTTACTGATACAGCTCCTAAGGCAATGGAAACTAAGGATAAAATAAACAAATGGGACTACATCAAAAAGTTTCTGCACAACAAAAAACCATCAACAAAACAACAAGAAATCCCACTGTATGGGAGAACATATTTTCCAATGTTATATCTATAAGGGCCTAATCTCCAAAATTTCTAGGGAAGTCATACATCTTAACAAAAGGAAGATAAACAGCCCAATAAAAAATGGGCAAAGGGCTTAAATAGACACCTTTCAAAAGTGGACATACAGAAGGCCAAGAGACATATGAAAACATGCTCAAAGTCACTAATCATCCTAGAGATGCAAATCAAAACAACAATGAGATACCATCTCACACCTGTCATAATGGCTATCATCAACAAATTGAGAAACGACAAGTGCTGGCGAGGAAGTGGACAAAAAGGAACCCTCATGCACTGGTGGTGAGAATGCAGACTGGTGCAGCCACTATGGAAAACAGTATGGATTTTCCTCAAAAAATTAAAAATGGAACTCCCATTTGACCCAGTAATCCCACTTCTAGGAATATATCCCAAGAAATTAGAAACACCAATCAAGAAGGACATATGCACCCCTATATTTATAGCAGCACAATTTACAATAGCTAAGATTTGAAACATCCTTAATGCCCATCAGGAGATGAGTGGATTAAAAAACAGAGGACACATATGTAATACCTTAATCAATAAATAAATTTAAAATAATAAAAATAAAAAACAGTGGTACTCCCGAGTGTGGGCTCCTGTGAGTTCCAAAGTGTGCTCCCCTCTGGCAGGCCAAAAGCTTTAGCCTAGGGCACTGCGACCATGTGAGTAGCAGCCACATGAGCAGCCTGCCCCCATCCATGGAGCAGCAGACTCATACATTCTGCCCACGTCGGAGGAGCAGCACCCCTGCGAACAGCCTGCCCCTGCCGGAGGAGCAGTAGCCTTGCACGAAGCCCTCCCCCATCCACAAAGCAGCAGCCTCATGGGCAGCCCACCCCTATCCAAGGAGCAGCAGCTGTGCAAGCAGCCCATCCCTGTCTGGGAAGCAGCAGCTCCATGAGCAGCCCACCCCATCCCAGGAGCAGGAGCTGTGTGAGCAGTCTGCCCCCATCCAAGGAACAGCAGCAGCGTGTGCAACCTGTCCCCTTCTCAGGAGCAGCAGCCCTGCCGGCATGCCACCCCATTCCAAGGAGTGGCAGCCTCACATGGCCTGCCCCTGTCCGAGGAGCAGCAGCCCTGCAAGTGGCCTGAACATGTCTGAGAAGCAGCAGCCCCATGCAGCCCACCACTGCCTGAGGAGCAAGAGCCACATGAGCATCCTTCCCACATCTGAGAAGACACAGCCCCATGCAGCCCACCCCCGTCTGAGGAGTAGCAGCTGTGTGAGCAGCCAACCCCCATCCAAGGAGTGGCAGTCTCATGAGCAGCCCACCCCTGTGTGAGGAGCAGCAACTGTGCGAGCAGCCTACCCCCAGCAGCCAGAGGAGCCACCACTGCTGCAAGCAGCGCACACCAGAGGAGCCGCCGCCAACTGAGGGGCAGCTGCTGCTGCGACCACCGGAGGAGCAGCTACTGCCCGAGGTGCCGCTGCTGCCTGAGGAGCAGCCCCTGAATGCCTTGACCCCTAGATCCTTTGGTGAGAGCAAAAATGGGGAATAAAAGAAACCCCCAAAGGAAAGAAAAAGAGGAAGCACCAGAAAAACAGCTTAGTGAAATGGAGGCATGTAATATGTCAGAAAAAGATTTCAGAATAAGGGTCATGCAGTTCATAAACCAGATGGATGCATAAATCAACAACTTATGTAAGAATCAAGAAGAAATAAAGAGTGATATAGCTGCAATAAAAAACACCATGGAAAGTTGCAACAGTAGACTAGGATTAGTGGAGGACCAAATTAGCAAATTAGAAGACAGGGAAGCAAAACACACACAAATTGAACTGCAATTGGAGAAAAAATTAAAGACAGGAGGAGAGCCTAAGGGAGCGTGGGGATAACATGAAACGAAGCAACATATGAAAAATAGGGGTTCCAGAATGACAGGAAGACCAACAAGGGTTAGAAAACCTATTTGAAGAAATAATATCAGAAAACTTCCCTGACATTGGGAAGAAAAAAAAAATCACACAAGCACAGAGAGCACCAAACAAGATGAACCCAAAAAGACCACACCAAGACACGTTGTAATTATGATGGCAAACATTCAGGACAAAGAGAGAATCTTAAAGGCTGCAAGAGAGAGATAGAAAGTTACGTACAAGGGATCTCCCATTAGATTACCAAATGATTTCTCAACAGAAACCCATCAGGCCAAAAAGGAATGGAAGGAAATTTACAAAGTGATGCAAAGCACGAGACTGAATCAAAGACTACTCTATCCAGCAAGGCTATCATTCAAAATTGAAGGGGAAATAAGGAGCTTATCAGGCAAAACAACAACAACAAAAACAAAAAAAAACAAAACAAAAACAAAACAAAAACAAAACAAAACAAAAATTAAGGGAGTTTATCACTACCACGCCAATAATGCAAGAAATTCTAAAGGAACTGGTATAAAAAGGAGAAATAAAAAGGGAAGAAGGAACACAGGCACAAAAAACAAAAATGTTTACAAAGAAGTACCTATCAATAATAAATTTAAGTGTAAATGGATTAAATACTCCAATCAAAAGACATCGAGTGGCTGAATAGATAAAAAAAACATGACCCATATATATGCTGCCTACAAGAGACCCACCTCAGAACAAGGGACTCACACATACTGAAAGTGTAGAGATGGAAAAATATCTTTCAGGCAAATAATAATAAAAAAAGCTGGCATAGCAATGCTTATATCTGACAAACTAGACCTCAAAGTGAAGGCCATAACAAGAGATAGGGAAGGCCACTTGATAATACTAAAGGGACCGATACAAGAAGAGGATATAATACTGGTAAACATATATGCACCCAATGCAGGAGCACCCAAATACATAAAACAAACTCCTGGAAGATATCAAGGGAAAGATCGACAACAATACAATCATAGTAGGGGACTTTAATACCCCACTGACATCACTGGATAAACATCAATTCTAAATGACTCACTGGAGCAGATGGATTTAATTGACATATTCAGAACAGTTCACCCCAAAGCCATGGAATTTACATTCTTCTCAAGTGTACATGGGACATTTTCAAATATAGACCACATAATGGGTCACAGGCAAAGTCTCACCAAATTCAAGAAGATTTAAATCATATCAAGCAACTTCTCAGACCACAATGGCATAATATTAGAAATAAACTACAATAAAAACAATAAAAAACTCAAACACTTGGAAGCTGAATAACATGCAATCAAACAATGATTGGGTTACCAAAGAGATCAAAGAAGAAATTAAAAACATCCTGGAAATGAATGACAATGAAAACACAACAATCCAAAATCTATGGGACACAGTGAAAGCAGTCCTGAGAGGGAAGTTTATAGCTCTACAGGCCTACCTCAGAAAATAAGAAAAAAATGGTAATAAACCATCTAACTCTACAAGTTAAAGAATTAGAAAGAGAGCAACAAAAAAAGTCCAGAGTGAGCAGAAGGATGCATATGATACATATCAGAGCAGAAATAAATGACATAGAGACCAAAAAAAATACAAAAGATCATTGCAACCAAGAGCTGGTTCTTTGCAAGGATAAACAAGATTGATGAACCTCTAGCCAGGCTCACCAAGAAGCAAAGAGAGAGGACCCAAATAAACAAAATCAGAAATGTAAGCGGCGGAATAACAACAGACCCCACTGAAATACAAAGGATTATTAAAAATACTATGAACAACTCTATTCCAACAAACTAGACAACCTAGAGGAAATGGATATATTCCTAGAAAAATACAACCTTCTAAAACTCAATTAGGAAGAATCTAAAAAATCTCAATAGGCCGATAACTATGGAGGAAATTGAAGAAATCATCAAAAAGCTTCCAGCAAACAAAAGTCTGGGCCAGACGGCTTCCCAGGGGAGTTTTACCAAACTTTGAAAGAAGAACTAAAACCTATCCTCCTCAGACTATTCAAAAAAATTCAAGAGGAAGGAACACTTCCAAGTTCATTCTATGAAGCTAGCATTACCCTAATACAAAACCAGATAAAGACAACACAATGAAAGAGAATTATAGGCCAATATCTCTCATGAACATAGATGCCGAAATCCTCAATAAAATTCTAGCAACAAGGATCCAGCATTACATCAGAAAGATCATACACCATGACCAAGTAGGATTTATCTGGGAATGCAATGATGGTACAATATCCACAAATCAATAAACGTGATATATCACATAAACAAATTGAGAGATAAAAATCACATAGTCATATCAATTGATGCAGAAAAAGCATTTGACAAAATCCAACACCCTTTCTTGATAAAAACCCTTAGCAAAATGGGAATAGTGGGATCATACCTCAACATAATAAAAGCCTTATATAACAAACCTACAGTCAAAATCATACTGAATGGTCAAAAACTAAAACCAGTCCACCTAAGAACAGGAATGAGACAGGGATGCCCACTTTCACCTCTCCTGTTTGACATAGTCCTGGAAGTGCTAGCCATAGCAATTAGACAAGAAGAAGAAGAAGAAATAAAAGGTATTCAAATTGGAAAAGAAGTAAAACTGTCCTTATTTGCAGATGACATGATACTGCACACAGAAAACCCTAAAGACCCCATCAAAAAATTATTAGACTTAATAAATGAATTTGGCAATGTAGCAGGATACAAAATTAATGGGAAGAAATCTATGGCATTTTTATACACCAATAGTGGACTTACAGAAAGAGAGATTAAAAAAAAACAACAGCCGAAACCGGTTTGAATGCGGGAGGCAACCAGTCAATATGCCAATGTGTTTTTTCTCACATCGATGTTTCTCTCTCTCTCTCTCTCCCTCCTTCCCCTCTCTCTCTCCATCCTTCCCTCCCTCCTGTCCTCCTTTCTACTCTGTCTGAAAAGCAATGGAAAAAATATCCTCTGTGAGGGTTTAAAAGAAAAAAGAAAAAAATAGCTACCAGTACAAGGTCGTTTATATGTGGTCCCGCTAATCAGTAATATTGGGCTGAGAAAACTGTTTTCATTGTCATCATAAACTGTTTGTTTGTGAAAGAGAGCCCCAATTTTCAGAAATCACTGTGAGATGAAGGAAAAATATGACCAGTACATTGTTGGGTGAAATATTTTGAGTTGGCCAAGCAGTCCTTCATATTACGCAGTTGGTTTTAAATGGCCCACAAGCTTAAATGTTCCTCAAACTTAAGGCAGTACTGTGTCACTGCTATTTCAGATTGTGTTTCTCACTCTTCCCTCTCTTTCAAGGGCCAGGGCCTGCCTCAGTATTTTATGGTTTCTTGATAGATTCATTGTGATCAAGAAAGACATAGGGTTAAAGGAAGCAAGTCCTCAACAACTATATCTTGGCAGCCACCAAGAGAAGCCACTGAGTGAGGGGGAAGATGTATTTACCTTGGTGCCTTTCTTGTTGTGCCAAGCCTACTTACCACCCAAGTGGGGTATATGAGGGCCTCGCAGAACTCTGCAGAGAGGTGGAGTAAGCAGCCCAGGTCCAACATTAGGAGGAGTTAAGTGGGCATTTAGGCCTCTCACAACCATAGTGTTGTTTGCTAAGTCACTGTGTCGCCTTTTGGCACAACTGGAATGCTTGAGAAGTCATTTAACTTTGGCTGGAAAGGGGTTGCTATTTTTGGATTTGAATAGATTTAAATAGAGTCTAACAGGGGCAGTTGCATTTCTTCACTTTCTAGAGCTATATTTTTTTTCTCACATGGATTAAAAAAATTCACATAAAAAGCCCCAAATTCATTATGCTTTGGTCACAGCAGGGAATTTATAGCAAGAACCCAGCTGTTTGCAGTGCATGCCAGAGTTTTTTTTATCCGAATGCAATTGAGCTCACATTTTTGAATCAGGACATAATATTCAGAGGAACCTGCTTTGGAGTTTTCAGGTTTTCAGGCCAAGCAATGGATTCCTGAATGTATTTTGGGCTGTTTTCCCCTGTACCTTTTCCTCGTCACCTTCAGAGCTATTTGCTCCTTTCCTAGAACTAATCCTATGGCTGTGAAAATCTCTTTCTGTGCTCACATTGTTCTATCTTTTTGATGAAAAATAATCTCCATGGTTTTGCACTTTTACTTTTGCCTTCACTATTTCAATCTCCTTCCTATTAATTGTGTTCCCATGTATTCAACCCATACCAAGTGTAACTCTCAGTTCTTGGGTGGGGAGCCAGACACTGTGCTAAGGTCTTTATGTGTATTATCTCTTTTGATCCCCCAACCATCATTCAAAGAAAGCACTATTATTGTTCCCATTTCCAAGATGAGGTATCCAAGGCTTAAAGAGGTGAACTAACTTCTCAAGATTACACAGTGGTGTAGTTAGGCTTCAAGTTTAGGTCTTTTGGTTCCAGAGCCAGTATTTTATACCCTCCTACTGTAGTGAACTGACCACCTGAAATTGCCTGCCCCATGCTGGGTTCTATGGGAGATGATATGGGCAAAAAAAGACATAGTTTTTGCCCTCACAGAGTCTGAGTTAGAGCTGGAGAAAACACTAATATAGTAATGTGAAGAGCCAGCATTTCACTTTTGTCAACCTTCTGGGGTTATTGTGAGGGTCAGATGAAATGACACTTAACAGCACTTGGTTCAAGGTAGAGTGGTAGATAGATGCTGGTTATTGGTGTTACACCAGCAATAGCCCTGTCCAGAGCCAGAGACCTGCATGTCTTGGAGGGCAGGTATAGGAGAGTTGGGCACAGTGCAAATTGTTAATTTCACAGACTTATAGAATCTCTTACTGAATGTAGAACTTCTCCCACATCCTGGCATTTCACACTTCATGTTTGGCTGGGAGGATAATGATCTCACAAGCACCTATATAGCTCTTATTATGTAGGAGGCACTGTTCAAAGTGCTTTACAAACACTAACTCATTTAATTTTATTTGGAGGATTTTGTGTTTGTATCAAAATCATGGAATACTCCTTTAGTGATGCCTTCTCTAGTCATAACTAAGTCCTGTAAATTCTACTCCCTAAGTATCTTTTATATTCATCACCTCTTCTTCATCTGCACTGCCTTTGCCACTGCTTTAGTTTAGGTTTACATCATCTCTCCCCAGAGGATTGTGAGAGCTTCTTTTTCTTACTGCTATTCTTGCTGTTTTGGTTCCTAGTCTTTCTGTTATTCTACTGCACTTAATAGAGCCATTTCTCTTATTTTAAACCTCTAATCCAGTTTAATCTTTCAGATTTGGCTTTCTGCTGTTACTGATCAGCTGGAAGGGGCATATCCTATCTAATAATAGACAAACATGGTAATTGACCATACCTTTGCTACGCTTCCCATTGGCTAATCAGGGTGATATGCAAATTAACTGCCAACAAAGATGGCGGTTAACTGCCAACAAAGATGGCGGTTAATTTGCATACGTAGGTGCAATGCTGGGAGGCGAAAGGGGAAGGATGGAAGAAGCCGCCTGCTGCTGATGGTGATCGGAAACCCAGGCGGCAGGCAAGAGCCGGGGGGCAGGGCAAATTTCTTGACATGGTAAAAGAATTTTACATTACGATCCAAGGGTGGTGGGGTGAGGAGAAGGAGCAGCAGAACAATCCAACAAACAAAAAGGGAAACAGAAATGCATGGTGGAAGGGATTTGAAGGGTGGGTAGGGGCATTGCCCAACTAAAATGCAATTGGTTTGTTACTGAGTACTATTCATGGGAAGACAGCATCCTGACTCCTTCTCTATACAGCATATTGGGAGTAAAAATGATGCATCCAGGTGGAAATATGATTAGGGGTTGGAAGACAGACAGGGAAAGAAGAAGTCAGAAATAGACACTGAGAGAGTCACTGGCTGGCTGGCTGCAAACACTGACTCTCCAGTAGTGATAGAATAAAAAACTGGGGGATATCTCTGGAAGATTTAAGAGATAGGGGGCAATTCTTCTATGGTTTTGACTTACCCAGTAGATTTCCACATACACACGTGTACATGCCTATGTTTGCATGCACACACATATACACATAACTGACTGCCCTCCCTGGAAGCACAGAAGAAGAAGCCACCAGAAAAGAAGCCGCCCACCTTTGGTCCAGGTGCCAGCACCTGCAGCTGGCTGCAGCCCAGGAGACAGACAAGCCACCCGCCCAAGGTTCCAGGCTGCAGCCACCCGGAGAAGCTGCCAGCCCTGTGGTCCAGGGTGCCAGCGCCTGTGGCCAGGGAAATAGGTTCCCTCTTCTCCTACTGAAGTCATTACTTCAATATTCCCCTTCTGAATTTCTCTCCTGTGCTGCAACCCAACTCCACTTTTCATCGGAAGGATACGGAACAGAGAGCAGTGTTAAAAGTTTAAATTTTTAAGCTGGTAAGGTTGGTACTTAAACATATAAATGGAAAACTAGAGTCCTTAAGGTCACAAAGGATACAAGGGGGGGGGGACAGGGACAGCGCATGACCTATTATATCCAGCAATCCATATGGGGACTGAAAACTTTGCAATGATGACAATTAGTGAAGATATGAATCAACTAAAATAGTTGACAGGGACAATTCTTCCATCTTTGAAAATGTCTACATCAAATCTGTTTAAATAGATTTTCATCTGCATAATATAACACATTCTGACAAGACCACCACCACCACCAATGTGGTCAGTGTTGTGCCGATAAATGTTTAATAACTGAGGGACCCCCCCACCCCCGAGTGCACAAATTTTTGTGCACCAGGCTACTAGTTAATCTATAAGAAGGAAGAATGTAGGTTGGAATTCTCAGTGTGCTGTGAATTATTTCCTCTGTGGTAGCCCAGCAATGATTCCTGGGTTCCCCGTGCCTCTTCAAATACCTTTCCACTCAATAAGGCTCAGGACTGCATTCAATCCCCACAAGTGGGGCCCGGGGCAGTGGCGGTTTCTGTCTACATGTTAGCCTATCCCTTTTGCTCTGCAAAGGAGAGATGGGGTGTGAGGAAATAATGCCAGCTTTAGCTGAGATGCAGCTTTTTCTCAAGAAGAGCTCAGTGAGTAATGAATCAGGCCCTGAACATCTTGGAACATAAACTCAGTGCAACTGTCAGCTCCCCCAAAATCACAGTCATTTCTAGGTAATGGCTAAGTCTAGGCCTGGTTTCCCAAACTGTCCAAATAGAGGGGAGAGAAAACCGTCCCTCACACCCAGAGTATAATATTGCTGAAGAGATTTATTTTCACGTTGATTTGATCATAAATACTGTAAATATCCTCCACCCTCTCAGCCTTTCTCCCCCCAGAGCTATAGTTAATGGGCTAACTTTCTGGCTTGCCACTTTATCAAGTTGATAGAACTGTTTAATGAAACCCATGGAGATTGGACAATTTAGTCTGACGGTCAATTGCAATCCTTGGTGTAAGTAATTTCCAGCAATAGTGTATGTGTCAAATGTCCAACCTGCCAGTGGTTATCAATATCCATTATGCTTTTGGTTGGCTTGAACCATTAATAACTTGTCAGATTAAGCAATTAGGCTGTCTCTACTTGTCAGAGGAAATTGTTTTCTCCTAACTGATGATACTGGTTTTGTGGTTGTGCAGATAAATACTTGGTCAAAATGTTTGGTGCATTCCTAGCCAGGGAGTGAGTCTTTTTGATAGCTAAGGAACAAGAACTGAAATTCAAGGGGCTGAGAGGAACCTGCAGACAATCTCTGAGAAAATGTCATTCTAGTTCACTTTATAGAGGTAGCTGAATTATCACTAGTACTCTCTAGTAAGGGATTTAATTTGATGTGTCACCCAGATAGGACCACATATCTCCATGGAGCTCCAGCTAAGCCGAAGCATTCAAGTTTGATTGGAAATGTGAACTATTTTGAATTCTTTAGAAAGCACATCAGAGGTACTCTTGGGGCTTTGCTATTTTGTACACTTTCAAAAACAATATGAAGAAGAGAAAAGAGAGGGGAAAAGTTCAATGGAAACCATTAACTTTTCTCTATGCTGTTTGTTTTGGGTCTCTCCTGAAATTTTTAGTTTTATGATTTTCCATTCCAATTTTCATGTAACAGCTCAGGCACACATGTTACTTCCTACCTTTATGGCTTTGCACATCCTAGTCACTTCACCTGCTGTGCGCATGTATATATATATATATATATGTTTGCATACAACTATCAATTTGAAGACCTGACTGGAAAAGCACTTCCAGGGAGACTTTCCAGAGTAACTCCACCCATTCTGAACATGTATTTACTCTACTCAAAGTCTTCTTACTCCTATGTAATAATTTCACATGTATTGATGTATTGCTTTTATGATATTTTAAAAATTTGCGTTTTCTATTTTTAGTTTTCCTAATTATAAAAGCAATTTGAGTGCAACTTGGAAAACAGAAAACACACTTAAGCAGAAAGGAAAAAAAAAACTAAAAACTTACTATCCAAAGATACCGATTTGGTATATCTCATTGACTCATTCATTTGTTCATTTAGCAATGATTTACTGAGCATGGATTTTTGGCTCTCTTGTAAGCTTAGGAGATATAATAGTAAACAAAATGGCTAGTGTCCTTGTCTCCATAGAGCTCAGAGTCTAATGAGGATTTTTCCATCATCACAAATGAAATATGCAGTTACACATTGTGTTAAAGGCTATGAAGAAAAGGCACATTGTGCAGCGAGAAGGTATGGGTGGGGAACTGATATTGGTCTAGATATCAAGGAAGGCTATCCCAAGGAAGTGGCAATTGAGTTGAATTCTGAAAGCTAATTGGGAAGGACTAAGGCCAAGGAAGTTTGAACAGTAAAATATTTTAAAAACTAGTTTAAAACTAGTAGAAAACGTATGTACATGTTATATAACCTCAGCATGGAGAAAGTCTTTCTAAACCTAGCCCCTTCTATTGAGTGATAGGGTAGTGAGGAGGGGAAGGAAGGCTGAGATGGGAAGATCCTTTCAAGCTGAAGTGATAGCATGTGAAAAGCAGAAGTCCAGTGACTACAGGAAATACGAGATATCATAGGACAGGGGTGGACAAACTAGACTTGTTGGAGCATTCCCTGCTTTTGTAAATAAAGTTTTATGTGAAGACAGAATGCTCATTCATATACATATTGTCTATGATTGCTTTTTTGCTCCAACTATAGAGTTAAGTAGTTCTAACAGACACCATATAGCTCCCCTTGTGAAACCTAAACTATTTATGAACTGCCCCTTTACAGAAAAAGTTTGCTGACTCCTATTGTGAGAGTTAAAAGAAGGCTAACATAACAGGAAAGGAGGACTACATCTGTATGTGTGTGTGTATGTGTGTGTGTGTGGGGGGGGGGTGGTGAGGCTGAATCTAAGGCAAGGAACAGACTATGCAGACTAAGGTTTTAAACTTTATTCTAAGAACAATGGAAAAACACTGAATGGTTTTAAGCAAGAGCTTGAAAAGGCCTGTACTTCCAGTACATACTGGTTTATAATAGTTTTGTTTTAAATTTGGAAGTTCATTTTATATATGTTCTCATTCTTCAGTCATATAATCTTTAATGGTTTCTCTATTCTTCCATCATATGGCTGTTGAAATTATATTCAGAACTGAACATCCTGTGCTTATTGTTGCTATTTTTTTTACAATAATTTCTTAGAAATTGAATTGGTAGGTCAATGGGTATGTGTATTTAAAGGTTTTTGCTTGTCCTGTATTTCTTTTCCTCCAGAATTGATAGTTACTATCACTAGCAAGGTATGAAAGTATGTGACTCCCTCATTCTCGTGAGACATGTAATATATTTGCCAATTTACACAAGCAAAACATTATTTTGTCATTGCTTTAATGTGCATTTCTGTGATTATTGGAGAGGTTAACATTTACTTCCCATATGCATTGCTCCTTTTGTGAAATGCTTATTCATATAATTTGCTTATTTGTCTATTAGGATATTTATTTTTAATTATTTATTTTTTACGATCTCATTATACATATATTGAATATATTTATTCTTTGACATTCACATTGTAAATATTTTCCAAGCTTGTCTTTTGCCTTTAAATTTATTTATGACATTTTTGACAGAATTTATAAATATTTGTTTAGTTAATAAATCAGTTTTTCTTTTGGATTTTCTGCCCGTGGGGCTAGGTTTAGAAAGACTTTCTTCATGCTGAGGTTATATAACATGTACATATGTTTACTACTAGTTTTAAACTAGTTTTTAAAATCTTTTACCGTTCAATCTATCTGGTATTTATTTTGGTAGTGGAATGAGATAGAAATTTAACAGATTTTTAAAAGAGGGGAAATCTCTTTTGGGGGGAGAAGAAGAAATAGCTCTTTGAAAAATTGGGAACTCTTTGGTAAAAGACTTGTACTCAGAAAACTACAGGACTTTGAAAAAATATATAGAGGAAGATATAAACAAGTGGAAGAATATACTGTGTTCATGAATTGGTAGAATTAACATAATTAAAATGTCCATACTACCTAAAGCAATCTACAGATTCAATGCAATCCCTATTAAAATATCAATGACATATTTCACAGATCTAGAACAAATACTCCAAAAATTTATATGGAACAAAAAAGTACTCTGGATAGCCGCAGTAATCTTGAGAAAGAAGAACAAAGTTGGAAAGATCACAATACCAGATATTAAGTTATACTACAAAGCCACTTTAATCAAATCAGCCTGGTACTGGCACAAGAATGAGCATATAGATTAATGGAACAGAACAGAGACCCCAGAAATTGACCCAAACCATTATGCTCTGTTAATATTTGACAAAAGAGGCAAGAACATAAGATGGAGTCAAAACAGTCTCTTCAACAAATGGTGCTGGGAAAATTGGACAGATACATGCAAAAAAATGAAACTAGATCACCAACTTACACCATACACAAGGATAAACTCAAAATGGATACAAGACTTAAATGTAAGTTGTGTAACCATAAAAATCCTAGAAGAAACCATAGGCAGCAAAATCTCAGATGTCTCTTGTAGCAATATTTTTACAGACACATCTCCTAGGGCAAAGGAAACTAAGGAGAAAATAAACAAATGGGACCACATAAAAATAAAAAGCTTTTGCACAGCAAAAGAAACCATCAACAAAATGAAAAGGGACCCCACTGTATGGGAGAACATACTTGGCAATGATACATCTGATAAAAGTTTAATATTCAAAATATATAAGGAACTCATACAACTTAACAAAAAGAAGACAAACAATCCAGTTAAAATGGGCAAAGGACCTAAACAAACCCTTCTCCAAAGTGGACATACAGATGGCCAAGAGACATATGAAAAAATGCTCAAAGTCACTGATCTTCTGAGAAATTCGAATTAAAATGACAATGAGATATCACCTCACACCTGTCAGAATGGCTACCATCAACAAATCAACAACTGACAAGTGCAAGTGAAGATGTGGAGAAAAGGGAACCCTGGTACACTGCTGGTGGAAATGCAGACTGTTGCAGCCTCTGTGGGAAACAATATGGAGTTTCCTCAAAAAATTAAATGTTGAACTGCCATTTGACCCAGTGATCCCACTTCTAGGAATATATCCTAAAAGACCCAAAACACTAATAAGAAATAAAGTATGCACCCTATGTTCATAGCAGTGCAATTTACAATTGCTAAGATCTGGAAAAAGCCCAAGTGCCCATCAGTAAATGAGTGAATACAACAGCTGTGGTACATTTACACCATGGAATACTATGCAGCAGTAAAAATAAGGTTCTCTTACCTTTTGAGACAACATGGAGGGACCTGGAGAGTATTATCCTAAGCCAAATAAGCCAGTCAGAGAAATACAAGTAACACATGATCTCACTCATATGTGGAACCTAATGAACAAAATAAACTGATGAACAAAATGGATCCAGAGACATAGAAGCATGGAACAGGCTGTTTAATCTCAGAGGGAAGGTGGGGGGAGGTGGTTGGGTGGGAAGAGCTCAACTAAAGAACTTGTGTACATATATGCATAACCCATGGACACAGACAGTAGGGTGGTGAAGGCCTGGAGTAGGGGATTGGTGTGGGCTAGAAGAAGTCAATGGGGGAAAGAGGGGGTCTTAGGTAATACTTTCAACAATAAAGATTAAAAAATGCTTCTTAAAAAACACACAAAAACGTTGGGAACTCTGATTAGAAATCCCAAACACTGTATCTGGAAGAAGAATGGTTTTGGAATGGGGTAAAGGCATTTGAGATCTTTCAAAACTAAATAACTTATTTTAGAACAGAATTATTATATATGTTTTTAAAAGAATCACTCCCCCACCCCAAGTTGGTCTCTCCAAACCACTTACAACTCTAAACCAACACCTACTACCCCCAAACCTTAAGCCTCAATATTGCATCAAGAGGGATCTTTAAAGTGGAAAGTTTTTGCATATAAGCATAACTAATGGACATAAGACACTGGGGGGTAAGGGAGGGTAGGGGTGTGTCAAGGGCGGGGGGGAAAAAAAGGACACTTATGTAATACCCTTTGTAATACTTTAAGCGAAAAATAAAAAAATATTAAAAAAAAAATAAAGTGGAAAGTTTTTGTGTCATCTTTTGCTCTTTTGTTGTGTGTCCATATAATGTATATCTCCAAATATAACCATACTGGTGGCTTTAAATGTGTTTCCTTTGCTTCTTTGTATTCTTTGTCTTATATATGTAGAGGATTCACTGTTTTATTTATGCCAAAAACACTTACATAATATTTATTATGTACTAGGCACTGTTTTAAGCAACTTAAAATATTAACTGACTTACTTCTCATAACAGCTCTATATTATAGGCAAAGTTATTACCCTCATTTTACATATGAGGGAACTGAGGAACACTAAGGTTCAGTGACTTGTTTGAGGTCACACAGGTAGTAGCAAGTCATCACCATGTTCTGTTGCCTTAAATGACAGAGTAGGGAAGGATTATTTTAGGGGCTTTAGAATTTCCTCTGTGGGGACAGAAACAAAGGCCACTATAGGAAGAAACTGAAGTCTGAACTCACAGGCATCATTATTCCATCTCAAAACATGAGTCATATGGTTTAGAGTCTGTTGCCTTCACATAAGCCTTTTTAATTATATCTCTACTTTATTAGTCCTATCAGTGTCCATGCACATATTGCCGTGTATTGTACATGTGCTTTTAAAAAATATTTTTATTTTTTATTAAATTTATTGGGGTGACATTGGTTAATACGATAATATAGGTCTCAAGTGTACAATTCTGATACATAATCTGTATATTGTATTGTGTATTCACAACACCAAGTCAAGTCTCCTCCCATTGCCATCTATCCCCCTTTTACCCTATTCTACCTTCCCCCTATTCCTGCTTCCCTCTGTCAACCACCATGCAGTTGTTTATGTCCAATTAAATGTAAGTAATTCTGCCTGCCACTTCTTTTTAAAAATTTTTTTTTCTACTGGGGTGATATTGGTTAATAAGATTACATAGGTTTCAAGTGTACAATCCTATGATACATGATCTGTATATTGCATCTGTGTGCCCACCAACCAAAGTCAAATAATCTTTTGTCATCATATATTGGCTCCCTTTACCCTTTAGTACCCCCCACCCTCTTCCCTTTGGTAACCACCATACTGTTGTCTGTCTATGAGTTTTTATTTTATATCCCACATATGAGTGAAATCATGTTTCTTAGCTTTTTCTGACTGACTTATTTCTCTTAGCATAATATTCTCAAGGTCTATCCATGTTGTCATAAATGGGAGTATTTCATTTTTTCTTATCTCTTGTACATATGTACCACATCTTTTTAACTCAATCATCTATGGAAGGACATTCAGTTGTTTCCATGTGTTTGATATCTGTGTTTTTATTGGGAGCCTTCTAGAATCTCTTTAGATGTAGGCAGAGTATCAATAGATTAAGAGTCTGAAATGTGCTCAAAGTATTTCAACTGAAATAATCTTGAGACAAAAGTAATTAATTTATAACCTTAAAACAAAGGAAAATAATTTGTATAAATGTTAATGAGAGTTCTACTATAACCATTAAAAGCTGGGAACAACGAAATAGTCAGCAAGAGGTGAGTGCATGCCAATGATATGGAATGCCCTGTGTCTATTAAAATGACAAATGTGGGGAAAATATTGATATATGGACATTAATATCTAAAGTAATATTAAATGAAAAAGGCAGAATAAAAATAATAGATACACACTTAATGACTACTCATGACACTAGTTAAGACACTCCATGAGAATGGAGGTGTCCTGATTGTTCAATAGAAGTAGGTAGAAAAGGTCCAGAGAAAATTTTGTCCTCTCTTCCAGAGATGTTTGGTGGCTATGGTGGTTTTAATAATATCTGCTCTACTTTGATATTCCTCCCTTCAAGAGATGGAGACTAATTTTTCTTCCCCTTGAGTGTGGGCTGATCTTAGTGCCTTGCCTCAAATGAATAGAAATGATGAAATATCACTTCCAAGATTAGGTTATGAAAGGATTATGGCTTCCATTATGGGGACTTTTAGATCACTTGCTGTGGGGGAATCCAACTGTCATGTCATGTGAGTAGTCCTCTAGAGAGTTCCCTGTGGGGAGAAACTGAAGCCTCCTTCCAAAGGTCACAAGTTTGAGCTTCTCCAAAACCCTCAGATGACTGTAGAGTTGGCCTATAGCTCTATTCTCCAGAGAGACTCTGAGCCAGAACCATGCAGCTAAACTGCTTCAGGATTCCTGACCCTCAGAAACTGATATGTTTGTTGTTTAAGCTGACAAGGATTTGGATTATTTGCTATGCATCAGTAGATAATTATTAATACAGTGGTTGTGAATATATGTGACACTTTGGCCTAGTGCTGGGGAACATCCAAGATGGGATGGGGAATATATAGGTAGTTTAATGCTTATTACAAGCATCTGGGATGGGGTTGAGATGTGGAAGCCACTGACAACCCTGGATGGTAAGTGCTGAATGAAATATTGTTCTGTGTGTTTACTGATGAGAGGTGTCTATTTCCCTTCTCTTTGTAGGAAATGGTGCAGGAAACAACTCAGCTGGTTGGTCCCACAGTACTAGGGCAAGTAACTCCAAAGTGTGGTGCCTGATGCTCAGAGCCAAGTGAAGAACTGTGATTGGGATGGAGAGAACAGAGGGAGAGTTCCATTGAGCCAAAAAGGCAAGTCTAGAACATATTGTTAAATGAAGGAGCCTAAGTAAGTTGAATCTGGAGCAAAGCTGACCTAAAGGATCAGGAACACTAGTGTGAGGGACAGAGTGGCCCATCAAGATTGGCCTGGATTCCTTCCAAAGATATGTTTGCTGATGGCAAACTCAGCAGAACACATAATAAGCAAGGCTCTTACATTTCGGACTCAAGCTTATGTGGAGGAGGTAGGCCCACTTAGGCCAAGACCAGTTGAGAAATATAAGTTGGCTCTTCTTCTTTCAATGACTTGAAGAGATGTGAGTAGTTATTAAGTCTGGGTTGACAATTCATTTCTGTTTTTCCCTTCCTCTTCAAACATTGTTCATTCACTGGACTTAGGAGAAATGAGGATCTATAATAAGGTCTCAATTGGTTGCATCATTTCCTGCAATGTTAGAAATATGCCATATGTAGCTCAGCTAATCTTGGCTCTGGCTGCTGTTGATATGGTTCTTTCTGAGAAGCTTGCATCTGGATATGTTGAATATCTCTAGAGGGCCTAGCAGCTGATGCTAAAATACGGTTCAAGTGTCTGCTAATTCTGTGGATTGAATGCTGTATGGCCCTCTCAGCAGAATGACATTTCACAGCTTTCAGCTGCCATAAATCATTGACCTCAAGAGCTTCAGGGTTCAGTACCTAATCCATCAGGCCTGCTAGGCACTTGAGGCACTTTAAGATTTTGAATATAAATAGCTCCAAAGACATGCTGTACCCAAAAGCCATTCTATTCCAGAATGATTAAATGTCTGTGCCCCAGAGGTTTTCTATGACAGTTTAGAAGATTGGCATAAATATACCCAAACAATTTTTATTTTGGCGTGTGTGTTCAGGCAGCAAAATCTTGATGGAGATGAATTTGTGCCATTCTAACTTTCTAGGGGTATTTTTCAGATGCAAACTCTTTGTCTTAGCTGAGCTGTAATTTGGGTATTAAATCCCCTCAGGACAGATTTGGAACTCTGAGGTCAAAAGCCTATGTTTGAAAATAACTGTACTTTGTGTTTTAGTAGAGTTTGCCAGCAAGGAGATGCAGAGCAAACTAGGAGAGGTGAGCCAACTGGCACCTTTAGCTCACTCCCAGAAAAGCTTCTTAGGGACATTTGCTGCTCTAAAACAACCCCATATTCCTTCTTGTACAGTTGAACAGTGCAGTGCAGCCAATCTCTGAAATGAAAATTATTTTGTAGATTGTCTCTAAGGTTAAAGTTCAATTAAGTTTACTGGCTAAGTAGATCTGCAAAGTCAGCTTACCAGCTTATATGGCATAGTAAAGATGACTAATCACCAAGAAATTAATATTTCCAATCTCTATGGAGTTGTCACTGGGATTATATTTCTGAGCTCTCTTTTCATCTAGGTGGTACCACATGACTAATATTTGCTTATGGAATGTGAGCAGAAGTGATTCATGTAGCTTTTAGAAGCAGTTGTTCATTCTACAGCCTCTCTTTCTATTTCTTGATATACACGACCATAGTGATCTTGGAATTGTATTGGAGATGGAAGAGCCACAGATGTAAGGAGCCTGAATCCCTATAGTTCCATCTGAAAAGTCACCTGCTGACCAGGAGCATCCACATTGAACTGTTAGGTGAACAAGACATATATTTCTATTGTGTTAAGCCATTAGGTTAATTTGTTATGGCAGCTAGCATTACCCTAACCAACTTAAATGGAATTTTGAGATTCTTGGGTAAAATGTGGTTTGTAGAGTTATGGTTAGATAAGCTATATCCTTGGCTAAACTGAATTTTTGAACTGAATGGCAATAAGATGTATACAACTCTATTATAACTATATTACCTCTTCAACCTAATTCATTTATTCATTCCACAAAAATCTATTAAGGGCTTACGATGTGCCAGTTACTATGCTAAGCAGTCACTGGGGATGTAATAATGATCAAAACAGACATGGTCCCTACCCACATGAACTGCAAAATACATAGAAAAGAGATGATGAATTCCTGAACTAAGGCAATGGAAGGGGTGCCGGAAGCCGGTCCATCCTTGCTGCTTGACACAGTCGCTGCAGGAAAGAAACATCTGCACAGCATATGTTTCAAGGGACCTGGCATATATAGCATATTGTTCTTAATATGTTTGCTCTCCTTAATGCCATGTGTTTTAACCAAGGTCACCTCTCTAAGAAAGGTTGTTTCCCCAGGTGGGGATTTTTCCCTGAGGTTAGGGAGGGGATACAACCCCTTAATTAAGTGCCAGGCGGGTAGTTAAGCTACATAATCTTTACTCCCTGGAATGGAGATAAGAAACGCCCTAACCTTTGTAATAGAAATTGACAGGATTAAAATCGGCTGGTATAAATACGGATGTAACAAGACAATAAATATCACATCTTCATCAGATCCTGATCAGATCCTAACCAGAACCTAGCCAGAGAACATGGCAAAAGATCATAGACAGAACCTAGAGACAGGACTTGGCTGGAGATCACACATAGAACCTAGAGACAGGACTTGGCTGGAGATCCTACACAGAACCTAGAAACAGAACCTAGCGAGAGAACCTGGCTGAAGAACCTAGAGACAGAACCTAGAGACAGAACCTGGATAGAACATGGCAAGAGAACCTGACTAGAACCTGGTGACTGAACCTGGCTGGAGAACCTGGACAGAACCTGGCTGGAGAACCTAGCAAGAGAACATGGACACAGAACCTGGCTGGAGATCCTAACCAGAACTTTGCTGGAGATCCTGACCAGAACTTGGCTGGAGATCCTGGCTAGGCTGCTGATCAACTGAAGGCTGTCTCCGTGTCATTCCTTCTTTGCCGACTCCGTCCACACCTTTGGGGACCCCTGGACCTGCTGGGGATGGACCCCAGCAAAGGGGGACTGAAGTAGAGGGGGTAGATTAGAACAGTGATTCTCAAAGCTTGATTTGTGGGCCATCAAACTTTCAATTACCTGGGGAACTTATAAGAATATAGATTTCAGATCCTGTCCTTACAAAATATGAGTCAGTAAGAATAAAGTGGAGCCCAAGTAATTGCATTTATTTTATTTTTAAAAATATGTTTTTATCAAGGGCGGGGGGAAAAAGGAGAAATATGTAATACTCTTTGTAATAATTTAAGCAATAAAAAAATATTTTAAAAAATATGTTTTTATTTATTTTAGAGAGAGAGGAAGGGAGAGGGAGGGAGAGAGAAACATTGGTGTGAGAGAGAGAAATCAATGGGCTGCCTCCTGCACACCCCCAATAGGGATTGAGCCTGCAACCGGGCATATGTCATGACCAGGAATCAAACTGGTGACCTTTTGGTGCATGTAATTATGCTCAACCAACTGAGCCACACTGGCCAGGGCCCAATTATTGCATTTAAAAAACTCTTTCCAGGTGATTCTGGCATGCAATTACTTTTGAGAACTATTGAGAGAGTGAGAGAGCAGGAGCAAGAGACAAGATAGAGTTGACAGTACTTTAATGACTGCTTGGAAATGGTAGGTAAAAGAGAGGGAGCATTCAATGATGACTTCTAGGTTTCTGGCACTAATCATTGGATTGGAGGAGCAGGTTTCTTTTGAGGTGGAGATATAAGTTTACCTTTGGATTTAATGACTTTGAATCACCCATGCACTGTACAGGTAGAGATGTAGTATGTTTAGCATGTTTGAGGGGAAACAGAAAGTGAGATTGTTAGAAAGATAGGAGACTAGCAGAATTGATCTTGATCCTGGAAGTTGGTCATATATCAAATGAAATGCAGTCCTTGCTTTCAAGGAACTCATAGTTGAGTTGAAACTGCATAAGGCTGATCTCAGTGTATACTTGGGGGCTTGTGCTATTCCATCTCTCTACTATCTACACAGCATTTCAGATACCTAATACAATGGAAACAGTGGGGTGAAGTTAACGGAATTTGGCCCTGGACCTTTAAATCTAGCCATGAAAACAGCACTTTTCCCATTCACTTGCCCAGGTCCAGTACCTCCTTTCCATTGTTGTTCCTACTACTTCACTCTCATATTACTGACCCTCCAATTTCTGGCATTGCTCTTTTTACAAATACTGTATTCAGCTTCATAGATTTTGGTAATCTTTCCTGGATTATCTTGGTATATAAGGCACCACTCTCCACCTAATTTTCAGCTCTGCTTGCTCCTTGGAAGGGTAGTGTCTCTTGATGTTTTAGGTGACAGGGTCTTCTAGCAAAGGTGTCCTTGGACCCCTGAAAGGGAGATGGAGTCAGACAAAGATGGTATGTGAAAGCTCTTCCAACATGTAAGCTATTATTCTGACTTATTTCATAAGGTAATCAGGGTTCCAAATGATACTGCAAAGGGACTTATAAAGCCCAAAATGGTCAGAATTCGATCCTTTGAGTTCTTGATGCCTTTATGTCATTAATGTGAAAAATTTCCTAAAAAGAAAATAGCTACTATCTCATGAGTGTCTGTGAACTCACAAAGCTATGGAAAGACTTGATATAATCAAACAGAGAAATCTCCAAAGAGAAGGAAAATTCAGTTATTTCCTGTCCAGAGCCAAGTTAAAATTTAAAAATTCACTTTTAGCTAAAATAACTTTGCACCAAAAATACCAAAGCTTGAACATAATTATCTTGGCAGATCTAAATTTGCTGTATCCAGCACTTTAAGAATTGAGGCTGTCAGATTGAAGCATCCAGTGAGTATAGGGCATTTTCTTATTGGGGTCAACTTTGAGCTCCAATGAGTGATTTAGGTAAAAGAACACTATTAGATACTAGGAGAAAGGAACCAACTTTTCCTGAACTCTTATTATATGATAGGTCCTATATTATGGACTATGTATATGTTATTTTATTTAATTTTCATAGCAATCTTGTTACCTCCAACTTGTAGAAGACAAAACTGAGGCTCAGAGAGCTAAAGAAATATGCTCAATGGCACACAGCTTTTAAGTAGCAAACTAGGTATTTGACCCCTGATCTATTGACTTGAAAGCTTATGTGCACTTTACATTAGCTTAGTGCTTACAACATTCAATCATTGTAATTTAGGTACTGCATCTACAATCTTACCTGATTTTTTTCTAATAATTTTTTTTTTTACTATTGTTGCCTTTACCTAAGCAAAGAAACCTTGAAAATCATGGGTTTTGGTGTGTGTGTATGTGTGTGTGTGTGTGTACATACATTATTCATTTGTGCACCATTTCAAATCAACTCCTGTACTACCCATTCTTTGGAAACATTGCACTGTACTATCAGTTGAGGAGTAAAGGAAAATCAGGTAGGTACTTGAGCCATTCTGCATGCTCATCAGCCTTTCCCAAAGCAGCCCCAAATTTTAAAAAAATCAATACATACAAAGAAAATGTCAGCTAAGTATGTGTATAAAACATTCAGGCTGATAATTTGTAGGAAAGAAGAAAAATTATATATATTACAACCCAGTGCTTCACAAGTAATTTTTTTTAGATTTCTTTTTTAATTTTTTTCTTTATTGATTAAAGTATTACATATGAGTCCTTATTCCCCCAACCCCTTTGCAAGTCTTCTAATGTCACAGGACACAAAGGAATATTTGTAGGGCACAGTGAGGTCAATGGGAGAGCCCCAGGCCTTACCCAGGTGTCCTAAGGGTGGATAGGATTGATATCTCAGCAAAACTGTAACACTTCTGTTGCACACCAAGTCCCCAAGACTCATAGCATTGGGGAGTTCTGCTATAATCTACCACTGGGATAATTGACTGATTTTTGGAAGGAAAACAATCCACTTTGATAAATCTTTTAAAGTACTTTGTGTGTGTCCTTGGGTGCATATGTGTGCATATGTGTTGTAAATTATGTCCTTGTTTTTATTTCATTTCTGCTAATTAGTCCTTGGAGCACTCATCATTCAGCACTCAGGTAAATGTAACTTTAGGACATGTCTCAGAGTCCCCACTGTCTATTCTTATTTTTTTATTATAGAAAGTATGGAGTTGCCATGCTATTCTATCCAGGTCTTAAGATTATTTACATAAATATATGCATGATAATGCAAAATAAAGATGTCTCAATAGTTAAAATAAATTACTAGCAAAAGGTGCTAGCATACACTGATGCCAGAGATATTGTTACTTAAACTAGAGGCCCGGTACACGAAATTCATGCACTCGGGGGAGGGGGAGTCCCCCAGCCTGGCCTGTGCCCTCTCACAGTGCAGGAGCCCCATGGTCGATTGCCCCAAAGAGATAGGTCCCGCTCACACATCTGGGGCTACTAGATGGATTGCCCCAAAGATGTAGGCTGGAGCCAAGGGTCCTGCCTCCACACCACGTGGAGTCGTGGGACCCCCAGGCCTCGCCACGTGGAGCTGCCGGGACCCACCTCTGTGCCGCACACACAGCATCAAGTCCCCACCCACCCGCATGCACCTGCTGTGCACGCAGCCTCCTGGTGATGGACTGTGATGGCGTGAGGGCGTGATGACCATTTGCATATTAGCTCTTTATTATATAGGATAGTCTCTGCTCTAACCTAATTCCCTATTTGTCCCTGTTGAAGCCCAAATGCCTCCACCAATGTATATGCTCATTCAGGTTCTGTTTGTGCCATCTTCCTGGCTTTGGATTTCTGGAGATCAGGTTTAGCCTCAGAATTCAAGATGTATAGACATATGACTCACATTCTAAGCTAACAGTTGACTTATGTTTGAGATCTCTTTTCTGAAAAGAACATTAACCATCACAATCTACTGTCCTAACTCATCCTGCTTTGTCTTGTAGACATCATGATATGGACACACCTGTTGGGCACAATGTTACAATTCAGGACACAATTGGCCATGACTCAGTTAATTTTTGCAGCAATAAAAGCCTGGCAAGGGCAAACACCTGGGATTAGATCTAAAAACGGGTTGGTATAGGCCAGGGGTCCTCAAACTTTTTAAACAGGGGGCCAGTTCACTGTCCCTCAGACCGTTGGAGGGCCGGACTATAGTTAAAAAAAAAACTATGAACAAATTCTTATGCACACTGCACATATCTTATTTTGAAGTAAAAAAACAAAACGGGAACAAATACAATATTTGTATTTGCATGTGGCCCACAGGCCGTAGTTTGAGGACCCCTGGTATAGGCACTAGAAGGGTGTAATTAAGAGTGGGAAACAAACAGTCAGCTCACCTAAGTTATGATTCAGGCAAACAGGTGATGGAAAGAATGAATGTATACTGAACATATATCTTCAGTTCAGACCTTTATTTTCTGAGTTATATCCCTGTATATCCACCAATATACTTAGTTTCACAGTGACCTAAAACTTAGCATAGTCCAAATTGTACTTGTGATATACATGTGCCCCAACCTGTTTCCCTTTTAGTGTCTTTTATATCAGTGAAAGACCTCATGATCTGTCTAGTTCAGCCGTGGGCAAACTACGGCCTGCGGGCCGGATCCGGCCCGTTTGAAATGAATAAAACTAAAAAAAAAAAAAAAAGTCCGTACCCTTTTATGTAATGATGTTTACTTTGAATTTATATTAGTTCACACAAACACTCCATCCATGCTTTTGTTCCGGCCCTCCGGTCCAGTTTAAGAACCCATTGTGGTCCTCGAGTCAAAAAGTTTGCCCACCCCTGGTCTAGTTGCTCCAACTAGAAACCTCATGCTGCTGGTGTGGTCATTCTTGCTCTCTCCCTCCCACCTACATGAAACCCCTCACCAAGTCCTGTTGATTTTACCTTCTAGATCAGTGGTCAGCAAACCGCGGCTTGCGAGCCACATGCGGCTCTTTGGCCCTTTGAGTACGGCTCTTCCACAAAATACCACGTGCGGGCGTGCACGTACAGTGCAATTGAAACTTTGTGGCCCATGCGCAGAAGTCAGTTTTCGGCCTGGGAGAGTGTATTTTGAAGAAGTGGCATTAGAAGAAGTGGGGGGTGTCGGTCGGTTGGGCAACGAGAGATGTGGTGCAGGCGGGCCGCGGGATATGCAGCGCAGGGGAGTTACATTGTTTTGAGGTACATTTGCTGAGGTCGACCCCTTCCAACTCTCCCATCCACACTCGTCTCTCTGAAACAAGTATACAAGACGAGTGTGCATGGGAGAGTTGGAAGGGGTCGACCTCAGCGAATGTACCCTCAATCAGATTGAGGACGTTTTTAGCAAAGGTCAGCTTAGGAGTACCCTAATTAAGTTAATAACAATGTACCTACCTATATAGTTTAAGTTTAAAAAATTTGGCTCTCAAAAGAAATTTCAATTGTTGTACTGTTGATATTTGGCTCTGTTGACTAATGAGTTTGCTGACCACTGTTCTAGATGATCTCTCAAATTTGTCCATCCTCAGTGATGTCACTCTAGTAGACCAAAACATCAACACCTGTTACCTGGATAATTGCAGTAGCCTACCAATTGGTCCCTTGACCTCTACTCTTGCCTCCCTTAAATCCATTTTCCTTATAGCATCCAGAGTAAAGCAAGTCATGTTTTACTCTGCTCCCTGGTGATCAGTGCCCCCTCTCTCCTTCAGATTAAGACCCTGCACTAGCTTCCATTGCCCTTTGTATAAAGACAATCATTTCTACGGTCTGCAAGCGCCTGAATGGTCTGCTCCGGCCCCTGCCTGCATCTTTAGCCACATTTCATAGCATGCTTTCCCCTACTCAGAGTTAGAACAAAGTTTCCTGCCCAGTTTTCAGTAAATGGGATTGGAGCTCTAGCTTAATTAGGTTTTTAATTAAGAAGTCTATGAAAGGCAACATAAAATGAGTTGCAAGTCAGCACAGAAACCTGTCATCTTAAGATGATTTATGGAGATAACAAGGGGGAATGGTACTGACCAATACTGGGTTGACTATTTTATTAAATTATTTTTCATGAGAATAATGGTTACTAGATGTCAAGTAACAGCACTCCTTACTACCTGACATTCAGATTGGGCTCTTCTCTTTTTATTCTAAGCATATGTACAGTTTGTTCTGTTCTTACCACATACTGGGGAGGTAGGTAGAGCAGATATTTGTATTCCTTGATAGAGATAAAGCAACTAAAACCCAGAGTAAGATGACTATCACATAGCAAGTCAGGGGCTAATTTCAGTCCAAAAACACTGGGAAAATAACAATCCTATATAATAAAAGCCTAATATGCTAAGTGTCCGGTCGACCGGTCGGCCGTTCAACCAATCAAAGTGTAATATGCTAATGATAGGCTAAGTCCGCTCAACCGCTCATTATGACATACACTGACCACCAGGGGGCAGACAGTCGACTGGTCAACCAGTCACTATGATGTGCACTGACCACTAGGGGGCAGATGCTCTGACCACTAGGTTAGCCTGCTGCTGGAGTCCAGCCAATTGGGACTGAGCAAGATGGGCCTGACACGCCCTGGAGCCCTCCTGTGGCCCCTCCCTAGCTGGCCAACCTCCCGTGTCTCTCCCCAGCCCCGATCATGCACCAGTTGGGTCCCTCGGCCTGGCCTGCACCCTCTCGCAATCTGGGATCCCTTGGGGGATGTCGGAGAGCCGGTTTTGGATCAATCCCGCAGGCCAGGCTGAGGGATCCCACTGATGCACGAATTTGTGCACTGGGCCTCTAGTAATAATAATAATAATAATAATAATAATAATAATAAACAGACACCACTTATAAAGCCCTTATTATACTCTACCATACTGTTCTCAGCTTAATATTTTTATGCATTATCTTATTTGATCCTCTCAACAACTCTGTGAGGTAGGGAATATTACTATATTTATTTTGGAGGTGAGGAAACAAAAGCTTAGAGATGTCACTCAAATAGTCAATGCTACTTTGACTTCAACATATCTTTAATCTGCCTGGTTTTCAAATCCATTCCAGTCACCCATTGCTTTTATTCTGCTAGGGTTCTAAGTGATATAAAGCACAGAGGGGACACTATATGCAAATGCATATTCTTCATTAATTGCTGGGGCTTTGGTCCCCAGATTCATGTGCTATATGACTTTGGGAGAGCTGGCCTGACTTATTCATGAGCCTTGAGAGCTTGTCTCTTGCTTTAGTATGAAACCTCCACTGGAGACAGTGTACTTTAGGCCTCTTTCTACCCCAACATCCTCCTGGTCCAATCCATTTAACCACCTCCCACCATTCTGAAATGAGGGATGGGAAGAAAGAAAATTAGGGAGATTTTCTTGGAGATTAAGAGCAGAGAAAATGTGAGCTGCTTGTGCCCTTGTTCCTTTCTCTTGGACCCTATCCTCTTCCTCTTGGCCTTCCAAAGGCCTCCAGCAGGAGGATTGTTTATTCCCAGTCTTTCTGTACCAATCATATGAGGCTTAAAAGAAGAGCTGAATACTAATCCCCTTTACTCTTCTTACCAGAAACCTTTGCATTTGGGAATCCTACCAAAAGAGGTTTTTGTGGTGCTGACAAGACCTTGATCCATATGAAGGATTCTTCTTGGTATAGGAAAAAGTAGCCTTGAGCTCCCCTAGAAGTTAAAGTGTTTGACCCACAGTCAACACTGAGCATGCCAGACAGAAGGTAGCATCACATCAGTTTCTGAGCTGTGAATCAGAGACAGAAGTCCCAGTTTTTGGGTGGGGCTGGCATTAGCAAAGAAGGACTTCCTTTGTAGATGTTTGGGATATTAGATTACAAGGAACAGGAATTAAGATTAAGACAGAAACTGATTTATCAGTGTAACTTGTTAATGCCCAGAATATTGATGAAGGAAACCCTTCAATTAAGTCTATCTTACTCATAGTCAAGATTTGTCTTTAAAATCGGAGCAGGACAGAACCTTCAGGTACAAAGTAGAGAGGTCATGAGGCAGGTAAGGTCCAATACATGATGTCTCAATAAACTCTTAGCTGGTGCCTTCTCACCCTCCCCATCTCTTGTAACTGAAAGTTTTCAGTTAAATCATATCCTCATGGATAGGTTAGAGCTTTGCCTCCTACCTGTAATCCCCATTGGTTCTCAAAGTGTGGCCCCAGAACCTTCAGCATTAGCATCACTTGGGAATTGATGAGAAATGAAAATTCTCAGGTGGTACCCAAGATCTAGTGAATCAGAAAATCTGGGGTAACGGCCCAGCAACCTGTGCTGTGACACATCTTCCAGGGAATTCTGAGGCCCACTCAAGTTTGAGAACTACTATTGTATGGTGCTTTGCTGGTCCAGGCCATACCTTCACATTACCGTCAGTTAATCTGTCCCAGAATCCTTATGTGCTTCAAGCTCTGAGTTTTAGTAACTGTACAGTACTTGTTTCTATTTATTCCCTGACTAGTGATACTGGCTCTGTGGCTGTCCTAAGTGGAAAATAATACTCAAACTCTCTTGCCTGATGCTATACAACCAGCTTAGTGTGCAAATACAAACTCAAATTGACTATGCCTGCACAAAATCAAATCAAAAGTATAGCATAGTGCTTAAGGCTCTATAGCAGAATGGATAAAAATGTGGTCTCTAGAACCAGAACCTTGGATTTGAATCCTGATTCTTTCACTTATTAGCTATGTGATCCTGCACAAGTTATTTACCACTCTGAGCCCCAGTTTTCCTATTTGTAAAATGGAGTTAATAGTAGTATTTTAGTCTAGGGAATTAATTAATTAATTAATATGTGTAAACTGTTTGGGACAGAGCCTGACACACTTTATTTTGAAATTATTGAAAAGCATTGCATGAACAGAATTTACAGAAGATGGGACTGTCATGTGAATGGGGGGTACTTGTATAAATGTGGCCTAAAACTCAGCCCCAGTATCTAAGGACCATCCCAAGTGAGTGCCTGATTGACTCACATGTGTATTTTGGCATTGTGTACATCCAGCTTTCTGTGTAGCATGGCCCAGGTATACTTTGCTTTTATATATCTATATCTATATCTATATCTATATCTATATCTATATCTATATCTATATCTATATCTATCTATATCATCTATATCTATATCTATATCTATATCTATATCTATATCTATATCTATATCTATCTATAAATCAGTGAAGAAATAATGAACATCTACCAAGAGACTCTCAGCTTAATGGAAATACAGATGAAGAAGGAGAAATGGTCTCTACCCTTGGGGAACTTACAGTATGACTAGACAGATGAGATTAGCAGTATGGAACAACAGAAGAGTACAAGAGAGCATTAAGTGTTAAGTGGTGTAGCAGAGGTGACAGGTACTGCTGCATGAATCCAGAGAAGGGGAGATGAGGAAGGCTGGAAGGAGGAAGGGTTTCTTGGAGGTGAGGTTTTGAGTTGGGCTTTTAAGGATGGGAAAGATCTGGCTGGATAGAAGGAAGGGTAAGTGAGAGGTGCTTATCACATTGGAAAAAGTCTCATTAAGGATTCTTTTAAGTAGTTGACACCCTTAGGATGTTTAATATCCAACTCAATATACAAAGTTATGTTTACATGTAAACATTTTGAAGCATACTGGACTAGGAGAGAAATATTTGGAGTCTTCATTTTATCACTAATTAGTTATATCTATTTACTCAATTTTCCTTCTATTTTCCAGGACCCTGTTTCCTCATCTATAAAGCAGGAGGGCTGAACTCAATGACTTCTAAGATCCTACTTTGAATATAGCCATACTGATTGCTAATGTTATTGAGTGCTTACTCTGGTATAGTTTGTATACTTATTAATTCATTTAACAATTCTTACAATATAGATACTTTCATGTCATCCCTTTTGTGGATGAGAGAACCAAGATACAGGAAGGTTGAATAACACGTTCAAGGTTTGTCGTGTAATGGGGTCATGGACATATACCACTAGTGCCACACAGTACATACATAACATAGGGTTTTTGTGTGGGCAGTGTTTATAAACAAAGAAGCATAAGAATGTAAGCAGACCTCCGATTTCTCACCATGCCATGGGACAGGCTGGGCACAGATGTTTTGTATGCATTGTGGCCAAGATTCCAGCAGGAGTGGGGGGCCTGCCTGGGCTAGCACCCTAGACTTGGGACAGAGAGTACTCCAACTGTGAGAATTAACTCTGTCCCCAACTAACATTACATATTCATAAGCTAGCTTAAGAGGAGCTAGGGAACACCTAGTTTTTTAAGTGACAAGGAATATAATGAAGGATCTCCCAGCCTCAGGACCACACCAGGGAACAGGCATATGGGGCACCAGAATCTGCATAGCAATAGCCTTACCTACCAGGCCAAAGGCCTTGCCTCTTTTCAGTTAGGATCAGTGCAGCTAAGCCAGCTCTTGGTCAAACTACTAAAAAAGGGAGAGGAAATAAGCCTCCAGGGTCATCTGCATATGTCTCCTGTCAAGGACATCGAGCAGAGTTGGAATCAAACTCAAGCAGTGCGGTGCCAGAGCCCACTCTCTTAACCAATAAACTATGCAGTGTGAATTCTCACACTTTTGCTAAATATAGCGATGGTTTTATAAGGAAAGCAAGTTAACTTTTGATCCAGTAAAGCCTGAATTTGAATCCTGGCTCTTCCATTTACCAGAGGTGAGGCTTTGGATAAGTTATTTAATCTCTCTGAGCCTCAGTTTTTCTGTCTGCATAATGAGAAAAACAAACCCCTACTTCCCAGGCTTACTCTGAGAATTAACTGAAATAGCCAAGGTGAAGTTCTTGTACCATGCCTGGCATATAGGAAATGTTTAGAAAGGGTGGCTGCTGTTATCATCAGGGGTGTTTTTCCTATTACTGGCGTGCCTTCCAGAAATGCTCAGTTCTAAAATCATCCACAAGATGTCCCTCTCTCAATAGAAAGTTCTGTAGCACTGCTATGTGTATAAATATGTACATCTGAGGATCTGAGATTTTGAAAAATGACTTTCACATCTACGGCTGCCTGAGAAAAAAACATATATTGAACCATGTGCACAGGAGGAAATCATAGTTGGTTTGCAACCAAGGCACATATGGCTCTCAAGACAGTTCTAAGGCGAGCCTATCGCTTTCCAGGCTGCGTGTGGGTGGTGACTACATCCCTACAGTTCAGTCCAAGCATGATGCAGTGGAAGGAGTTTGGGGGACTGTAATTATGTTCCTTTCTCAAGTCCTGAGGGAAATGTATGGCTCTCGAGAATGTGTGAATGAGTGAATGTGTGCATGAATGTGCCTGTGCCAATGTGCATAAGTGGGAACAGAGAGAGGTTGGGGATGTAGCCTTCCCCCTGAAAATTTTGCACTAGACATGGAAGTATCCTTTCACTTTCTGCTATTCTGTGGATATTATTTTTGGTAGGTCCTTGTGGTACAGGGCGGAAGTTCAAAAAGATACTGTGCTGTTTGTATAGAACAGATAATACCAGATCTAGAATAATTACATGTATTCAGGACGATGGAACAATAAATCTAAGTGTGGAGGCTTCTTTTGCAGCAGGAGCAATATAGTTATAGAGTCATGCATTTTTTTAACCACTTGAGAAATCATTTCCTCCTGGTCAGCACAGGGAGAAATAAAACAGAATAGCTGTTTTGATCCTTTCTTCCCTTCCATTAAACTCATTTGCATACTCAGTTAAGGGCCTACTCAGCCTGGCAAATATTTTGCTCATTAGTCTATTGTACATGGGCTTGTGTCTTCTAAGGATAATTTCCTTTGTTTCTGAATGAAGAACAACAGTGCCTGGCTGCTATTGCTGGATCACATTGCTTTGTTCCAGAAAGAAAAAATGGCCTTTAATTTTTCTTGGCAAATTCTTCAGTATTCTAGATATTTCAGAGAAAGCTGTTTGGGCAGAGCAGGTCTGGGTTGGGACTGCTGAAAGATCTTTCTGCCACAGAGAAACTCAGACATTGGGACTCACAAGAAAGGTCAGCATTCTCTAAACACAACTCTCTTCCCAGGCGCACAGTGCCCTTACACCGTCCCCACCCTGTCCTAGTTGTTTTATCTAGATCGCACCTTTCTGGACAACATTCCAAGATCCATATTTTTCTCAGATCTCCTTACTTTGCCCAAGCTTCTGTTTCTTGGTATCTCTCCATCTCCCAAGGTTGTCCTTGGCTTCTTGCTTTGCAAATCAAGGAAAGTGCAAATCTTGGATATATATGGCAGTGTGGCAGGGGGTATGTATTGCCTTACTGTCATTTTTTATGGTGGCAACTAATTTGAATATATTTTGGAGTAGAATGCAATATTCCCTCAAATATTTAAGATAAAATAATGACTAATGCCTCTGTTCTAAGTGCTTGGTACATATTAATTAGGTTAATTTTTCCAACAACCTTAACAGGTAGCTTATATGTTTGATCCAATTTTAGAGATGGGAAACTGAGGCACAGGGAGGTTAATTACTTGTTCAAGGTCAAAGAGCTGGGTAAATGGCAGTCTGCCTGAGAGTCCATGCTTTTATCTAAAATAATGTATTTTCTGTCAAGAACACATTGGATTATGCCCTCCAGACCTAGGGCATTTTTCTCTGTCATTAGGATCAAGTGCAACTCTTCTATTTAGTGGATTTATAGTTTGACTTGGACCTTTGAGCCATGTAACATTCAGTTGAAGTAATAATTCTGATATTGGGTATGGGGGTGAGTGGCAGATCAATAGAGGAGATAGCTTAAGATAAGGATACCTCTTTTTCATCTTCACATTAAATCACACCAGAAGTTAGTCATCTCTGTCTACTTACAAGATCAGGGATATAAATGGGTATACCAGGTATGAATTTTAGTCCACATCATTAAGGGCAAATGTTAGGACTGAATCGTGCCCCACCCCATTCACATATTGAAGCCCTAACCCAGTGGTTCTCAACCTTCTGGCCCTTTAAATACAGTTCCTCATGTTGTGACCCAACCACAAAATTATTTTCGTTGCTACTTCATAACTGTAATGTTGCTCCTGTTATGAATCGTAATGTAAATATCTGATATGCAGGATGGTCTTAGGCGACCCCTGTGAAAGGGTCTTTCAACCGCCAAAGGGGTCGTGACCCACAGGTTGAGAACCCCTGCAAGCCACAGTATTTGAAGACAGAGCCTATAAGGAAGTAATTAAGGTTAAATGAGATCTTGATCAGTTAGGATGTAGTGCCCTTATAAGAAGAGACACTAGAGGGCGCTCTTGCACTCATATGCTTGCTGGAGTGTGCTCTTGGGATCTCCTCCGACTCCTTCTCCCTCCTTCTTTCCCTCTCCCTCCTTCTGTCGTCCTTTCTCCCTTGCTTCCTCTCTCAAGCCTCTCTTTCTCCCCCTTCCCACTTCCCCCTGCCTCCCTTTCTTTTCCCACAAATATACACAAAAAAAGGTCATATGAGTGCACAGTGAGATGGAGGTCCTTCTACAAGCCTAGATGGGAGGCATTAGAATGAAACCTATCTTTCCAGCACCTTGATTTTGGACTTCTCAGTCTCCAGCACTGTGAAAAATAAATTTCTGTTGTTGAAGCACCCAGGCTATATTTTATTATAGCAGCCCTAGTCAACTAATACAGGCAAGCTATTTCTTATAAATGAAACATAATCTTTTCAGAGCCCCCAACATGTTGTATGGGCAGGAAATTAAATCTCAGTTATTATCAGGGTTTCCTACATTCATTCATGAGGTCACTGAAGAGTCCTGGGCTTTTGTTGTGCCAGAAAATCAGGTGAGGACTGGGTTCTTAGTTCTTAGTAGTTTCACCTTCACTGTTGTTGCTTGGTCTCTAAGAGGTTGTCATCGACAGGTAACTATTGACTGTCTTTGGGTAACTGTCCTTTTGACTGCTGACCTGTCTGGAGCACTGTGCCCACACACAGTGCACTGACTTTGTCATTCAGTTCTGACCTTTCCCAGTATCAGTGGGAGGGAGTATAAGTTCTTTCTCAGGCTCAGTGGCTTCCCTCTCCCCAACTCAAAGTCCTTCTCTCCATAGGCTGCTCTATAATAATAAAAGTGTAATATGCTAATTAGACTGGGCATTCTTTCAGATGTCCTTCCAGACAACCTTCTGGATGAAGCTGGGGCTGCGAGGGAAGCCCAGGTCCCGGGTGCTAGAGGAAAGCTGGTGCCAGCAGCTGGGGGAAGGAAGGCTTACTCTTGCACACACATTTTGTGCATCAGGCCTCTAGTACAGCATAATCGTCTTCATTAATCCTTTAGACTAGGGGTCAAGGAACTTTTTCTCTAAAGGTCCATATATTTTAGGTTTGTTGGTTATAAGGTCTCTGTTGTAAATACTCAACTCAGCTAGAAAGCAGCCATACATAATATGTAAATGGATGGCCATATTGTGTTCAAATAAAACTTCATTTGTGGATATGGAAATTTGAATTTAACATAATTTTCACAAGTCATGAAATATTAGTCTTCTTTTGATCCCTCCCCAAACTATTTGAAAAAAATCTAAAAACCATTTGTATCTCACTAGCTTTACAAGCACAGGCAGAAGATTTGGCCTGTGGGCTGTATGCTGCTGATCTCTGTTTCAGATGTTTGCTACTCGAAGTGCAGGTGAATTGATCAGCAGTGCTAACATTATCTGCAAGCTTGTTGGAAATGCAGAACTTCAGGCCTCACCACAGACCCACCCAATAGGAATTAGAATTTTAATAAGATCCCTAGGTGATGCATATTAAGGTTAGAGAAGTACCAATTGAGAAACCCAGTGCTGGCTTCTCTTTTCTGGACATTAGAGAGAGAAGAACAGGCGCTAACATTAGTTATCCCGTTTTACTCCTGAATACCATGCGTAGATATATCAGCATTGACCTTCCTACCTGATTTCCACAGTTGCCCTTTCCTGGATGGAGCCACACTTAATAATGTGAGTTACAGCCAGTTTTTTTTGTTAGTCATGTTAGCACTTGACCTCAGAATTAATCATTTGATATTTTTGGCAAATCTACTTCCTTTTCAAGTTGTGGTTTATTCCTTTCAATGTTAAAATTCCCACTTGCTGAGTTGAGCACCAGCTGAGTATTTAGGGAAGAGAAACAAGGTGAAACAGCCTGGACTTAAAATTTTGTTGTGGCTAATTTCCACAGCATATACATTCAAGTAATACAATGCATGGACCACTACAAAACAAAACAAAACAAAACAAAACAAAACAAAAAAACACAACTGGCAGAATGTTTTTAGAAAGGCACATGGTTTTGTTACATATTATTTTTTCTTCTGTAGGCTTTTCATTGTATTTTTCTAGACTAATATTAAAATGAGTTTGTATTCTATGAGCACACATCTGTGGGCATAGGTAGCTCAGAGGCACGGGCAGAAAGAAGTGTGGGGAAAAGTCTCCCTGAGATTAGAATTTTTCTTTAGCTAAACCATGAGATGATGTGCAACAGTCTCACGAGGTAAGAGTGCATTGAGAATTAAGACATGTTTAGGTCAATGTGGGGAAAAGGAGACATATGTAATATTTTAAACAATAAAGAATTTAAATGAAAAAAGAGACATGTTTTACCTGCCTTTGGCTCTTTACAATCACACTCTTTCTCGGGTTTCCTTGGTGAGTTGTAGACCAACTCTCTCATCACTAATTATCAGTAATTCCTGTGCAGGATTTCAAGGAACCCAGTTTAGGGGAAGCAGGAGACAGACTCCTGCTTTTCTCTTCTTACCAAATCTTGTGGTCATTAAAGTTCGATTTCCATTAATGTCAACACCCCAAAGAAAATGCAGCTCTTCTGCATGTGTTTTGATTACCTTGTCAGAGGCCAGGCAAAGAGAGGTTGAACAGCAGTGCTGCTCCTGCACTCTGTTATTTCTGCTTCCATTACTTGTCATATCTGTCAGTTTCAGGAACATTCATATCTATGGAGTCATTATTTTTAGTACTTTAATTATCTTGGATGTCTAAGGACACGATTAATGTATCATGTTGGTCACATTGATGGGTTGCAAAAATGGCAGGTAGCCCTTCGAGGTGTTTGTGCTTAGGGAGTGGGTTTCCAAAGTGTTTGGGCATGTGGTAGATTAAGTCGGTAAATTCCCTTGACTCTTAGCTTCTGGAGAGTCAGCCTCTGAAGCAAATCCTTAATGTTTGCTTTTGCCTCAAAAATACTTTAACATTTTCTTACTATTTCCTGCTCCTCACTCTTTTTACACTACACACCACCCAACTTGATTCTCGATTTGATCTTTCTGACCAGTGTCCTGTGTTCTAATCTCATCTTTCTGATAGATTGGAATAACAATAATAGGTAATACTTATTGAGTGTTTACACTGTGCCAGGCACCTTACAAACACCTATCTCATTTAATCCTCTCACAACCCTAAAAGTTAGGTACTATTTCTACCTCCAATTTACAGATGAGCAAACTGAAGAATAGTGATCAAGGCTACATGAGTATTATGTTCTGGAGCTGGGATTTTGGCCCTGACTCCAGTACACATGCACTTAACTATTGTGCTGTACTGCACTCAATCAAATAACAGCTAACAGTTATTGAGTGCTTACCTTCTGGCCAAGCATGGTGCTAAGCTCTTCATATGTATTAACTCAGTTATTAATCCTCCTAACAATTCTATAAAGTAGGCTTTATTATTATCCCTGATTTTCAGAAAAAAAAGAAAGTGGGGCACAGAAATGTGAAATAACTTATCAATTCACAATTAAACAATCAATGATAGACAGAAGCAGCAGTCTGACTGCAGAGTCTACATTCTTAACATTCTCCTATGCTTTTTTCCCAGATGTCTGCTGAGGCAAGGCAGATGATGTCAAAGAGTGAAGTATGTCCATTTGGGGAGAAAGTGGGAGCCACTGTTCATTGTTACCATATAGGAATGGTAAGTACAGGGGTGTCAGGTTTTAAAAGAAAAGTTCTAAACCTGGACATTTATATGAAATTAGAGGCCCGGTGCATGAAATTTTGTGCACTGGGGTCGGGTGGGGAGGTCCCTCTGCCCAGCCTGTGCCCTCTTGCATACAGTCTGGGACACCTCAGGAGATGTCTGACTGCCGGCTTAGGCCCACTTCTCGCAGTTGGACATCCCTCTCGTAGTCCGGGACCCCTTGCTCCTTACCGCCCATCTGCAGCAGAGGTGGGAGAGGCTCCCACCACCGCTGCTGTGCTCGCCAGCCGTGGGCTCGGCTTCTGTGGGAGTGCACTGACCACTAGGGGGCAGCTCCTGCATTGAGTGCCTGCCCCCTGGTGGTCAGTGCACGTCATAGCAACTGGTCGTTCCGCTGTTTGGTCGATTTGCATATTAGGGTTTTATTATATAGGATTTTCTTATTTTAAATATTGGCAACACATTTCAATTTTTTAAAAAGTAAGCACTGTTCTAGATTACCAAAAAATTGTTGATAGGGAGCATTAAATTATGTATAAGGTTATTTAATTCATATACAGAATTTAAGAAATATTCATTGAGTGCTTCTTATGAACACTGCTAATTCCAGATAATATTATTCAATGTAAGCCTATGGACTCCCCATTTTCTATGTTAGTTCTCAGTGTTAATAAAAAATTTGACTTCCTCCCTGATTTAATTGGTAGAAAATCAGCTTAAATTATAGTTTATGTATAATTTAGAGTTTAATTATACATTTTAGAGTTTAATTCCTCAATGAATTTATAAGGCTATTGGAAGAAAAATGTATACCTTCATAGTTTAGTATACCAAGGATGCATGTTAAATTATCTGTTTTCTAAATGTGAAGAAGTGGTATGAGAAATAAGTACTAATTTTTGTAAACTCTGCAGTGAATAAAACACACATATGCTACACACACATACACACACACACACACACACACTACAAGTGAGACTGAAACAATGGCCCAGCCCAGGGGTTTTCAATCCTAGCTGTACCTTAGAATCACCTTGAGATCTTTATAAAATGCTGATTCTAGAGCTCCAGCCTTAAAAATTCCTGTTTAAATGGTCTGTGGTGGGACTCTGGACATCAATACTTTTTAAAAGAAGCTCTCCAGGCATTCTAATCTGCAGCCAGGGTTGAAACGTGGTCTAACTGATGAATATGTGTTTGTCAGAAGGTCCCAAATGTCCACTTTGGGCCTTGGTCATCTGCTTTCTCTTTCATTAAAATCAAAGACTTTTATAAATAGTTAGCCTAGAACAGCAGTTCTCAACCTGTGGGTCGCAACCCCTTTGGCGGTCGAACGACCCTTTCACAGGGGTCACCTAAGACCATCCTGCATATCAGATATTTACATTACGATCCATAACAGGAGCAACATTACAGTTATGAAGTAGCAACGAAAATAATTTTGTGGTTGGGTCACAACATGAGGAACTGTATTTAAAGGGCCAGAAGGTTGAGAATCACTGGGCTAGAATAATCATATCTTTAGGTACTGTTTTCTTATGAACCAGACTGTTGTTGTTTCTAATTCTTCTGTAGTGGCTGGATAAATAGACAAGAACATGGGCTAAAGGTGTGTATTTGTTTAAGAGGGTGTGCCAGGTGACTTCTGAAATGGTTCCTCAATGGGTGGTTCCAGACCAGCAGCATCAGTATCACCTGGGGAACTTGTTACATATGCTGATGCTGCAAAGGTCTATAGCAGTGGTTCTCAACCTTGGCTGCATATTAGAGTCACCTGGGAATCTTATTAAAATCCTGATTTCTGGGCCTCATCCTCCGGAAATTTTGTTTCTTTTTTATGGGGTGAGGCCACAACATTAGTAACAAAGAAACAGAATTTCCGGAGGATGAGGCCCAGAAATCAAGATTTTAAAAAGATTCCCAGGTGATTCTAATGTGCAGCCGAGGTTAAGAACCACTGGTCCCCTAGCTTAACTTGCAGACCTATCTGCCCAGAGGCCTTGGATATATCATCTCAGAGGTTGGGAAGTAACAAGCGTAAGTAGAGGTATAGGTGATTCCCTGTCCACTTATAGAGTAAATGTCATCACCTGTTGGTGAGGTGAGACTGGCTTATATGTAGCCATGCTTTCCCCTGCTCTGAGTTGACACAGCATTCTGGCTTCCCATTGAACTGCAGGGACTTGGGACTTATATATTTTCAGCCAACCCACAGAGCTGCCCCAAGCTGGTGCAACTCGAATGAACAACAGTGACAAAGGCTAACTACTCAGTAAGTGAAGCATGATGTTGTGCTTCCTTTACTGTAAAAACTTTCCTATGGAAGTGAGCCAGGCAATCAAGTGGAACGAATTATTTTCTTACTAAAGGCCTGGTGCAGGAATTCGTGCATGGGTGGGGTCCCCAGGGCGGGCGTGAGGGATATGATCGGCCCTCCAGGCAGGTGGTGGGATGCCCTTGTCAGCCGGGATACTGATCCGTCCTGCTGATGTTCGTGCTGGTTGTCAGGAGCCACCTGGCGGCCGCTTTTATATCCTTTCTTCCTTGTGGGGCGTCTAGGGAGGGGAAGTGGCCATGGTGCCCGAGGCAGACTTCCAGGAGGCCGGCAGCGCTGTTGGCATTGTGCCGGTGGTGCTGGTCCATTGGTGCCTGGCCTGTTCTCTGGAGATTGGACCTGCAGGACTACTGAGGGAGTAGCTGCTGCCAGGCTGGTGGGTGGGCCACCAGGTGGAGTTGGTCAGCTGAGTGGCGCTCCTGCTGTGGAAGCGCACTGACCACCAGGGGCAACTCCTGTGTTGAGCATCTGCCCCTGGTGGTCAGTGCGCATCATAGCGACTGGTCGAGAGGTCGTTCGGTCACTTAGGCCGAATATGTACACTCCTACTGTACATATTTTCCAATTGGCCCTGTCCTTACAAAGCTGACCTGGTGAATAAGAGGAAGCTGAGGTTAAGAAAGGGTCCATCCCAGTATTTTTGTCAAGTGTGCTATGGACAGACAAAATCTGGTTCAAGTCACACTATAAAAGAAAACAAAGGTATAAGCTACTGCTGTCAGACATTACAGCTGGTTAGGCCTGAAGAGCTGCTTTGCATAAGTAACCAACAGCATCCTACTGTGTCAGCCACCAGGGAACTGCTGCCTCAGATGCTGTGGCCCTTCCATCACAAGAATTCTGATTGAACAGCCCTCACACCCATCACATATGGCCATCCCAGAGACAAAGATTACCATTGAATGAAATATTTTGGATCTCAACCTACAATGAGTTGCTTATACTCCTCTAAGAGACTGCCAGAACTAATCCCATTGTGATTTACCAAGCCTCCCTGACTACCACTCATTCTACATACTTTCCTATTAGACATAAGCCACTTCTCCCCAAGCTCTTACTGTACCCTCTAGAAAGGCTTATCTATGAAGGCCAAAATCCTGTGTCCTTAGCTTCTTATCAGTACATTGCTTCTTGCCATAATTGGAACCTTGGCTGCATCTTGACCATGTTTCCTAGGAGTAGAAGTTGGGGCTGTCATTTCTCTTCCAAATTCCTTTAAGATCATTGCTCTTCATCCCTCCTGCAGAAGCCCTACACTTCTATCCTCTTCATTGCTGTCACCTTTTAACCTCCTGATGACTTCCCATTTATCACATACCTAGTTTATGGCTTACTCTCTTCCTTTTAACACTCCGGTGTGGGGTGAATTTCCCGCCAAAATATAAGATGGCTCTGTCTTTTGGTTTTGTTCCATCCACCAAAAGGGTGGATTACAAACAAATATTTGGTAATACGCAGTTACAGTCGGCCCGAGTTTACACGTTTCCCGCACTCCACCGCAAATCTATATGAACCGAGTTAAAGACGGCTCCCGCGGAGTACGCGCAATTCACGCGAGCCGACTTAACTCGTTTCCCCCACTCCAAGTGTTAATTCCTCTCATCATTCTTTAGAACTTCAGTATCTTTGTGTCAAGGATGTCAGAGCTTTACATGGCTCAGGAGGCCTTAGTTTCAAAATAAATCTGTTATTAGAAATTCAGAGATGAATTGTCTGAGAGTAGACTTTGAGAGTGGGAGGAGAGGAATAGTGGACCACTTTGTGGGATATATTGGATCTTTCTGAACCTGGGTACAGGGGGAGGAAGGAGGTAGGGTCCCAGGAGTGGCTGGGATCTGTGCCCTGATCCACCTACCTCCCAGC